>NC_135701.1:1383833-1712666 GCF_964276395.1 Gasterosteus aculeatus | reverse complement strand
TCCACAATGATGTGAAAACGGACAAATAGAATGCGGCAGCCACAGTAGATGCACAGGAGCATCACTTGACGGACTCATTTGTCCCTGGGATGCCAGCTCGCGGATGGCGGTGGCTCAGCTTCTGTGTCCTGGAAACCATCAAAAAGCAATGCTGCCAATGAAACTGCTGTGTAAAAGAGAATATTAAGCCCCTCAAAGCCGCAGACAATACTAGAATCCATCTCAAGGGAAGGTGAAGCGAAGACAGATGCAGTGCAGACTGCACGAATTCCTTCTGCACCTGTCCTCCTTTTAAGTTCAATCAGTATGACGGGGTGATAAAAGCATCACAGAGGAGCCCCAAATCCACTGAGAAATGTTAAGATGATTCCTCACGCACGATCACGTGTTTTAGAGCCTCACCTTTTGAGTTATGACCCCGGCCTGGATTGAGGCCGCCTCTGTTCCATGTCCACAGTACAATAGAGTCCACGGGGATCATCAACTAAACAAAGCAATCGTCCCAGTAGAGGCTTTGTTCTTCACGCACCTTCCTACAGCGGCTGGATCCCTTGTGAAGGCTGGCGCTCCCCTAGACACACTGTAAGCATCACACATTCAGACAGAGTTTCATTCTCCTGGTACTAGATATTTATTCATTTTGGCATTAAAGCAAAAATACATTATGGTCGATATGACATCTGAAATTAATAAGACAACCAATCAACTAATATAGACTTGTATATTTTGAATTACAACCACAGGAATATGGGCTTTAAGGTGAATTACTGCTGCTGCAGTTACACAAAGAACCATGATGTCATCTATTCACAAACTCAGGGAAATGCTAGAAGTTGCTTTTGCTGCATTGTCACTACAACTTGTACATATGAATGCAGGCTGTCTGGAGCGGTGCACAGTTTATCCCCGCGGTGGCGGGGTTGCTTTTGGCTCGTCTGCAGAGGGGGGAGAGAGACGTGGAGGGGCTCAAGGAAGGGTGGCAGGTGGAGGCAATTGGCCTCAGCTGAGCTGAATGCGTGTTGATGGTGTTGGTTTTGTTGTTTGAAATGCAGTAAGGGCGATCGGGAGGACCGAGACCGCCGCAGAACGAGCGAGCGACACGCCGGGAGCTCTCGCTGCATGGACAACGGAAGCAACTAAATAAAAGGATTATCAAAGGATTATCAACCGGACCTGCTGTGTCCTGCCTGTTCCGTTACCCCCCAAGAACGTACACCGTGACAATGCTGTTTACCGTGTTACCTTTTTTAGCTGCCCAACATTAGTTTAGGAGGGTGAAACAACCGGTTTCAGCTACTCTAAGCCTAGGTTATATTGTCTAGACTAGAGGCTGTCGCACAGAATGTAAAGACATAGAGGAGCAATGTCTGCCTAAGCAGGGCGTATATTTGTGACATAATATCAGACATGGGCTCATTAAGAAAGACATCACTTGGCAATGAGTTAAACCACAAAGCCACAATGTGTTTGCACCAAGTGACCCAAATGACACACTCCAGAGGTCACGTAAAGCCCTCATGCGGAATGGACCTACTCTGAATAGCTTGATTAGCTGGTACTGTGGCCCTTCAACACGGCAGACAGGGAGGGGGTTAACGGCCCCCCCATCCCCCCAGGGCCCTACCAACCTCAAACAAACTCAGAGTGAGCTCATAGTCCCTCAGCAACAGTTGAGCGGAACTACAGAAACATCCCTGCTGGTAAAATCAGCTGTTGAGTGTCGATCCAGATTCAGAGGAACATTACAAATGGGATTTCATTCAAGATCTCCATGTGGGATTCCTCAGGGAGCCTTTCAATGTCTGAATGAGAGCAAGAAGAGTTGATGACAGAACTGTAACACTATTCCAAACCAAAAGCACATGCTTACTGTTCGGGCGTCTTGTGTGTAAGACGTGCACGCCGTGTGAACCGTTTTTGTCCCAGGAAGCCGCTGCCGTATTCTCTAAAAGGGATCGGACATGATGTTCTCCATCAGCAGCAGGCCTATAGCAGTTTACCTAAGGGCTGGTCCAGGCCCACAGAGGCTAGTACAGGTAACATGGGCCCTTTTATTAGTTCTTGTTAATAGTCGAGCTGAAGCATCCTGGATAAACTAGAAAGACTTAAGACTTATTAGAGCAGCTTGATATTAAAGCATTGCAGTAATCTACTGTGACAAATGCATGAACTATTTTTTCTGCATCACTTCGAGACAGAAAGGGCCTAATTCTCAATAACGTTCTCAGGCCTTGGAGTTTGTTTTTATCTGAGAGTTAGAGGACACATCCTGGTTGAAGATAACTTCTTCTTCTCTCACACTACTCCACTCCTCCGCTCTCTTCACTGGCTACCGGTGGCCGCCCGCATCCAGTTCAAAACACTGGTGCTCACGTACCATGCTGTGAATGGATCGGGTCCAGCTTACATCCAGGACATGGTCAAACCCTACATCCCAACCCGCACTCTCCGCTCTGCATCTGCAAAACTACTCGTCCCTCCCTCACTGAGAGCAAAACACTCGACTAGGTCTCGACTCTTCGCTGTCCTTGCGCCGAAATGGTGGAACGCGCTCTCTGAAGACATCAGGACCGCAGAGAGCCTTCACATCTTCCACCGCAAACTAAAGACACACCTCTTCAGACTCTACCTCGACTAAAGACTAACAAATTGCAGCACTTAAATTGTACTTGTGACGTCACTCATCTATAGCAAATTGTAAATTCGCTTATTTGAGGAAATTGCACTTTCTTGTTTCTTGTTCTCCTGAGTTTGTACCCTATGGTTGAATGCACTTATTGTACGTCGCTTTGGATAAAAGCGTCAGCTAAATGACATGTAATGTAATGTAATGTAATGTAACTTCAAGATTCTTTAAGGTGCTGCTGGATACCAGAGCAAAGCCGTCCAGAGGGACTTTATCACCAGACAAATTACTTTATTAATCATAATAAAATAGCCGCTGTTTAAACTGAGTTCAAGATCAGGAAGTTGCTGGTCATTCAGGTTTTGACGTCCTTAAAACATGCTAGCTTTACGGGATGGTCTGGTCTGGATTAATTGATGATACAATTGATTACCGTCTGCACACAGAGTGGGGTAGTATTTTTAATAAGGAGAAGTTACGGCAGGTACTTTTACTCCATTTCCTTTTTCCTTCTTCAAGCGCACGTAAACCTGTCCCGCTATGCCAAGTTAATAAACTGAGAATTAGCTAATCAAATGTGAATACATGGAGTAATGGGGGGTGTCCATTTACTGTGCATCTCAATCCTGTGGACCCCACATCAGTCTTCAGGTCCTCGAGTTCCTCTGTCAAGATAAATCTGTACCCGAGTGTGACAGATGTCGACTAGCTTAATGTGTAATTTACGTCTGGGTCTGGCTACATAGCTGATGGTTATAATATCATATCGATGCTGACATGCTAATGAAGCTAGCATGCTGTCCAGGCTATTGCATAGCTAACGTTAGTGTTTAGCTACAGGAAGAGGCGTCTTGTTTTAAAGATATCATCTTGCACTGTACGTAAGTTACGCTGTATCTTCTCAATGTGAACGTCACAATGTCACAATATTATTATTATATAGTATATAATAATCCAGAAAAAGGTACTTCCTATCTTTTAAATACGAAATACATACTGTATGTTGTTACATTTTCTGGCACCAGTTTTTTATTTTAATACATTCATTTGAGGAGTGTTTTGTGTGTTTTGTGTATATGCAGTGTCTTCTGATGACATTCCCTCCAAGAACAGAACCTTACGGACCAGAATCCTGTTGGCCAATTCGCACGTTTCCACCAATCGTTCTAGTCTCTCCATCAGGATGCAATGATCCGAGGTGTCAAACGCAGCACTGCGGTCCAAGGAGACAAGAACAGAGACGAGTCCTTGGTCTGATGAACGCAGAAGGTCGTTTTCTATGATGCTCTCTAAATCCACGCCGAAACTCCTTAAATGAATCATTCTTATGTAGAAAGTCACACAGCCGATTAGCGACTGCCTTCTCAGGGATGTTAGAGAGGAAGGGAAGATCAGAGATATGTCTGAGTGGAGAGTAGGCTTCTTAATATCCAGTAACGTGCTCACTAAAGGAAAAACTTCTTTAAGCCGCCTAGTTGGGATGGGATCTAAGAGACAGGGAGAAGCTTTCAGACTTGAAACAAGTAAGAAGTTGTTGATGCGAGAACAACATTCTGAGTCTGTTTTTCGTTTCTTTTTACTTAGGAACCGGGAACTAATGTAATCATTTATTTCAATCTTTCTCTGCACTGAACATCATCCAGCTGCAGTTCAAAGAAACCCGTTGTGGAGGCTCGTGTCCAGATACTATGTTGTTTTTTCCTTTCATCCTTTGTGGGTTTGACAGGTTTAGGTTTATTTCCAGACTGAGCATGTCGCATGTGTACAGACTGTGAAGCCCTCTGAGGCAGATTTGGGATTTTGGTGCTGTACGAATTGAATTGTATCCTGTCCTGAGAAATATTTGACCAGACCATGTGGATGACACATTATTTGAACATATTGAACCCAATGTAAATCCTGGTTTCACTTAGTGGAACGACAGACCCAAACATTTTTAGGAATGTTTCAGCTCCATTACAATAAATTCAATGCAGAGTCTGAACAGATACACCCAAATACATAAGGTCATCATGTGTTGCTTTAAAAGCTTCGCCATGCCCTGTGCAACAACAAGTACTCACAATTCAAGTCAATTCAAACATGTGTGTTTGCGTGATGAATGGCGGGAAGAAGGCCGTGACAGGGTGGAGATCCAGTCAGTGAAACAGGTAAATGTTACCACGCATCCATCAGTTTCACAACATAGATAATACAGAGTTATTAAAACGTGTGCGTACACTTTAGTATTTTCATTTCCTAGACCACAATAATCAGCACAGGCTGCCTGATGACTCACGGCTGCACTGCAGATATAAATGCTAAATAAAAGACGATGGAAGAAACTAATCTGTTTAGTGACCCTAATAAATTCTCCTGCCGCTCACCTGTTGGACCCGGCACAGTATTTGGAATTCTCTGCTCTGCTGCTAATAAAGACTGTTGCTTTCATAACCGGGACTAACTGTGGTGTTTACTCACACTGTTATTCACTTTAAAGGTCCTTTTGATCAGCACACACACACACACACACACACACACACACACACAGTCCACAATCCCATGCAGGCTCCTTCTGGCTTCGGAGACGTGCAGCTGTGCTGATGACGCCAACAAATCATCCTTTTCTGCATTCCTGCTGAATTATTTGTATTGAGGGCAGTGTGTGTTTTTGCTGCATGTTGGTTGTATTCTGGCTACCGTGAGACAAAGTTATTGAGTCGTAGTTATGCTGAATCCCGCTGCGTGTCTTTGAAACACCTTCTCCTCCCAGAAACTCCAACAGCTCCCCGTGACAAGAAGAGGCCGGTCATCACGGACATCCTGGCGACGCAAAGGTCTCACAACTGCATCTGTATCTGCCTTCATCGCTCGGTGACGATGAGGAGCGGGGGGGGCCCGACGAAGGCGATGAGCCCCCTGAGGTGTGAGTGTGTGGAGGGGCTGCTGTTTCAGAGCCGCCATCAGTCTCGTTTTCATGAACTGTTCCTCTGGTAATTTCCTTCACATCTGGAACAGAGCTGCAAAACACAGCGCAGATGTGATGTCAGTTGCAGGGTGGGGTCCCCAAAAATAATACCCCAGGTAATTGGAAAAGCTGAGTGAATGCTGATATGCGTCTAATGGAATATGTACATCCACGCAATCATTCAGGATGAGGTTACATTGCGAGTAATGTGTGGAGATGGACAAAGACATGGAGGCTCAATGGAGCTGAAGCAGTTTGTTAAAAGCTGTAATGCAGAAGGAATGAAACACTCGTGCTAACTGTTTCCTTCGTAGGAACAAAGCCAAAGACGACTAGCGGACTAAACTTAAGGAAAGGAAATCACACATTAATGTGGTGTATATTTAGTGAGCTGTGGTCCTCAACATTCACTGATTAGCATCACCTGCATCATGGAGCTAGCTGACGTTAGCATGAGCTCAGGTCAGAGCGGAGAAAGCAACAGGTGAGACATTGTCGGTAACTTTGTACAATAATAGAATAATACAGTTGAACCAACTAGTAAATGAAAGTAGTAATGAAAAGAAAGCTGCTTCTGCTCAGTAGCGTGTTGTCGTCTCAAGAAACGGCCGTCGAGAAAAATCTGTTCTTCATATTGTGAAGTGCCGAGTTGTTTTCTTTTCAAAACATCCCAAATCCAAACCTTTTGGAGGGAGGGGTGGCTGTGACTCAGACGCCGACTGATCCCTCAAGTCCATGTGGGACAAACACAAGTTAAAACACCATTTCAAATGCATTCATGTTTGACCATAATCATAAGGCCTCTTGAACTTACTCGCGAGGGATTTTCACAGATCATAGAAAAACTTGTGGAAAGTTGATGAGCACTTCCTGTTATGTACACTTCCATAATCCCCTGTTTAGAGACAACACGGCTCTAGCTTTGATTGTTTGGATATAGTTTGAGTGGCCTTTACCTTTAGTCGCTCGTCACATCCCATCATGTCACGTTCTGTAAGTGCACACTTCATATTGAAGGAAGCCTTCTTGCTTCCTCCAGTCAGTCCAGCAGTAAACTGTGTTTGTGGACCTGATATATCACCGTATATGTTGCTTTGCTCTTTGCAGGGGAGAAGAGCAGAGGACAAATGTCCTCCACACTCCAGTCGGGCCCCGGCCCTCAGCAGCACGCTATCTGACGCCATCACAGCCCACAGTAGGAGCCTCAGAGACGGCCGGAGCACAGGAGAGCTACCAAAATAAAATACTGCATTCCTGTGGGGTCAAAGAGCCTGTGACAATGCGTGCTTTTCAATTGGGACGATTATATTAACTACACAAACGTATATTTACTAACTAAAGCACTTTTTTTGCACAATATTTAACAAATGTCTTTATTTTGTATGTGATACGTAGGACACAAAAGGGAGTGAATGCAAAACAACCACGTGTATCAGTTCCTGAAAAGGTCCATACAATGTGTGTGAAGGGTTATGGAGAGCGTGTGTGTGGCCTCCACTACATTGCTAAACTAATCACGGGACGAGACCTCTGTAGGTCCCCCCCCCGAGGGACATGCTGAGACATCTCGCAGGCGTCCTTAGTGGGTCGGGTCTGCGTAGCGTCGTCTAGCTGGCCTGCTCTCAGTGCAGTGGTAACAGATCATACACCACACGCTGCGCTCTGGAGAGATCTGGACTCCACTGCTGCTCCGGAAGGGCCTCAGAGCACAGGAGCCTGTGGTGCAAGGACAAGATGATGGTGTGAACGTAGTAACAAAGGGTTAGATGAAACACACCCTCAACTCTTACACGTAACATGATTGCCTGCGTCTAACCTGAATGTAATATAAAGCGTTACCAAGAATGAAGTATGCCGCAGCGCTGAGGGAGAGGATGATGAGGAAGATGGTGCCTACACCCAGATCCCCCATGGCGCAGTAATTGGGACAGGCACAGGGGCTCTCCACCCACATGTGCAGGGGCTGCTCTGCGCCGAGGCTCAGCTGGCTGACGACAGAGGCCGACCGGTTCGGACTGCAGTGGTAGTGCACGACCGTCAGCGGCTGCTCGTCCTCGCCTGCAGGAGACGAGGACGCTGACAGGGCGGTCTGCGACGGGAGTCGTGCTCTGCGATGATTGTGTTTCAGCTCACCCAGGTAGGAGACGGACAGTGTCTTCGTGGTGTCGTTGTAGTGGAATTGGTTCCCGTCGTGTCTCCCGTAGCTGACGTAGTGGCCGGTGTGTCCGTTGAGCCTGTGGTGCACGTTCACATCACATGGGACAATGTCACCAAGCTGGATGAGGACGTGTCTCCGAGGACACGGCTCAATGTTCAATCTCAACCAACACCACAAGCAAGCAGCCACATCACACGCGTGTGTGAGGGCAGTGAAAGAGCACAGCACAGCGCCCCCCGGTGGCCACAACACACGATCACAAATTAACCTCCCTCAGTAAATAGTTCAGTCCAATGGAAGCTACAAAATAAAACAGGAACTGAACCCACACCGTGGCACATTCAGTGGTTCCCTCTTCTGTCGGGCCCCCTTTTATATAGTAAGTAAATGGGTCATACCTTTTTTATTTAATCAATTAAGCATTATAATATAGGAACTTATAAAATGTTTGTCTAAAATAGGTTTATTTTACTTCACTTTTCCACTTCCAATGTATTTTTTAAAATTCAAACAACACATCTCCCCACATTTAACACCAGGATGTTCTTTTTTTATCTGATTGTGTTCACATGATCAGGGTGGTGAATCTTTTCATTTAGAGGCCTTCAAAGTAGCGTACTGCTGCCCGTGTTGTAGACGCACAAGACACAGCACACGGGTCTCTCTTCTTGGCCGACTATAGTGCCTGTAAAGCCCCAAAACAGCTTTATTTGCCATGCATGCTTAATACTCCGGTTTCATGTGCTCTCTATTTCACCCACAGACCGGTGGAGCCCGTCACAGGGAGGGGGGAGAGTCTCCTGTGGTTTGCACACTTTGCTGTAAACCTGTCCTCTTTGCTCCTGATGTCCCCGCTCACAGTGTTCCTGGCCTGCGTGCAGGATCGCTCCGTGAGTTGGGACCTACACACCGGCCAGTATGGAAGAGGAAAACTCCCTCAGTGAATACAAAGGCTTTCAGTTTATGAAAAGCGTTTCTAACTCACGATTGCTCCGGCACGGTGACATCAGTACATCAAGCTTCGATACAACAGCAGCTTCCCCCCCTCAAGTTACCGAGGAGTTAGAATCTATGCTCACATACATGGAATCTGACTTTACTCTCCACCGGCTCTACGTAAAGGTTTCCTTATACAAATAAATAAGAACAATATAAAAGAAAATATTTTTAAAACTCAGCACTCCTTTTACTCAACGAGAGACAGACAAAAGAGAAAACGATAAGAGACAAAAAACGTTTGTGATGTGCCAACGTGTCCACACGTGTGACTGGTGTAAGACAAAAAAAGCATAAAGCAGGTAAAAGGTAAGATGAAGATAAAACAATACACTGAAGAGGAAAAGTGATATGTATTATTGTATTATGTATATTGTGTATTATTTTAGAAGGTATAGTTTTTGTATTATAATACAATTAAATTGAAACATAGAAGGTGTGACCCATTAGGGGGGCTTCAATGTTCCTATATCACCAAATAGAATATCAGTAGTTTGGGAACCACTGAATTAAGTTACAAACACTTCCTGTTTTATTTTGTAGTTTTCTGCCTCTCGAGTCCCTGGGTTAACTTCGCTTCCTGTCCTGGTGAGCGTGATTGCCGCGTCCCTGATCGCTTCCTGCTGTGTCCAATCACCTGCATCCCCCCAGTGTGTTTACATCATGCGTGTTGGTTACCGCCTTACGTTTATTCCTAACCACCATTCCCTGACCTCTGTGGAAAACGACCTCTTTCCTTGACCCCTCCACGGTTTCCACAGAGCTCATGGAATAGTGGGCAGGAAGAGACGTTAGTTGAATCCAGCCTGAATCTGCGTTTGAGCTATGAGCACAGGGGTGATACTGGTGGGGTAGAGGTACTTCTACCTGGATACAGGGCCACAATACTTCACAGTATCACTCACACAGAATGTCACTATCAGGAGTACTTTCATTTATTAACAGAGGGTTTACCTCCAGGATGTTCCTACATAACCGATGCCAGCCTTCCCTGGTCATGTCCCCGTCCCTGCCAAGAGGACACACTGGGACGGCTCATGCCAAGCTCATTGAGACGCATTCTTAATCCAATAGGAAAACCTATAGGCAGCAATAAACTGATCCTCCTAACTCGTCGCCAGCACGTATCCAGCATCCGATTCATCTCTTTATTTAATGAGAACTGAGTGTCACGTTGAGCTGTGCTGTTGGAAATGTCCCACATGTGTCCATAGCATCCTTTGTGCTGAGGAGGGCGATTGCCTTCACTTGTTACTGCATAGCAACGCGGAATACACCAAGAAGTGACGGATTGGCTGCATGCAGAGGTGCCGCAGGAGCACACCTCAAAGGTCAAAGGTCACACAAGGTGAATGCCTCGCCTACCTGACAATGAGACATGCAGCGACGTCGGTACAGTCCGTTCCTGTCAGGTCCTCTGGCTGTGAGAAGGGCTGGCAGGGGCTGAAGGACAGCAGGACCTCTGTTGACACAGGCTTCCAACGGCCCAGGAACCCGTCGGCGTCCCCCGTGGCCCTCAGGTTTATCACCCCGCTGCCATCCTTCATGATGCATTTGCAGTTGTTGACTTTGAAGCAGCCCGACTGCTTTGCGTCGCTCGGATGAGCGGAGGGAGATGAAGAAAAGGCGTGGAAACAGACGAAGAGCGCAAGGACGACGGCCTGGAGGCTCATGGTGTCTGTGTGCACTCGTCCACGGGACTGGGACGTGTGTTGTGTGGGGCGTTGCATGGGGCGTCTCTGGATGGTAGGAAAGTAATTAGAATAAAGGTGATGCCATACCAAGCATTCCTGAGCCCCACCGTGTTCTGATCAGTGTCCAATGCAACAAAACGCTGGCCGCCGGTTCCGGGTCACTCATAGTCCAAGTATGTCTCGTCTCTGAAATAGAGTCCAAGTCATGTGTCAAGTAAAGAAAAACAACCCCAGGCTTCTCTTCAGCACTGTAGGCAGACTGACAGAGAGCTGCAGCTTTGTTAAGCCGGGTATTCCTTTGGACCTCAGCAGTCACAACTTTACTTCTTGGATGATTAGATTCTATTAACTATTAGAGAGAAATTTAAGGGTCTCCTGACTTCAATCAGTGCCGATCTGTCCGATGTAGGAACCTCTGATGCAGCTGTGAACGCTGATACTTAGTTGGATAGATTCTCTTCCATCAACCTGCATCAACGGACTTCTACAATTTATATGTCTGTCTACCCTGGTAGACAGGTTTATTTGGATGGTGGTTCCATCTGATGGTGGTTCTACCTGATGGTGGTTCTACCTGATGGTGGTTCTATGTGTTGGTGGTTCTATGTGTTGGTGGTTCTACCTGATGGTGGTTCTATCTGATGGTGGTTCCATCTGATGGTGGTTGTCGCTGCAGTGGTCCTGCCGTACACCTGGCTTACTACTCACAATTATTTGTATTTCTGTTGTATGAATTGAATGTCTTGTACATCTTTTACACTGTTCATTGTCCCGTCAAAGGTTTTTTTGGGGGGGGGAGTTTCTCCTGAGCCGGTGTGAAGGTTTTGGGACAGAGGATGTCACACACCCTGACTCCCAACATCAGTGACAACACCATCCTGTAGATACTCGCTCTACAACATCAGGAGAACACGTCCTCTTCTCACTCAGAAGGTTCTGATTCAGGCTCCTGTCTTCTCCCTCCTGGACTACTGTAACTCTCTCCTGCAGGTCTCCTGCTACCACCATTCCACCTCTGCAGCTCATCCAGAATGCAGCAGCTCCACTGGTCTTTAACCTTCCTAAGTTCTCCCTCACTCCTCCACTCCTCCGCTCTCCTCACTGGTACCGGTGGCTCATCCAGTTCTAAACATGGTGCTCACGTACCGTGCTGTGAATGGATGGGGTCCAGCTTACATCCAGGACCTGGTCCAACCCGACATCCCGACCCGCACTCTCCGCTCTGCATGTGATAAACTGCTTGTTCCTCCTCACTGAGAGCAAAACACTCCACTAGATCTCCACTCTTTGCTGTCCTGCTCCTAAATGGTGGAAGGAGCTCTGAAGACACCAGGACCACAGAGAGCCTTCACATCTTCAGACTACAGACACACCTCTTCAGACTCTACCTCCACTAACACACTAACTGTAGCACTTACACTGTATAATGGTTCTTATCTATAGCAAATTGTAAATTGGCTTATTTGAGGAAATTGCACTTTGTTTCTTGCTCCTCTGAGTTTGTATCCTTATGGTTGAATGCACTTATTGTAAGTCGCTTTGGATAAGAGCGTTTTGGGCTATACAAAATAAAATGAATTGAAGTGAAACTATAGTCCAAATCGTGTCCCTGTACTGTATTAATTACACTGCTTCTTCAGCTGATGACGGTTCATGATCTACTAGGTTCACCAAGTCAGACGAATGTCTCTGACATTAGACATCTGCAAGTTCTGATACTTCTCATTGTTGGGATCTAGTGAAAGATTTTCTCATAGTGGAGTCAATTACATCCCAATTTGCTGACTCTTCAGAGGAAATCAACACAACGCTATTCCCCTTGTACAAATGCGTATTAAATACATACTTCTCACTGGCATCATGAAGGTGTGAGGCTCCATCACGACCGTCCCAAAACCCGCTGAGGACATGAGAAAAGGTTCACAAGGCAGTTCGTTAGCATGATTATGTGTTGAATGCTGCAGCTCCCATGAACAAGACGGGACAGAGCAGAGTATTTTTAAAGCCAGTAACTCCTAAACAGCAAAAAGAATTTTTGGTTGAAAGATGTAATACAGGCCAGCAGTGATTGACAGGTGGCAGATCGGGTCAAACCACACTGGTATGGACAGTTTTGAGAAAAATTACTTTGAATTGCAAACTGAATATACAACTAAATGTATAACCTTTAACTTACGTGAACTATTAAAATGCATGCATATATTAAATATACAGGAATTTTTTAAAATATCACAAATCCCATTATAATACAATAAATAATCTCATGGTTGTGTGATGCATTTGGCTCTATTGACGGTTTTACTGCAGTATGTTGCAATATTATCTGCAGCAATTCTAAACCATATTTAAGATGGTCTCGATTGTTTAGGACCAAACGGTCTGGTAACCACAGATCGGGTCACGGAGAAACATTTGTGCATTATTGATCATCTTTTGCGAGCATCAGAGTGGTTGAAGTGGGACCAACATCACCAGACAAGTGTAGTCTTTTACAGAGATTTTATTTGTTGATAAAAAGCCTAAGCTTTGACGGCAAATTTGCGGATTGAGTACAGGAGGTCTTTCCTCTGCTGCTTCTTGGTCCGCAGACCCTCCTCGTGCTTGTTGAGTTGGCGGCGCATCGCTCTGGTCTTCTTGGGTCTCAGATCCAGGGGCTTATACTTCTTACCCTGAAACAAAAAGGATTCACTTTTAACTACATACACACACCTGCACAGGGCGAGAGCAGCAAAGCTGCTTTTCTGTTCTGCACTTAATTCTCTCAGCAAGCAGCTGATGACTAAGGACATCACTGCTACCCAGCTCACACATTGTTATCCGTCCTCTTCAAACCCTTTACAAAGCAATGCGGTCACAGCTGTGCTTCATAACTCGATCTCTAATGCAAACAGCCCCAGCAGATGTCCGTATGGAAGGAGCATCTCCATCAGGAGGAACACTGCGGTCATCTCAAGTCTCAGTCTTTTGGTAAGCAGTTGTTTATGCATCAGCAAATCATCAGCTCAACAAGTATCATCTTCGACCAGAGAACCACGCGGAGATGTCTCCATGAGCGCTGAGGAGCACGTGTTCCTACAACCCAAAACAGATGGTTGCGCTCACCTTGTAGAACTTCCTCAGGTTCTCCTTCTGCGTCTGGTTGATTACAGTCAGCACTCTTGCGATGGACTTGCGGACAACGCGGCTGTAATGAAGAAGACGCCAGTCAGACACGTGGTGCCAAAAGCAGACCGGGCTGTCCGGCTAGCATTACGCTTCCGATCCGTCACGTGAACTTTGTTAGTTGAACATACAACCTCCCACTCTGAGGACATTGCATTTTTTGTGATTTCAGATTGGAGTGAAACGGCAATAGTGTACTGGTCCTGGCACATGTAAAAGTAGTAACATTTCCCTTAATACATTAATTTAACATTTACTAGTTTTACATTTGACCTTTTGGATTACAATACATTGTATTTCAATCACAAGCAAACTGACAGCTCATCACTGATGCTCTGGACTGCCTGACACCAGCTCTATACAACAGCACCTGAATGTAGCATGACAATATAGCCAAGTCCAGCCATTCAATCAGGATCAACCTGACTAGAAGAACGTGTCCGGTGAGATCGTGTCCATGTAACTTACATCTTGGAGAGCTTGGAAGCGGCTCCACCGGTAACCTTGGCCACACGCAGCTGGGACAGCTCGTTTTTTAGGTCGTCCAGCTGCTTAAGCAGCTCCTCCTTCTTCTTGCCCCGCAGATCTCGAGCCTTAATCTTGGCCTGGTCCGTGACATAAGAAAAGGGTTTAAGTGGCAGCACCATGCAGGTGTCGCCAATGGAAGATATCGTCTGTTCCCGACACGCGTCAGCCGGCCAACGCCGAGAACACAGATTACACTCGTGGTTACAACAGTATTTGTCCGGATTGCCTCATTGAGATACCAATTAAAGCTACTTTGTCTATTTGTGCAAATAAACAAAGGCTCTACTTTATCTGTGATTAATGCCCAGCAATCTAGCAGGCTATCAATAAAGGCCTTAACGGATCCAACGCAGTGATACTCGTTTTTCCCCTTTCAGAAAACACGAACAGGTGTCCATGTATTTTCTTGTATATTAGGTTTTGTTGTATTGCTCGTTCTTTTTTGTGGACTACCGGGTCCGAAAATACGGTAAAAAGTAACTAGACGCGTTCCGATTAGCTTAACTACAGCTAGCAACATAGCCTAGCGCCGTCTGTCCGACGCAACGCTCGAGAATATGACTTTTATCACCTTCCGGCAGAAGCCTACTTAACAATTCATGTATGAAAAAACGCCCAGCAATCTCATGGATATGTATAACAAATATTTAATGGTGTTTAGTTCAGATAAACGTAATAATATACTAGTTGATGGACAAGTGTCGAGCTGCTCACCATGTTCCCTCTCGCTGCCCTGTTGGAAAGGCCGGACGTACCGCGTGCTCACAAAATGTAGCTTCCGGGGATTCTTCTTCGCTGCTTTCCTCTCACTTCGATGTGACACAAACAAACAGCGGCGCTCATCGGTGGAGCCTGGAACATCACACGGTGAATAAAAACACAAAAGCATGTCAGAAGTCAAGAATGATAAAGATTTACACGTCATTGGAACAGCAATAAAATCATGAAATATATCAAAATGTTATAATCAAGGGACACAACTGAGGAAATTATATTGAGGGAATTCTAATTTAAATATACGGTCAAAGTAGATCATTGAGAGGTCAGAGCGAGCGACATTTTGTGGGAATTGAATTTCTTCATCCCCTCAGTTAACAAAGAGGGGAACGGGTGGGATTTCAAGTTCGGTGTTAAATGTCAATGCGTTAATAGCATTAAAAATCAAAATCTATATAAATGATGAAATCCCCTGTAGAACCCCCCAAAAAAATATCCTCAGCAGAGGCTCGTTTAGTTTAAAGGCGAGAACGTTTTCAGTGTCTCCGTTTGCTTTGTGTGGAGAGGAAAAAAAATCAACTCCTCTTTGCCTCAGAGTGGCTTCAGGTTATGTTTCCACAGAATGTCTCGCTGCAGTGCCGTTTACAGCGCCTGTGTACTGTTTAGTGAGATGGTCTGTAAGAGAGGAGGGGGACGTCCTGTACAAGCCAAAATTGGTTATTCAGCATTGGTGCAAGCAATGGTGCGTTCCAGCAGATCCGATCCAACCCCCTCTTCGTATGCACCAACGCACGCGACCCAACCCTCTGTGGAAAGATGCACCATCCAGCTACTGTCGTGTGGATTTCTGTCCCTTTAGCATCGTGGTCGTGGCAGGTATTTGTGTTTGGGAGGTAGGAGTCTACTGCTGGAAGTGATCATTACCACATGTTCTGCAGAGCAGGAAGGGGACGTGGGATCGGAAGGTTCTGATTTGGAAAGGCTCAGTGGGATAAACTTAGAGAACATTAGAGATGAAGAAAACAGGATATAGAAATATTAAATGAAATGAGAAATCAATAATTGGAGCTGCCAATCAGACAAGGAAATCAAGATAAGGTAGTTCCATGGAATGATGAGTGCAGCGAGGTAATAAACATCCTTCATTTTAAAAGTGTAATACGGTACAAGAGAATGCGAGCAGGGGTACAGAAAACAGATCAATGGAAGTATTAAAGACCGTTTTGTAACAATAGGAAGAAGCAATCAAGTTTGGGGAACAGAATAAAAAATAGATCAGGTCTAACTGCTGCAGGTAAGGATCAGATTTGCTACGTCACGTTGAACCAACTGTCTGATTTAGTGGTGACGTTTCATTTGTACAATAAAGTTTGGCAGGAAGGAATGTTAGGACTTTAGAAACAAACCGTAATGGTACACGACACCAGCGAAAGATCCCACCTGTCCATCAAACTACAGGTAGTGACTTTCCCCAAAGTGGGAAGTCAATGCTGGAGACCAGACTCTCTTGGAAACGAGGAATCTTGTCAAAATATCAAATTGGATTTAGAAAAGAGCAACTATGGATCCAATATGTCTAGAAGGTGAGGAGGCGCACGTGAATAAGGACATTTACTGTGGAAAGAGGGACCATTAGAGGCACTTGAACCCTGAATGACTCAGACTACGCAGTGTAACTAGTCACTGAAGGCAGGCGTCAATCACTGTAGGACATGGAATCAAAGTCCAGAAATAAGACTCCATTTAGCATTAATAGGAACATTTTAGCTCAACAACAAACAAGTGACGGTCAGAGAGTCACGGCCCGTTTGCAGAGAACATTTATTCTGCAGCCTTCCATAAAGCATTATGCCACCTTATTGATTAGTTTATAGATTATTGATCATCTTTTCCTGGCATCAGAGTGGTTGAAGTGGGACCAACATGTACATGTTACATTTGTGAAAAACACCAGACAAGTGTAGTCTTTTACAGAGATTTTATTCGTTGATAAGCCCAAGCTTTGACTGAAACAGAGTCAATACAGGAGGTCTTTCCGCTGCCGCTGCCGCTGCTGCTGCTGCTGCTGCTGCTTGGTCCGCAGACCCTCGGGCTTGTGCAGTAGGCGACGGAGAGCTCGGTCTTCTTGGGTCTCAGACCTGAAACAAAAAGGATTCACTTTTAACATGGAAGCACACCGCACACACACACCTGCACAGGGCGAGAGCAGCAAAGCTGCTTTTCTGTTCTGCACTTAATTCTCTCAGCAAGCAGCTGATGACTAAGGACATAACTGCTACCCAGCTCACACATTGTTATCCGTCCTCTTCAAACCCTTTACAAAGCAATGCGGTCACAGCTGTGCTCCATAACTCGATCTCTAATGCTAACAGCCCCAGCAGATGTCCGTATGGAAGGAACATCTCCATCAGGAGGAACACTGCGGTCATCTCAAGTCTCAGTCTTTTGGTAAGCAGTTGTTTATGCATCAGCAAATCATCAGCTCAACAAGTATCATCTTCGACCAGAGAACCACGCGGAGATGTCTCCATGAGCGCTGAGGAGCACGTGTTCCTACAACCCAAAACAGATGGTTGCGCTCACCTTGTAGAACTTCCTCAGGTTCTCCTTCTGCGTCTGGTTGATTACAGTCAGCACTCCTGCGATGGATAATGAAGAAGACGCCAGTCAGACACGTGGTGCCAAAAGCAGACCGGGCTGTCCGGCTAGCATTACGCTTCCGACCCGTCACGTGACATGACGAGGGGCGCGCGCACCGGGCGGCTGCACGCGCACAAAGGCCTGGACGGTCCGAGGCAGCGACTCAATCAAAGCGTCGCGATCCTCGCGCTGCTCATCCAGAAAGGACCGACACGCCGCGTGCAAAGCTTTTATAGCGCGGGAAGTTCTTCTTCGTGGGTAGAGTTTTCCGTTGACGTCACATAAACAGCGCCCCTGATTGGTGGAGCGTGGAAGAAACGCTTTGTTCCCCCATCAACCTGGAATAGATATACAATGTAACCTGAATAAAGACACTCAACAAAACACCGAATTTTAACTTCATATGAATTTATATTTAAGCTGAAATTACAGCGTAATGGTTAGGTGTCATTAAATATTATCATTCTGATATATTTCTTGAGTCTATGAGTTTTCCAGGCAATTTTAAATTTAAAAACCACGTGATTTGATACAAAATGTTGATTACCTGTAATGCCAAATGGTGCTCTGGATACAGCATTTATGCGCCAACGCTGTGGTGGTCCCACCCTCAGGAGGGACATTTGTTACACCTGATCTAATACCTCTGTACCCGAACAAGAGATGGCTAATGGGCCGCTGCTCCCATGCTATATGAAAGAATTGGAGTGCTGTAAGAGTTTGAAAGGATTTAGCATGAGACCTGCAAGGTGAAGGGTCACAATGAGGGAAAATGTAAAAATAGTATACGATCTACATTTTGCAATCAAATATTTTCACTCAAATTGAAAGAACAAACCTTGCAACTATGCTATTATGCAAATCGGCAACCAACTCAAAAAACAAATGTTTCAATATCATACACACAAAAAAGGGTATTGCTGAAACTTTTTCTTGGTGCACACTGTTGCCTCACAGCAAGAAGGTTGTGAGTCTGTCTGGAGGCTTTTCTCTGGATTTCTGCTGCAGACCAAGAACATGGACTTCAGCTTAATTGCTTCAGAATGTTTTTTTCTCTCCATGCGATCAAAAGGAAATACTTCAAAAACAACTGGAATCGGTCCCGTTGTTCATTCTGTACACACGACATCCATGGTAGTCTGGGCCTTTATCATTTCAGGTTTATTATTAATAAATGTTGGGAGAGGAAACCATTGCACGGATGAAAAGTAAAAGCTGTAGTGATTGAACAGTTGTGTTTCAGGGTTTAAAAGAGCAGGTTAAAAAGTGCATTCATGGTTCCATTTGGTTTGAGTCTGTGTGACTACATTTCTATCAAATCCAGAATCCGTTGGCTTTTGGAAATGAAGAGTGAGGCTGCTGCAGGGAGCCAACATGCAGATCCTCCCCGTGCTGTGGAGGCATCACAGGGTGATGACTGTGGAGGGGGGGGGGGTACGAGTAAAGGAAACAGATATGGGTTCTGGATGATGGTGATGAATACACAAAACCGGTCACATCAAACCATTTACATCCACTGATTTATAAAGTTCTCAACGCATACAGTATGTGCATATTTCTCTGTATAAATAGATATGTGGAATGTGGTTTCATTTACATTGGTAAAGGCAGGTAAAGGTAGAGCATGTCCTCCAGTCATCATTTACATTGCATTCACTTATTTAAGCACGTTGTTATATTATCCAAATGCACGTCCAGTCTAAATTGGTCTTAAAGGACAATCTGTGCACAGACAGCTTGGCCTGTGACATCTTTGTCCCCCAAGTAGCAGACTGTTGTTGCCCTGACCTGAGCTTTCAAAGCAGCACTTCCTGTTCCTTATGTTTTACCAGCCAATGAAATGAGCTGTTGAACTACAGTACGTTTGTCTGTCCTTCATCAACAGAGCCCCTTTATTATTACACCGGTCCGAACTTTTTACTAACTGAATTACATTTTTGTACATGCCATTATATATAACTACCATAGTTATATATATAACTATGTATTTGTAGAAGGCCAAATCACCAACCATATACTAGGGAAGTTACTCTTCACAATAAAAGTGCCACATCCTTTGAGCTGCTTTCTCTTCCTCCACACAGTCCTAGCAGATAAAGTCCACTGTGGTCTGGATTTTGTCCACATGCTGTCCACGCCCCACTGGACCTGAACTCAATGTGAGCCAGGCCACCTCGCCATGTGGTCTGGTTGATGGGATCTGATCTTGGAGCACAGACTCGACGCCAGGAGTCCCTTTGAAAAGACAAGTGGAAACCCAGTGTGAAGCAATTTGGTGAAAATGTCCTTTTGAAGAGAAGACGACAATCGAAAAAGGTTTGAATTTGGGGGTGCTGTTGGACATACACTCCAACCTGGAATGGATTCATTTGATTGTGCTAAGAGCTTTGTAATAAAGTCTTATATTAACGGTATTCGCTGGGCATCAGAACACGCGGCCCTTTCAATGCGATCACCAACATTTCCACATGATTCAAGTCTAAATGAAAACCAATTTAGATCCTTTGTAACTAATGCAAACCGTTAAGAAGCCCTCTATGATTTAAATATAAACATGTACCAGCTAACAGGCTAAAACCTCCTTCAGCAATCAACGCTGCACCGTTTGTCCAGTGAAAACAGTCTGTCTGCTCCAACAACAACAAAAAGGACTTGTGTGTTTTGACAAATGAGGCACCTCCTAATAAAACAGCTATCGGCCCGTTTTCTTTCATGTGCTCATTTTCTGACATGCTAACTCACTTTTAGCGGTTTTCACAGAATCGAAAACCTATTTTTGACATGAGTAAGGGAAGAAACATTTGACTCCCAAAATTCCAGTGTTAATAGTGTGTCCCAGTTGACCTTCTATTAGGCCAAAAGTCTGCCTGGACCACTGACAAGGAAACAAAGTCCTCTTAAAGTTGTCACGTGCTCCTGAAGATGTCCCCACACAGCGGGAAGCCACCGTCCAGGCTGCCCAACGTGGACTGCAGAGGGGCTTCCTCCTCTTCAAGGGGCTCTTTGGTTCCCGTATCTCCTCCTGCGGAGCATCAGCTCCACTGAGTGGAAGGGCCTGAGACTGAAGGGCGGATGGTCCCCTTTGGAGAAGGCTTGGATCCAAACCAGGACATCTAGAACACAAACATAGTCACCAGGTGAAAAATCATTTGAGCCCAACGGCTACACACTACTACAGTTGGGACACTGCTGTATTTATCTCTCTATTAGTTGATGCTTTCAGCGGTGTTCTGCCTGATGAAGGGCTGGAAGCTGCACACTGAACACCAACCTTATACTCCAGCGTTTGTTTCAACATGTCCTCCTCCTCCCGGGTGAAGTTCAGCAGCACAGACACGGCTCGTATTAGCTGGAACGCCTGACAGAAAGACACACGCATGCTGACTGGCTCAGTGAACCACAGTCAAGCCGTTGGTCCATAAAGACCTACAGAGCTGCACACTAAAGCCTAGTTTATGCTTCTGCGTCTTCAGAGCGACGCAAGGAAACGCAGATGCAAGACCCCCTTGCGTGTCCCTTGTGGGTCTTTTCACACCCCCTTGCGTCCTTGCGTGCGTCGACCCATCTTTCTAGGCAAGCCTCCCACAGCGCACCAGGCTGCGATTGGTCCGCTAACTACGTCCTTTACGGAGTCTCACATTGCCGTTTTCATAGCCCGATACGGCCATTATTAAAAGGAAGAATGTTTACGAGACAACGGATCAGATTGAAGAACTTTTGTCGGAAGAAATGCGTAAATATGACCGCAAGCCGTCATTGGTGGACTATAAGGACGCCGGATGGCCTCTGATTCACGGAGGGAGATCTCCACAAACGAGGGGAACAAAGTCGTGGAGGAAAATACGGGACAAATGTGTCCTTGATGAAAAGCAGCGGTGTGGATGCACGGGGCAATAGATAAATAAAGCAACTATTCGAATATATATTTGAATATAGAATATTCGTTGACAGCCCTACTGAGGACTTACCTCAGCTTCTCTGGAGGACATAAATTTGAGTACGACGTGTTTGAGATACTCAAAGTTGATTTCTCGCGAGTCGTTGAGGTCTGAGGTGTTGGTCACCGTGGTCTTGGAGGTCGGGGGGCTGAGGGTAGATGTTGGGAGCGGGTCAGGACAAACCCTCTCTGCTTTTTCTGCTCTGCTTTCGGAAAATTTCTCCTTCCCTTCAGTTTCTGCCTCAGGCTTTAGCTTCTGTAGTGGGACACAGAAGGAAACTAAGTACAGTGTATTCACTTCTCTCACACGCACACGCATGTTACAGCCTTGTGCTAAAATTATTAAAACAACATTTGACATTGGATGGCTTCAGGTCCGGCCTCAGGCTGGGACACACTCATTCCCTGTGGTCTCTGAGCCACTCCTGAGGTGTCACGGCTCTGTCCAGCAGGAAGGGAACCTTTCAGGAAGCAGCACGTGAACCTGGGGAAACATGTCTCAGCCTCTCGGTCCATCAGCACCGGTTCCCCCCGAGGCTGCGTTCTTTCCCCTCTGCTCTTCTCCCTGTACACCAACAGCTGCACCTCCACCCACCAGTCCGTCACGCTCCTGAAGGTTGCAGATGACACCACCCTCATTGGACTGATCTCTGGTGGGGACGAGTCCGCCTACAGGTGGAGTCTGACCATCTGGTGTCGTGGTGCAGCCAGAACGCTCAACGCTCTAAAGACAGTGGAGATGGTTGTGGATTTCAGGAGGAACAGAGCCCCACCCTCCCCCATCACCCTGTGACACTCCCCCGTCATTGTGGATTCCTTCCCTTTTCTGGGCTCCATCATCACCCAGGACCTCAAGTGGGAGCTGAACATCAGCTCCATCACCAAGAAGGCTCAGCAGAGGTTGTTCTTCCTGAGGCAGCTGAAGAAACTCAACCTGCCAAAGACGATGATGGTCCACTTCTACACGGCCATCATGGAGTCCATCCTCTGCTCCTCCATCACCGTCTGGTACGCTGCAGCCACAGCCAAGGACAAGGGCAGGCTGCAGCGTGTCCTCCGCTCTGCAGAGAGGCTGATCGGCTGCAATCTGCCGTCCCTGCAGGACTTGTTCGCTTCCAGGACCCTGAAGGTGGCTAAAAAGATGGTGGCCGACCCCTCCCACCACGGACAAAACCTGTTTGTGCCCCTTCCATCTGGCAGGAGGCTGAGGTCCATCAGGACTAAGACCTCCCGCCACACCAACAGTTTCTTCCCGTCGGCAGTCATCAACAGAACTCCGCATGCACATACTTGCACTACGTTGTTCTTGCACTACGTTGTCTTATCGGTCTTGTTGTCCATTGTCTTGCTGTCTGCTGTTAAGCACCAACCTCCAAGTCAAATTCCTTGTATGTCTGACATGTTTTGGTAATAAATGGCTGGGCTCCAAGACCTGAGCTCTCTCTTTCCCACAACCCGCTCATCAAAGCACCTGCTGCTGGACCCCCTCCCTCTTTTTTTCTAAAGACTAAATCTTAAAAGTAATCACATTAGAAAGTGTGTATTTTAGACACTGTTGTTTAATTGTTATGTTATTTTAAACACAAAACTACACCCATGAGGTCATCTTGGAGGTGGAACATGCTGAATTAGTGACTCTTCCTGCTGTCCTCATGCTCATGTCTCCATTATTTGACAGCTGTGTTTGAGGTGCCAACAGTCTCCCTACATTTAGCAGGTTTTCAAACCCCGGTCTTTTAGGGACACAGTGGTCCTCTGCAGACTGTGCGCCGCGCAGGGTAACGTTACATGTTGAGATGGAAGCAGCCTAGCAGCCAGCTTAGAATAGCAGTGCTTTAGGTGGCCCGTTTACCACTCACCGCCCTTCTGTTTGACACGTGGAGTAATTCCTCTGCACAGATCTCTGCTGTATGTCACACCTGTTTTATTTTACTTCCAATACAAAAAGCTCTCTCCATCTTGATGTAACTGACTGCAGCGAACGGCCGTTTCGTTTCCGTGGTCAACTGAACAAGCGTACGTTAACTACGTAAAAATACTTTGTTGCATTAATCTTGAGCACATTAATCGCATAGATTAATGTGTTTATGTGGACAGCCCTTGTTTAGTTACGGTCACTAGTCATGCATCCACAGCAGCCAATCACAGGACTGCAAGTTGTGTAGTAAATGGACTTTACATATACACACTAGGCCTGTTGCAATATGCAATAAAATGACTTATCGCATTCTCTCTGAAATCGCGTGCAATAATGTTTGGTGCTGCGATATTCATTTTACATATAAATCAACGTCACTAACATTTAAATTGATCGCCCGGTCAAAGCCGCGGCGCACATTTCCGCTGGACACATTTTCTCGAACCCGACTGAATCGCACCAAGCCCGATGCTTCGCCCGCTCCGTGTCCCTTGCACTTATTATTTTTTGGGTTTTTCACATTTCGATTCTAATGTCCAACCATTCTGACAAATAAAACGTTCTTTGAAATAGCTTACTTTTATTGCTATGCTATTATATTGTCATGTGCAATAATCACACAACAAAATTGTTATATCGTGACAGCCCTAATACACATATCTGTTTTCTAGTCTTCTGACCACTAAAAGTGTTTTTTAGCCCCTTGTCTGTCCGTAACTAACATTCACACACTGTAGTCACAGCTACCGGAGCTATTTTTACCATTTCTACTTTCTTGTTCTTCTGCGTTTGTACCCTGTGGTTGAATGCACTGATTGTAAGTCACTTTGGATAAAAGCGTCAGATAAATGACATGTAATGTGATGTTTGGGGTTAAATCCGTCTCGAGGAGCGCAGTGCGAGAGACATCGTGGAGGAGCGGAGAGAATCAACCCGCGATCAACGAGCACAACCTCCATCTGCAAGCAGGCTCCTTTGCTCTTTTTGGTTTAACAGGTTAGTATTAACTGGTGAGTTTGAACTCACCAGTTCCTTCTGCAGTGTCCTCTTCAGTTCCGCCAGTCTCTGCTGCAGCTGCTTGATGGTCTGCAAAACAAAACCAATGGGTTTTATTCATCTAGATGCTGAAAGGTACTAGGATTTAAATGGGTGTGAATGTGTGAACGACGACGTGAAGTATTGAACGACTTTGGGTGGTTCAACACTATTAAAAATAGAAATACAACTACAGACAATTTAACATTTTACCACAGTAACAGTGCAGCTCCTCTCAAAGAGCAGGTAGGACATCAGAACGGGAGCAAATCAGTAACTGACCTTATTCTTGTCAGAGAGCTGCTGTTCGAGCTCTCTGTTGACCTTCTGAATGTGATCCAGGTCATCCAGCGTCACACTGCCGTTGTGATCCTCCTCGCACACCTCAGGGCCGCGCAGCTGCTCCGTTAAGGTTTCCACTTCGACCTCCAGGTATGAGATCTGAGCACATTCAACGCCCCACAGAGCTCAGTTCATGTTCTCCTCTTTGGAGTGTGCACACAATACTGACCCCCGTGTGAACATGAGTGATTTCACGTTCATTAGCCAATGAACAGCCCCAATTAAAAACAAAAACAAATGCTGATTAAATAACTAATTTTAAAGTCTAATTTTGTGAATCAAGAGTCAAATTAAATATAAAAGAATACATCTCCATGAGCAAGCGGACTGGCTGTCTGAATGAGTTTGCTAAAACGATGCTTCAGGTATGATCATACGCATTTTAACAGTTATTTAAGAGACAACATGGAGGTACAGATTGCATATCACATAGCCTGCAGATATAGATATTATTTATAAAGCTTGTGGCAGCATGTGTGTGTGTGTGTGTGTGTGTGTGTGTGTGTGTGTGTGCTAACCCGCGCCTGGCAGCTGTCCAGCTGCTGCGTCTGGTTGATCAGCTGTGACTCTTTGTCCAGCTCCATCTGCTCCAGCTGGGCGCGCTGCTGCTCCACCTTCTCCTGCAGCTGCACCGCTGCTGCCTGCTGACACTGCACCTCTGCACCGCAACACACACGATACGAGGAGGCAGACATTTGTACTTTCTGTTCAATGCTTTCGATCATACAATCATAGATTAATGCACAATTTTATAGAATCTAAGGCCTCTAACAAAAATGAATTACAATGCAATATACAATTTGGGCACCATTCTAAGATACAAAAAACTAGTGTTACACAAAGCAGAAATACCATTGTTGAAACTCAACAAATGATTACAAAATGAAGGAGCCCATATTTCTAGAGGACCTAAAGTGTGTGTGTGTACCCTTCTGGAGCGTTTGCACGTCTTCCTCGCTCAGTGCTAGCTTCTCAGTGGCCGTGGAAAGGTCCTGCAGGGAGGTCTGTAGCGATGTGGTGAGCTCTCCAACCTGGCAACAAGCACAGACAAACTGGCTGGATGACCCACGGCCCTGGATGTGTTGTGCGCGGTCTTGGAGCCTGTGGGGATCCACTGACGCTGAGGCGAAGTGCTGGCCTACACACCTGCGTTTGCAGCTCCTCCTTCTGGCGCCTGCTTTCTTCTAGTGCTTTGGCAATTTCTGTGCTCACAGTCTGCCGACAGTTCAGCTCCGCCTGAGGAACACAGACCAAGACAAGAGGACGACAATGAGACTCTTTCACGCATGATACACACCTTTAGTTGAGTGGGATGTATATTTATGTGATATGTGTATATATATGTGAGTTTAGGTTCATGTAAAGTGAAGCTGTATCACAATGTGTGACAACAACCACTAGTTAAAGCAAAGGTCATGTAAGGAAGCCCATAAGGGACTTGTCAAAATGATTAATATTAGAAAGGAGAATTCACTCATTTGCATTATGATTTTCTCATTCTACGAACGTGTCAAAATAAAAAACAGTGGACATGGACAATATTCAAATGTCAAAACCAATCTGAAAATAAAAATGCGGTGCAAACACCGAATTTGACGTTTTAGGGAACGTTTTCAGAGGTCACTGAAATGTGAATATGTGCATTAAACAACTGGGGAGAAACGGGGAGTGGCAGTTCTGACCCGGCTCTGCTCCAGCTCTTCTGTCCGCTGACTGAGGGCGGAGTTTACCTCGTCCCTCTGCTGATCCAGATCAGCCTAAACACAAGAACAGCAGAGAAGGAGTCATCATGGCTGCGTGCTCGTGTGCACACACTGACGCCCCGTAGTGTAACAGCACCACCACGTCATAGTGCTCGAGATGAGAAGCAGGTGTACCAGTCTGTCGTGCAGCCTCTGTCTTTCAGTCTGTAACGAGCGGACGCTGTCCTCCAGGCGGCGGGCCTCTTCCTGGCTCTGCTGCTGAAGCAAACACACCTGCTGGTCCAGAAAGGCCTTCTCTGCACTCCACTCCGCTTGCTGGAAAAATCCAACCAGATACAACTGAAAAAGGCCATGTTGTCAGTAGAAACATATCTACATCTGACCAAAACCCCAATGTATTAAAACGGACACAAACTGTGTTTATGCTAAAAATCATCACGTTAAAAGAAAAGAAAAACTGCAGCAAACATCAGCAACAGTGTCATCACTAATAAGACCACCAGAGGACACCAGAGTGAACTCAAGTTACACTTTGTTGAGACAATATGACACCTGTAATTAAAATCATTTACTTTCTAGAAGTCGTTATTTTCCACTATACTTCTGTACTGTAGTAGATGCCGGTCCACCCTCATATTCTACTTTTGGGGAGGCAAGCTGCACGTGTCTGCGCCGCTCACCAGTTTATCCACGTGCCGCTGTTTCTCTGTGGCGTGGCGCTCGGCACTCTTCAGCCTCTCATCACTCTCTTGCACATTCTGCTCCAAACTAGCTATCTGAGAAATAAAGCAGTACAAAAGAGCAAAATCCTCAGCCACTCATCAGTAACCAGCGGGCATCCGGCTAAAGCCACTAGAAGGGATCACTTCAGTGTGTTTCTGTGTCCGACTGCTGACCTGCGTGTCCGTCCTCTCCCTGTAGGCTCTGGACGAGTCGTCCTTGTGTCGGAGGAGGTTCTGCAGCTCAGTAAGGCTGCAGCTCATTCTGGATAGCTGGATCGGACAAGAAACACGAAGCGCAAACTCACTTATCAAGTCTTTGACCGCACCAGGAGCAAATGTTACAGACGGTACCATTCAACCCTGACATTACTTTTCCATTCCTGACTAAAGTGGACACCCGTGTTTGCATCTCTCCCTGAAGACCTTCTGTTCACCAACATCACAAGCTCTCCCTCCCTCCCCCCGTCCTCCCTGCTGTCTATAACATAGTCAGACACTTAAGCGCTGTAAGTGGACCTAGCTCGTCCTGATTGGATCACTCTGCAGCATCCTCGCTCAATACTCAACCAATTTCACTCATCGTTGCATCTATTAAAGACGTGGGAAGACAGGGTGCAGGAAATGGACGTAGTGGCTTACCTGAGTCTCCAGAGAGCTGACGGTGTCAGCGTGGTCGGTCCGAACCTGCAGCAGCTCCGCTCTGGTCACCTCCAGACTTTGCTCCAAGCCGCACTTCTAAAAGGGGACAACTGGACTGATTAACCAGTGCTTTGGTATCTATATTGTTCCCCTCCCCAACAGGGACATAATCATCAGGAAATACACCTAAGATAAACTTAGCATTAGTTCAAATGATGTCCAATCAAATATATTAGAAGCTTCTATGAAGAGATTGACAGCTCTTAACAAAACGAAATCAGGTAAGAAATATTTGCCAATAATGTTAAATGTGTGTTTACACCAATGCTGTTTCAAACTCACATTCTATCACTTCAGTTGCACCATATTAACACAATGCTAAAATGTCATCACAACATGAACAGACCGAGCTGTTGACGTCCCCATGCATTTAATTCATTTCATTGATTAGATATCGGTTGACTGGTCTGAACACACGTACACCTTATATAGATAAAAACAACGCCTGCCACATGAGATGAGATGGCAGGTTCCTGCTCCAGAGCTTCTTCACCTCATGGAGAAGCTCCTGTAGATGGTCGTCCTGGCTCAGGTTCCCCTGGAGCCGTCTCTCCAGGGACGTCACTTTCTTCTGAAGGTCCGATAACAAGCGCTCCTTGTCCACCTCCGTTACAGCGGCCTGATGGTGTCAAGGGAAGAATTGAAACGGGCTCCTATCGATCCTTTCTTTAGTCAATTCTCAAACCAAAAGTTCAAAGGCCTGATGACATGCGGGAAATGCAGAGAGGTGTGAAGATACAGTCTGCTGATGCGCCGGCACGACGCTACGTGATCAACTCACAGCCCCGGCCAATGCTGTCCCCTGACTTAAACTCATTCACGCTGTAGTGGCTCATCCTAGGCTGGTGTCACAAAGGTATGTGGAGAATGTTGGATTACACCCCTGACCTTTTGCTGATGCAACTTCAGGGCGTCATGCTCCGTCTGTAATGCCTGCAGGGACGTCTCCAACGTGGACACCACGCGCTGTGACTGAAACACAAGGTTTTCACACAGCCACTTGGAGAACAGCGGAGAAGCGGTAGGCGCTTGTGTTGAGGACTGACCTTCTGGAAGTCTTCAGAGACCTGCTGGAGGACCGACTGCAGCTCACGGATCCGCTGGTCTGCTTCCTCTCTGAGCAGCAGCAGCTCCTCTCTGCACACATTCAGGGACACGCAGGTCGTCTTCACGGCTCAACAAGAAGACGGTGTGAATTGAACTTTAATGATGTGATGTAACTGCTGGGGGCATGGTTGGTGTTTCTCAACAGTATTGTGAGCCCACCAGACCAGGAGAAGTGATTACAAGGAGCATTGGTTCTCACCGCTCTATCTCAAGCCCGGAGTTGAGACTGCAGCTCTCCTCGTGCTGCTGTTCCAGAGTCTGGAGTTTCCTCCTCGCCTCCAACAGCCCTTGCTTTGCCGACTGAACTTCAGCTTCCTTCAGCTGGAGCTGCAGATCCCGCTGACTCAGCTCCTCCTCCTTCTTCAGCAACTGATGAACAGGAAACAAAGAGTACTTCAAGAACATGCGGTGCACTGGACCGCTGTGGAGGACAGATCAAACCCCACCCGGACAAACTAAGCGCTCCTCAAACACTCGGAGGCTCCGAGACTCCAAAGTCTAATTCTTTAAATGACCTTCCGTTTGATCAAAAAACAACTAGTGGATGGAAGAAAACCAGTTTGTAACTAATGCTGCAAATCCAAGTCCATGGGTACGCACCATATGTTTAAGTTTAGCCAGCTCCTGCTGCTGAAAGCCTTCCAGTTCATCGCGGTCATCCCTTTTCTGGAAGAGTGCTACGCTGTGCTGCATCATCTCCTCTACCCGGGCTGCCAGGGAAGCCTTCTCCTGAACACACACACGGTCACACCATGAACGGACACTTGCATGGACCACGCTCAGCGCGTCAGCAGGTTTCCAGAACACTGCAGAGACGTAGGTTACGGGTCACTGATCAGGAGGTCAAACCATTCCCACGGAGGGATCCACGTTAAATAGCACAGCAGCACAACCTCTGAGACCCCAGATCAGCCTCTGAGGACATGGGGTCCCAGTGCCACTAGCAGATATCCAGGATTAGTAACCTGAGGTGTGGAGAAGACTTGTACCACTGGATTGTTTCACAAATAGTGCTCCAGACACGGATGATCACCTGCATCCAACCCAGCCTGCTCCCATGTGACTACTGACACAAACCACAAGGGCACATCGGTTAATCTGTTGTTGGATTATATATATATATATATATATATATATATATATACACATACATATGTGTATACACACACACACACACACACCTAAACCCTGTGCTTGGCCGGCTTTCTACTTTCACACCACGAACAAACTACACAGGTTTGACTGACAAATCCTTTCAGAGGTTTACTACACAACGCACTTCAATACACAACTTTATTAACAAACTAAGTGGGCAAAACCATTTGAGGCTTGCACTGTTTTTGAAGTTCTCAATCCTGCACCACCCGGGGAAATTGGCTAGTTTCCATCTCTGCTGCTAAGTGATGCTTGTTGGAAGAGACTAGAAAACAATCAAAGCAACCCGTCTCTGATTAGATCATTTTACCTCACTGACAGAAACAACGTACAATTCATCCTGTTAGTCCAACAACCAGCAGCTCTGGTTTGAGAGGGATGAATAAAAAAAATCAACCTCTTCCTTCCTGTTCATCAGATTGAAATGTGACACACCAGAAGAAACAAAGTCACACCCGTCTTCTGGCAACAGGACAGTTCTTCAATTCGATTGATTTCAGGTGTAGAAAACAATCACATTCTAAGCTCTTTAATACATCCACAGCTTAATATGTTATATATGAAAGGCTCACCTTTTCCACGCCAGTCATCTTCTCCATCCAATCCTGCAGGGAAAGGAAGAAAGTGAGTAAACAAAGCTTGAATTCACGGCGCTACAGGAGTGAGACGCGGCGGCTGCTACCTGCTCCTTCTTCTCCAGAGCTAGAGCCATCCCCTCCGCCATCTTGGCTCTGCTGGCCTGGTGACACTCGTTCTGGTCCTGAAGTTTCTTTATGGATGCTGAGTAGTGAAAGTGAGACAGAGGAAAGGGGAAAGATGGAAACCATACAGAGGTTTGTATGCAACGTGAGAGGACAGGAATATTAAATGGCACAGACAGCAGCACTGTTAGCAGCGGCGAGTCAGATCGAAAGCAGACGAGCGATGCGCGGAAAGTGACAAGAACTCAAAAACACAGTTTACCAAAGCTAGCTGCATATCTGTGAGAGAAAAATCCACCCTTCAGGCTCCACCTGCTCTCACAACACCTGCGTACCAGAGAAGCCACAAACTGAACACTGGAGAACAAACCTCAGTAGTCAGTAGATCGATCATGAACTAAGCCTTTTTAAAATCGACTGTTACTCTTGTAGCGTGTGGTGCTCATTGCAACCAAAAACACATTTCATCATTTCAAAGAGTCGAGAGCAATGTCCTCAGACACCATGGCCCATAGGACACGATGATTCCTATTCTGACATGAGGTTCCATACTCAACACGACGTGCAGCTACAGAGGTTTGGCCACTGGCAGAAAGCCCAACACACGGGATGCAACGCGGCTTTAAAAGACATGCGGCTCGTTGTCTTCATGTCCACAAGCAGAGCTGCTGAGCCACATCACACACACCAGCCGCTCACGTCTTCAGCAGCAGTAAGCGCGCCGCGTCTATGAAGCCCTCAACTGAAGCACTGTGAGGGCACGTTGAGAGAATGGGACGCACACAGCAGCAGACAATGCAGACGGGCCTCTGGGCTCGATGTGCGGAAAAACTAACTCCAGGGTGGATTTCTAGATTATAAAGAGGAGCAAAGCAAAGCACTATAATATTAACACGCCATGTGACCGTTATTACAGAGGTGAGAGAGGAAGGCGATCGGCAGGAGAGGAGGGGTACGTACAATCCTGATGCTTTTCTAATGCAATTTCAAGCTTCTCCTTGGTCTTCTGCATAATTCGCAGCTGCTCAGCATAGTCTAGTGGTGGGAAGTAGGGTGAGGAGACGGGGTACCAACAGCACACACACACACACACACACACACAAAGGAGGATGGGGAGGAAAGAGGAGAAGGTGAACAAAAGGAAAGGGAGAAAGCAAAAGGGAAAACGTGAGACACAATGGGAGGTCAAACTACTGATGGTTTTCTTATCTGAGAAAAGCATACTGGTTAAAAAGGGGATTTAACCCTTTCTAAGGGAGCAAAGTCACATAATGACAGAGGTCCATCCCACTCGTAGGGGAGGAAAAGGACAAAGTGAAATTGGCATTTTTAACCATATCACTGAGCTGAGATGACCCCATCTTATTGGAAGTGGACTCACTGAAGATTCCACTGCACCTCCGACAAAAACACAGTATGTTTACAAACTGGGGAGTGTGAAGTGTGACGGGTTGGGACTGGAATCACTGGAAGCGGCCTTCCGTGCCTGGTGGAATGGAGGATAAACCCCCTCGTGCGGTGGAGGTGATCCCGTCTGCTCTGCAGACGCTACGAACAGCAAAGAGCTTCTCGCAGCGGGACGGCCGCTCCGCACCCTGAGGCACCTGGTCGACCGCGGAGTACGTTTGGGGAGAACGTTTCTATGACATGCAACTACTATGTCACAGCAATCCTTTTCAATCTGTTCAACAGGGTCTATTATCTCTGATCGAATGAAACACTGAAATATTCAAGTTCATTATATTAATTTGGGGTAAATTCATTGTCATATTGGACAAACATTTGAAGACATTATCCTAATAAAAGAGAAGTCGTTAGATCAATAGATGGATGGATGGATGGGTGCTCCAGGTGGCTGCCCTGTGAGGACGATTGCTCAATGTTGGGTAATTATAGACTTCACTGCAGGAATTGATTGTGTGAGTGACAGAGAAAAGAGGCACAAAGTTATATTGATCGTTGTCGATATCAAGATCACTGTAAGCTCTGATGTCACAGGAAAACGGGGCCGGACCTCAGACTGACAGTCCTACCTGAGAGCTTGGCCTCCAGCTTCCGGATCTGGTCATTCCTTCTGAGAAGCTGAGCAGGGAGGTCGTCCCTGGAGCTGCTGCCATCAGAGGCCTGAAGACACACACACACACACACAAGTTTGTATTGGAGGTTCGCGCTAAAGCTCCTCTTCACAATCAGAAATCATCAAGTGTAACTTGTTATTTTCAGTGCAGGTAGCATTGCTCTATTAAATATCTAAATGACTAAATCATTTCTATCCGTAGCCAAACCTCCTCATTCCTAATCCCAGCCAGCCAATCCAACACAGATTAGGGCTTCACTGACCTTTAGGCAGCCAATAAACCGTTAGACTGTATATAAGAAGTGGGCGTAGCCAGCGTGACGTCCCCCCCTTGTTTTATGGAGGGATGTTTGGATAGTGGACAGGAAGTGACCATATCTTATCAAGTCGTGTAGAGACCCGTCATTCAGCGTCTTAATACGAGGCTTTCGTGAAGCTCCTCGTTCACATGGAATTTGCAGGAGGGTGCCGCTCCGAAAAAGGAACCTGCCATCGACCACTTTTCGGATTCGGCGTCACTCGGAAAAACACCGGAAACGCCGCAAATGATCGGTTTGGGGCAATGCGAGCTTACGCAACTGCTTTAGGACACCTTTTAGCTAAAGAGGACGATTCAGGTGGACGTCATGAGCAATGTGAATGAACGAGACGGTGCGACATCTTGCAACGGGACCTGGGATGTTTTTCAAAATAAAGTCGATCTCCTCGCTAAACATTAACAACCTTCTGGTGCTCGGCCAACAAACGTGATGTTTACAATGCTGTTTCTCTGTTGCATAGCAACAGACACACGTACACGGACTATTTTCTGTGATGCACAACGTATTGTGGCTACAACTATTTTCTATTAACTTCCTATTTATAGTAAGTTCAAGGGTTGACTAACAACAGCCAGGAACTGTAACATTAGTACAGCCTCCCGTACCTTATTGCTTAAGTACAATATGGCCTTGTTTTGTATGTTTTTGCCTGTTATTCATTTATTTATTCAATTTGCGTTAGTGTATTAACAAAAATAAATATGTGAGTTGAACATATCCTACTGTGTTTTTTAATTATTATTTTTAATTCATGAATACTTTTGGTGATGGGTGCCCTTTTGTTTTGACCACCCGCCCCCCAAAACGTCCGTGCACGTGCCTGCACAGACGTTTGCCACACGCTCGCCAGCAGAGTCGCTACTCGGTGACTTCACTAAATAATTTAGCGGAGTGCTAACTGAGACAGCACGACAACCTCTGGGAGGTTTCCTTTAGGAAAATCCTTTCTCATGATAATCATATGAGACAACATCAACAAAACGCTGAGACATCCCTGCATGCCAGTGCCTACTGAAACAGGATCGAAAACACACAGATTGAGTGAGCAGTGAGCGTGTGACGAGAAATTAATGAACTGGTCTTGGTGCTCGACTGGTTAGTCTGAACACAACAGTTTCCCGCCTACACACAGTCAATACAATGCGATGTCAGTCACACCCAAGCCCTCATTTACCTAGAGCCGCCTGACTCGACACTAACCCCAAAGTCACAAGTACAGACGTTACCCACTTGTTTCTGGATTTATTCTTAATAGATAATTACTTAGACACGTGTTGTTTTATACGGATATCCTGCTCAATTTCTAAAAGTTTTCCAAAAAATGTGTGACACGTGTGTAGTAACAGAAAAGCAATGCAATAATGCAGACAAAAGGTATGTTTGTGCACCAAGTGGTCTGGATGAGCCCATTCCCACATGAAGCCAGTGACTGGCGATGATTTCACAATGCAACGTTACTTACAAAGTCGTCTCCCGAGTCGGCCCCCACGGAGGCGATGGACTCCTTGCTGATGGTGCGTGGTATACGGACGCCACCCCGAGGTGCTGTGGCCGCCTCCTCTGCGATCTTCTTTTTCAGCTTGGCGAACATGTCGCTCCTTTCCGCGCGTCTCTCTGAGTGCAGTTGGCGGTTCGTGTGGACTCAGTGGCTCCCAGGGACGATGCGGTCTACGGATCCTGCTTCTCGGCTGTGCAGCACAGCGGCGTCCCCAGGCAGCACCGCTCCAAACTGGTCTGTTGGGGCGACTCCATCCTGCTACTGCTGATGAAGAAGGGAGGAAGATATCGAGATGTTCTGGCTGCTGGTCAGCTGAGTAGAGACACATCGCAGAAGACTGTCTGTGGGGCACTTTACCGATGGAAACATTATACTTTACTGGGGAACAGTCGGTGTGTGTCAGACTGAAACGTCCCTCTAAATGTTTCTCACGGGTATCGAACACAGTGTTTCCACTAGGTTTACAACTTCAGGGGGAGGGGGGGGTTGGACAAACGGATCGGCCGAGCTCATACACTAGAATCATGGAAACACAACGCCATTCATCGCTGCAAAAAGCCTTAAAGACATTATAGTTTGTAACCGAACCTGTCGTTTCGTTGCGGACGTGTTAGGCGACGGGCCGCTGCAGAGTGAAACCTGTCAGAGGTTCCGTGACCGGTTTGACTGACAGATAGCAGCTAGCTCCTCCATAACAATGAGAGTTAACGTTGCCACCGCAGGGCGACGTTAGCACGTTAGCTGACTCGTTCACTGACGTCGCCTTTCTCTTACCATGTTAACTTGGATAAAGTCCGTGACGTTTTCCAATTCTTAACGGCCGTACGTTCGCCTTTGGTTCTGCGGGTCCTCAGCGGGTGGCTTTGGTCGTGGCAGTCAACAGGAACTCACTCATTAGCGCTGTCTGGTCGGACATGCTAGCTGCGCTGCTAGTACGGGAGCTACACGTAATCAGCCAACACGGATGACGCAACACGTGACCGCGGCGCCGTCGCTCATTGGGTAGATCTGGGAACGTGTCCAGCGTGCGCCTCCTACAGGCAACAACGGTGATAGCATGTAAATCCCAATGATCGAACTCGTGCTTATGCTGACATGCTGGTTCTGCTGTGTCCAAGCTGAGCTGTGTATGCTGATGATAAATTAGACCTTAAAGGTGAAGGGAATGGAACATTCTTACCTGATAATTGTGAATTATTCTACTTCACTCCACTGTGATAAAAACGTGCTGTATATAATATATGCAAATCATACCATTTAATTTTTTGTAAACCTGTTTTGTGCAACATCTTGTGGATAGAATAGAACATAAATGTATTTAAAAATCCCCCTTGATTTTGATTGAATTTAACAATATATAATTCATGAAATGGGAAGACCATGCAGCTATAGCTTTATTTTTAACTTTTATTCCTTTATTTTGAAACCCATAGCCTTATATTCAAACCAATAGCCTTATATTTTATTCTATTTTCCTTGTATGTCTGAGATATTTTGGTAATGTTTCCTTAATTCTGAGACGTGTTAAATTAATATAATTCCTAAACTGCCATTATTTAATTTAAATGTAATCGCTAATCTCAAATAAAAAATACCAGATGATTGCTTTTGTTCTCTACAAGTAATGATGAAAAGATGTATTGTTCTATAAAAGTTAGATAACTGAACTGCTGTCCTAGTCTCCTTCATGGATCAGAGAGCAAAATAAATGTACGTAACGTAAACGTAATGATGAATCATCTGGCACTGCACCTTCTACCAACACTTCCATCGAGGCGCTGCTGATGTTCAGGTGCTCCTGGACCACCTTCATCATAAAAATGTTCTTTGCGTCCGCGAGGGGACGGATGTTTTCAGGTCGTCCGTCCGCATCGTCCCCCAGAACTCTGTATCTCGGGAATCTGGAGGGAAGTTCTTCATATTTGGCACAAATGTCCAATCTGACTGGAGGAAGAACTGATTAAAATGTGCTGTTCAAAGTCCCTGTGACGTCGCACAAATGTTAGACTAGACTGTTAGGCATACAGACATGAGGCGGTACTTCTAGTTAACTTAACAATTGGCAGTAATCTTCTTCTGTTGCTGTAGTCTTTGTCTAATCACACATAGGGAGGCGAATGAATAAATATTCATTTTCTCAACAATACAATGTAGTTAAATCGTCATCTAATGTAAACGTAGGCCTCAGATTAATAACAATACCACAAAGCCCTCTTCATTGGTTTTGATGAAGCATGCTGTTGGCCCCGTTAACAAGGACGTTCACATTTAAACAATTTTCTTTATTTAAAAAAAACAGTATGGGGACACAGGAAAATAATACTGATCATAAAACAACCAACACCAAATCGGTAAATCACAGAAAACGGAAATAGCTAACAGATCGATATAGTCAGATTTCAGACATCAACTCTCACTTTTATTTATAAGATCACATAGCAGTAAGTGTATATGTTGCCTGTCATTTGTCAGAATAGATGCAATCGTTTTGATATTACATAACAAAAAATATATAACACTGCACCTGCAATTTGCTGAGCAGAGGGAATCTCTATAGTAAAGTAAAATCCAGATTTATAAATATGAACATTTGTGTGTCACTTGAATCCTTTCTCTACAACACGGGGACACTGAGCTTTTACCGCAATATCTCAGTGTGACAAAAGCTGCAGAATAACGGCATTACATGCCAAAGTGGAAATAACAATTGATAGTTTGCACATAGAAATGCAATGTAAATACTCTTAACTGTACAATACGAAGCTCCTTCGGGATGCCGAGGTCTCAGTTTGCATCCCGGCACTGAACAGATGGTCGGGCTCTTTTGGTTGTGATGTGCTTACAGGAAATAAGGAGTGGTTGTTCGAGGTGGAATGACCCTCTCGGAGTCAGGCACTGCTCTGAAGAGCTTGGGCTCTCTTGTGTTAGCGTCTTTGAAGACCATAATGGAGGCGATGTTGCCGCAGCGATAGCAGTAGTTAGGAGCCGACCACACCGTGACCAGCTTCTCATCAAACATGAACTTGTAGCCTTCGTGGACAAGTTGATGCGCCCTGCAGATCAGCTTCAGGTTGTTTATATGAACAAACTGCAAGGTTTTTTTTGGAAGATAGAGAAACAAAAGATGGAGAGGAAGAGAGAAATGTTGAAAAGCTAACAAACAGCCAGTGAGAATCACCTCATTTTCTTTGCCGACTCGTGAAGACAGTGACAATAAATTGAGCTTGTACGAGGCCCCGCCCTCATACACAGAGCAGCCAATCATAGCGCAGCATCAGCCAGCCCTGGTCGGGGTCCTACATCTATCCTGCTCTGCTCCATGGACTCATCCGACTGGTTTAGTGGATGTGGAAGATGTTGAGTGTGTTAGGACAGATCGGAGGGATATACACCTTTGTGTGGGGATGTCTAGCTTTAGACTATGTTTATCCTTTCAATCGGTCTCACATGTCAGATGTGTCCTTCAGGCTGCTGCTCCCTTACGGCTGATAAGCTGCTGAGGGCCCCGCCATGTCTGTGTACCAGGACGACATCAACACACTCTACTGCAAGTGTGGGTGTGTTAACATGGAGTCAGCAGAGAATGACCTGCTTTGGACTCACATTCAGATAGGTGGTGAATATTTTTGACATGCTGCTTTTAAATACATGTATTGTGACATACGAGATCTTTTCAGGAATACAATATACATTGTCCCATATACAATGCTATGTTAGTATCTGTATTGGAACGGACGATAGATGCAGTATCTTTGTTAGTTTCCACATGGTCGCCGTCATCGGTAACACAGCTTGTTGTAATGAGCTGATGTTATGTCAATGAACAAGGAAAACAAAAATATATAGATGAAATGGCCCCATTTACCTTTATGCGGCGTTCCATTCACTGATCAGTGGTTTTTGAAGACTTGTGTGTTGGTAAAAGTGTCTTTTCACTTAAATATATATGACATTAAAATGTTTCCTTGTGCACCTCCAGAAGCACTTTCATATTCCCTGGATCATTTGTATGTCTCCATTGTAACTAGTAAAGCAACACTGGTATGTATGTGCCCCCCCAGTGGGTCCTCTGTGTACATGTAAGGTCAAAGCAGCTTACCTCGTTGGTCACCTTTGCACCAAAGAGCCAGCCAGCTCCTCTGGGGCTGATGGCCCACGTGTCCACGTCTTCAGGGTCCGACCACACCAGATCACAAAATGCTCCTTTGTGGGGGATCTCCTGGTTCCTCTCAATGGTTCGGATTTGATCTAGGGTTTTTATGTCCGGGGAGAGGCCCCCATGGACACACAGTATCTGCTCGTCCATCAGCTGACAACACAAAATACTAGAATTAGGAGATCGCATATAAACCATGGATCGGTTTGACTGTACAACCTATTGGCAATAAAAGCATTGGATTGTTGTGCAACATGGTTACACAATAACAACTCTAACTAAGGTAAGACATGTGGACAAATATAATAGATCAAACGGTTTCAGTTCAGCATCTCTCTACTTACTAATAACTGAGGCTGTCATGGCTTTAAAGCACAAAGAACTGTCATTTAGGAGGCCACCTCCTCCATCTTGGTTTTGAGAGAACAACAAATGAATACAAAGTACTTACAGCTGCTACTGTTAGCATATCGAACACTTTGGTACAATAACGCCAGGCATTTGCATTCCCATACTTGGTCTGGCACTCATCTGCAAGACAAAGAGGCGCTCACTGATGTCAAACTCAACGGAGTGATGATAGTCCAGAGAGCGAGGTCGGTGAAAACGTAGTCATGTGACAGCCATGAATCAAATCTCACCATAAAAGCCGTAAACCTGGGTGATCTGTCGGCTCTCGTGGTTTCCACGGAGAAGCGTGATGCGGTCGGGCCATTTGGCTTTCAGCACCAGCAGGTAGGTGAATGTCTCCAGACTGTAATACCCTCGGTCAACAAAGTCTCCCTGCAGATGGACGAGGGTTACTAACAACACGCTGCCAAAACATCCGGAGCACAGAATGAATAAAGAAATGCAAATAAGTTAAAAGTACAGACCATGAATATGTAATTTGTGTCAGGAACCTGGCCGCCAGTTCGGAAGAGTTCACAAAGGTCATAAAACTAAAGGTAGAGTGAGAGAGAAGTCAGGGTAAGGGACTACACCGCACACACACTGGACATGCTATGGAAACCAGGCTGAAGAGACAAAGTGTTTTTCCTTTACCTGTCCGTGTATGTCCCCACAGACTGTCACAGGCGTGGACACGGGCTGGACATTGGACTCCTCCAGCAGAAGGTCACACACATAGTCACATAACCGCTGGATGGATGTAAACACAGACACAGGGGGGGTCAGTATTTGATAATAGGTCATATTCTATCAATGTAATGTGGCCCCAGGTAATTAATAACTTTGGAAAAGGTCACTGCAGGTGTGCCGACAGGCCAGCAGCACCAAGCGTGAACTCTGACAGTGAGAATTAGGGTGATTTTACCGAGCTCCTCTAGATATCTGCAAGTCCTTTTGGCTGACGGTGGATTCAACAGCGCAAAGAGGATTCAGCGTTAGAGGACTGTCCTTTGGGGAGTTTCTCCTGTGCCGATGTGAGGGTTTGTGTACACACTGTAATATGTGATATTGGGCTATACAACATAAAAGGAATGGATTATAATTTACTTTATGCTGTTTACAGCGTAATACAGGATCATGTCATCTTCAGGTAAAGAGTCGTTTATAATCTCCATCACAATCCGAGCAGTAAATATGGTGCCACATCTTAATTGAGGAGTTTTCAGCAATAAGTGGTTTATACTATGGTGTGAAATAATACATTAATAAACGTATTAAACGTCCGGGGCCGTTTGTTTTGATGTGCAATGTGAGGTCAGGCATTAAATACGACAGTATTAATGAACTACAGAGATCTAGTGACTGTGTCCTCTCTGCCTACATGCACCAGACCTCCCAGTGCCGACTCCACCGATCAACTGGTGACCCCCACCAGCTCACTGGGGATGAGACACGGGGGACGTCCCTCGCGTCTCCGCTTCGGGAGCGTCTCGTTTTCTAACGTTAGTTGAGGCTGTGTTTACCTGAACAAATCACTACAACGGGTTTGACTTCCTGGCCGAGAGACGAAGGCAGCTAGCTAACGTCACCAGCTAGCTAGCCTTAGCAAACAGTTATTTAACTTACGCTGTTACAGCGTAAATAACTGTTAGCTAAGGCTAGCTAACGTTAGCTGATGTTACCAGCTAGCTAACGTTAACAGCTAGCTAGCCTTAGCAGACAGCTATTTACGCTGTCACCGCGTACGGAGCTCGTCACATGTCCTCATTAGAAACATATCTATGAATTCACGTTTACCTTGAGGTCATTTTCCGGGAGGTATTTGCACTGTTTTGCAATCTCTGCGTATTTATCCAAATCCAGAGGCGCCATGGTGCCTAGCTAGCCTTCATGCGCAACTTCCTGCAACAATCGAGCGAGCGTCCCTACTGCCGCCTACCGGCCGCACTCACGAACTGCGCGGGAGCCTTTGTCACTACGCCAAGCTGCACGTTCACGTCACAAGGCGGATCCGCGCTCAAACAGTCTCGTTAGTTTGAACCAGACGTCCTCTGGACAATCGTTAGAAGGCGATCACCAAAACCAGGATTTTTAACAGTATAACTGTATAACAGAAAGCGTCTTTTTCTCCGCTGACGAGCAGGAGATGATCAACAACGCATATGATGAGATAATACGTGTTTGAATCATTTCTGTCGGACGAATTTAAGGCATTATACATATGTCACGTTGTTCCTTCTGTACGTCCATCGCAGTGTGTCCGTCCCGGGGAGGATCGTCCTGTGTCTCTCTAAAGGTCCCTTCCCTTTATTCTTCCCATCGAAGGCGTTCTCTTTGTTTGGGGAGTTTTTCCTGTGCCGATGTGAGGGTTTCTGGACAGACGATGTCACATGTGTACACACTGTAGACACATGAGGCTAATTTGTGATTTTGTGCGATACAAAATAAAATTAATTGAATCAAATAGAGGTGTCAATCAATAAGTGGTGTCAAGTAACGAAGTACAAATACTTTGTTGCTGTACTTGAGTAGAACTTTTCTATACTTTACTGGAGTATTTCTTTTTCAGACGACTTTTTACTTCTACTCGTTACATTTTAAAAACAGCCTCGTTACTTCCGGCTTGTCGTAGTTCAAAAACACAAAGACAAAAAACCCATCTAGATAAATGTCGCTATGCGGACAGAGTGCTTGTGATTGTGGTTGGATGAGAAGTATAAACATAGGTTGGTTTTCTCCGCGATGCGCCGGTGTTACACCCCTACTGGTTTTTCCACCTACTGGTTTATATATATACAGTGCATGTATATAAAAAAATATATTAAAGGAAAGATCGGCACAACCTGGATTCGAACCCAGGGGATCAAAACATCAAAATAGTAACCTGGTGGCCGCTCTTAGCAGTGCGCCACGGAGACACACAGCAAATTATTGACCCTTAGTATAATTTATTCATTTCGTTGACGTAGATAAGCATGGAGGAAACCTTTTGGTGTCGTGGATTTAAAACAACTGGTTACCTTGGGCGTGTCTTGGAACGCTTCAGGACATGTGCAACGCTACTTCTTCACGAGGCTGCAGCCTTGCAGCGACACATTTTGATAAAGAAAGGATTTTGTTTTCTTACGGCCATCGCGTGACGTAAACCACGGACACAAACAAAAGAAAGTTTAGAAAATATATTAAAAGATCGAACCGACCAGGTTGCGAACCCATGCAGCAAAATGCAAACGTATCAAACTGCTGCTAGCGCTATGCGCTGCGCCACGGGGCAGTTTTGATCCCCTGGGTTCGAATCCAGGTTGTGCCGATCTTTCCTTTAATATCTTTTTTTATATAAATGTTTTCATACGTGGCCGTGATGTGGTGCTCACTTATACAATCGTAAACGCTGCAATGGATTTGTGATGCGTTTTGAAGATTTTCAGCAATATGTTTGTGAATGTGTGACGAATCAGGGAACTGAGGCGGACACATCTGCAGCTGTGGAGTAAACACAAACACGCACGCGTAGGGAAACCAGTAGGTGGAAAAACCAGTAGGGGTGTAACACCGGCAGATCGGAGCGACACCGGGCGGGTATCCCAGAAAGCCATGCGGTTGAGGGAGCTGTCACTCATGATGACACGCCCCTCCCAGATGATGCCCCGCCTCTTACGCCACATCAGGGTCAAAAGTCTGACGCAGAAAACAAATATTCAAATGAAATTGACGAGGTTGAATTTAAAGACACAGGTGCATTTTTAAATCTCCTTCAAATGTTGCTCAATCCAGATGCTGAGATGAGAATAAACCCTCAGGAAGCCTTGGAACATTCTTTCGTCACCATGAGTCACCTGGCAGACTACGCTCACAGAAGCTCTTATACACACGCTGCCTTTGACCTGATGGTCGTCTGCCCTGCGTGTGATTCAGACAAATGTCATCAATATCTTAGCAACATGAAATCAACTGCAACCTCGAAACGGTTTGGGTTCACCCATTACACAGCCTCCTGTATCCTTTATCCTGCCGTCCACATCCCCCCGTATCCCCCTCTCAGTGTTTAAACTATTATCTTTGATTTCTAATGTTCAATTAAAACTTAATCACAGTCCCCCTTGTGCCAGTACCTCCGTGGCCCTCTTCGTTTACCATATAACCTAACCCCCGCTGAAACAGGGTTCCCACGGAAAAGATTCCATGCTACCTCCTGATTTTCCAGGTAGCATATTAAGTGATGATCTACAGGCCCCTGAAGCTTTCTGCCCCCATCCACGCCCCCCACCTCCCCTCACACACACAACCCCCTATGACACCTGACTACTTGCTTGATTTAAAAGATGTGCCAGTCAAGTCTCTTATCTGTGGAATGCTGTTTTAGTCAAAATTAAATAAATGAATAAATACGTAAATACATGAAATATGCATTTGAAATACATCATGAAATAAATAAATGAGGCAATAAATATTAAATACATTTAATTATTTCATGGTACTTTTATTTCATAATGCCACTTTTCATTTCCAGAGTCTTTTATTTCATAATGCCACTTTTCATTTCCAGAGTCTTTTATTTCATAATGCCGTTTTACATTTCACGTTCTTATATGCAAATCAGGGGGCGTGGCTACATCTAACATTCAGAACAGACAACAGAGCCTGTGCAAAAGAAGGCTTGAATCACCATCCTTTGACATGAACAAATGAAAATGATTTAAAACAAAAGATGACAGATGGCTGTATATTAAAGGCACACATTTCAACATCAAATGAACTTCTATCAATCAACTTCGGCAGTACTCGCATCACGGTTAAGGGCATAGATTACTCCCATCAGCAATCAGCACAGGATCTGGCGACATCAATTCCCTGCAGGATCTCGGTACACTACGCACTACGATGGTTGCACGGCCATCACCAATGATGGCAATCTTCATCACTTGCAAGGTCTACGTCAAGCTTCTCCACATCCTTGTAAAGGAAATTAGAAGGTGTTAGGATGTATAAAATACATAGCTCAAGCTCTTCAGGGTGATGTGCATTAGGGAATGCAGGGTGACCACGCATAGCGGAGGCGGGTGTATTAAAACAGCCATATCTCCACGCGGGGAGGCTGCAGTTCAAACAAAATTAAAAAGTAAAAGCGTAATCAATTACTTACGCTGTAATGTTTGAAAAGGTCCTCCTCCTTCTCTCCAAGATAGACTACGAGGCAGCGAATGGCAATTTCTCGGCGCTTTTCAACTGTGTTGTCCTGATTCATGGAAAAAATAGATCAGGTGTTCAATAAAAATCAGATGACCCAAATAATGACAATTTGAAAAAAAATGATTATCAGTATAAAATAGACCTTGTTCATAGCAGCCATTTTGACATAAAAACTGTGAGGCAGATTAAAATAAAGGTCTATTCATAATAAACTCATTATACCTCAGGAAGCATGTCCGTAATGGGCCTTATCTTGAGGCCTGCAGCTCCGACCGGACTGCGGTGCACACAAACGCGGTGGCGAGCTAACCGGAGCGCCTCGCCCGCCATCCGGAGAGATAGAAGGTTGCATCTTTGTCTTACAGTAGGCTATCAGCAACAGAATCTTGAACCAATGCCAATATGTGTCATTAAGCATAAAATGACTTACCATTCACCACAACGCTTCGATGAACCTTCGATATGCTCGCTCGCGTTAGATTGGTCCCTTTGAGACGGAGCGGGAAACTCTGGGCTGTTTCCACGTCATCAAGTTATATTTTACGTCAACAGAACTTAAAATTAAATTATGTTTTGATTAACTGATTAAACTCAGACAAGTCATGATTGTATATTGAATCAATAGGCGTAATTTGTGTGTCCGAGCTCAATAAAATAACAATTATAAGTAAAAACTCTAATAGTATTTCTGAACTTTATTTTTTTATTCACAACAATATATATATATATATATATATATATATATATATATATATATATATATATATATATATAAGTAATGACTAAAGGTCCCCTGAATTAGTTGTTCCATTCTCATTCAATGCAAACTAAATGTTATAAGTGTGTTACAGGCAAATTTATCAGCTTTCATCAAGTTAGATTCCTGTCTTCAGCATCGGTGGCGCTCGTGCAGGACGTCGTCGTGACGTCATGAGGGGTCTTTGTGATCTCGGAGAAGATGGGAGGGAGTGATGAACTAATCCAGCAGCTCGGATGAAGCTGCGCCGCAGCAGGTTTTCCGATGTGTTGCTATGGTGATTTAGACAAGCCTGAACTACGTCATCTCATCCTGAAGATGATCCGGCTAACTAGAGGAACAGGGCCTCTTTGTATGGCTGTTGTTAAACTCCACACTGTCATCATGTAAGACATTCAAACCTGAAAGCCCGTGTGTCTTTCTAATATTGAAATACAACATCTGCACCTAGAATGCACTTGTGAAAACACCTGGAACCTACAGATCCCCAATAAATTCGAGCTGAAACAGGTTTTCTCTTCAAACCAATGGAGGCCAATCTGGGAGAGAGTTAGAAGACAGTGGTTGTAATGCTGCACTTGGTTCATATGTCCATGATACCGTCATGATTATAGGAGTATGCGAATAAACTCGATGCAAGCGACCTAAGACAGTTGGATTGTTTCATGTGCATAGACTCGACAAAGATGGCCATTGTTTACAAAACTGTAAGACCCGCAAACAAAGTGTATTTACCGAATCAACCAAACCTATTGTACTATAAATATATAACCGCCACTATGCAACGTGATGTGCAGATAATGCGTTGCGCTCCCGGACAAAGATCACGCAGTCCTCGCTGAACGCGCGCACCCAACCGTTGCAGGCCTCCCATTGGCCGAACGGCACGTCACTCCCCCGCGGTGCGCGGTAGGTTGCAGAGCAGGGGAAGCGCTGACTGCGGTTCATAGGGCAGCACACAGCAGCGTACGCCGCCGGGGACATCGATGGTGGAGTACGCGTCCATCGAGGGAGAGGTCTGACAGAGACCGCTGCTGGGGCTTACATGGAGAGCTGGAAGAGAACATGAGGCCATCGCGCGTAATGATGTACACGTCTCCGGCTCTCATATTTATTCTGTTTGGAACGGCATATATTGGATTTTCGGAAGCGGCTGCGCGCATCAGTCCCTCCGATGGCTCGCCTGTCTCCGGGACGCCCGGCTCAGCCTCCGGCGCCCGGGAGACCTTCCGCGCCGACGCGCCGGGCACATTACGCGAACCCGCTCCCGGGCCTCTGACCGACCTCGCACGGCCGCCTGCCATTGTTTCGCCCGGCCCGAGCAGCACCAGCAGCGGCCCCGCGACCAAACCCGCCACCGCGGACCCGAGCGCCACCTCCGCTTCCACCACCACCGCCGCCCCCGATCCCGGAATTATTTCACCCGTCTGGGGGAAGATAACCAGATTAACCAGCGCACGCAAAAGATCCACCGATGCACTAACGTCCCCCTTTTCCCCGGATAAAATGCTGCAGACCATGGGGTCCATGGCGTCCCAGCGCACGGCCAACGACGCCTGGGCAGCAGATCACATCGGCGCGTCTGCTCCCTCGGTAGAGAGCAGCCAAGGTGAGTGACGCCGCCTCCCGACCTCCTGCTTCTCCTGTGGAATAACCGATGGCCTGCGCGCATTTCTAGTGTTCAGGATCGGCGCCCGTGAAGAAGGAGTCATCCATGTCTGATGTAGAGCAGGAGGGGGGGGGGGGGGGGGGTGACGCAGAGAAATACCAAAATGAGCCAGATTACAACAGAGGCATCAGATCACACGACGCGTTCCTCAAACCACCCGGAAATCAACAAACCCGAACGTCAGAAATGCTCCATCCGACCCTGCGCGCCCTGCTGCGTCCTCATGTCCTCGCGAGGGGCCGTGCATGGGGGGGAGGGATGATCCTGTTGTTGTTTAGTCCGTCGGGCACTGACAGGGAGCTGCAGAAAGCTGCTTCCCTCCAGCCTCTATTGTGGTTTGCATGGCACACACAACAAGGCCCTTCACCCAAAATGGCCAGGCAGGCTGAAGGAGCGCTGCCAGTGGAGCCCCCCCCTCCCCTCACACCTCCCTCGCCGGGGGTCTCCATGTGGATGTGTGGTTGCCTCCCGCGGGTGCGAGATGCTTCTGTGATGGATGGATGGCACGGCTGCTGAAGCCATATTGTTTCCACTTGCCATCAGGAGCTCGTTCATTCTTACTCCTCTTTCTACTCTAAAAGGGGCAAATATTGTTTTGCAAGAGTCCTCTTCAAATATTAGGACGCAAGCGTGAGATTGAAATCTGTAGGTCTGATATTAAGATGTAACAAACGGAACAGGCACACATGGTTGAATATTGGTTTCTGAGCCGTGACAGGTAGTTTTAATGAGTTCACCTGCTGAAACCCTTTCTAGCTCCATTCTGAAGACGCACCTTGTGCCACGTGCAAAGAGCCGGGGACACGTAATGTTGGAGAATCTATTTTGACCCAGAAAATGCTACGTTGTATTTTGAACTTGAATAAGCATTTGATATTCTGAGTGATAGTGGCTCACATCTTCACAATGACCCTTTGTTCTCCCCTCTGTGTGGCATTAATCCAGTGATAGGAGGAGGATTAGCTTCTGCTGTGATCATAAATCACTGGTTGTAATGTTGAGGAAGGTTGTGACTCATCTTCACGCTGCATACAGACGCTTTCGGCCCAGAGTGGCTGGTTCAACATATTCAATACATTTCAAATGCTTGTGAATAGGGTTAGAATGACGTGTCGACATCCTCCCTAGTTTACAGTCATATTTGGCATCTTCTTTCAGGGGGGGGGGGGGGGGGGGGGCATTTGCTGCTTTCCTTTGTCCATGTGGTTCAATGAGTTTAGGGTCTGGACCGATGACCAATTAGAACTGTGGTGCAGATCAATGACGAAAGTAACGGTTGCAGCCCGACTATCAATCGGCCACGCGAGGTACCACTGTGCGTCACTAATGCACATGTCTTGCAGTTAAAATGGCGGCGCGTTGGACCGCTCCCTTCATCAATCTGTCAGTCGTCTTTATTAGTGTTTCGAGTGAAAATAAAATGCGAACCCTTGCGTGACGTCATACGCGGCTCACCGAAGGCATCTGCGGGGAGCTCATCCCGCTGCGTTGTTCTGGTGTCTGTAAACCCACATCAACAGAGGCAGCGCGACGCCGTCTCCGCAGAGACCAGGTGTGTCCTCACCTGCCGTCCTTACTTTAACATCGCTACTGAAATGGCCAAAGCAACACTTTGAGTACAGCGACTGTGGCTTTGTCCTGCGTGGACGGGACGGTCTGGAGACGTGACGCCGTCCCAGCGCTGCAGCAGGCGGCTGGAATCGGAGAGGTGAACTCGGTTTCACCCCTCGTCTCTCTGCCACACACAGGTCCTGTCCAATGCACATCAAGCCTGTTGTTTGGCTGTGAGACCCCCCTCCGTCCCCCCGTCCCCCCAGGGCCCCCACCGCACACCTAGTGGCAGCCTGACCGCAGTGTGCCAGGTGATACGCATTCCCTCACAGTCCCAGGCGTGATCGGGGCCGACAGGTCCCCAGAGGATGGGGGCCCTGACAGGCCACTCCGAGCCCCCCCCCCCCCCCGGTAGAGGAGATTAATCTGGGGGGGACGGGGGACAAGGACGCTAACATTCAGCCGTCCTTTGCTCTTCGTCGCCCGCCGGCCGAGGTTAGGTGAGCTATCGGTGCCTCTCTATTTGCCAGTCTGTCTCGCTGGTCTGACTGGGGGGGACGCGGCGGAGACAGTCAGGCGTCCAGTCAACACTGGCCACACCTAACCTGAGATGGGATGAATAATAGATGGGCAGCTGTACTCTGCGGGGTCATCCGCGTGTCTGCCATCGCATCCTCTGGTTCTTTGAGGGCGCCTTGTCACCGTTAAACACTGGTCTTTGGGGGTTGGGGGGATCCTGTGCCGATCTGAGGGTCCAAGGACAGAGGATACAGATTGTAAAGCCCTCTTGAGGAAAATGAGTGATTTGGGGTTATGCATAATATATTGAATTGATATTAAATTGAGCCTGTATGTATAACTGAGCTGGACTTTGTTTGAGGTGAAATAAAGAGAGAGAGAGCGGACAAAGAGGACATCCTACAAACGCACAAACTGACATTACGTGTGTTATGAAGTGTCCCGGGTCAGTGAACCTGGGACATCTGTCCTTCCTGGGTCACATGCGGCCCGTTCGATGAGGGTGAAGGGTGCAATGTCCTCCCCATGACCAATCAGAGCTGGCTGAGAAGAATGGGAGGGGGTCTTAAAGAGACAGGCGCTCTGACGGATCGGTTCAGACAAAGGCCGGTAAATTCAGACTGTTAGTGTAATATAATAGTATGAATAACAATGATATGTCTACTTTATTCATAGACAGAAGTATGGGGTCCTTGAAGCAGGCTGGTGAATTTCAATTGATTGCAGACATGAATAAGGTCAAGGAAAGTGAATTAGCAACTCCCACTTTGTATCAAGCGGCTCCCAGGGGCCCCTGACACAAGCCGACTGAGTGAACCTGTGAGCTAGAGGTCTGTTACTGTATGATCGCGGTGACGTCTCCCTGCACGCCGCCCTGAACAAGTGTGTAATGCCACATTTCAGATTATACACATATATATATTTATATATAAAATAAATGAGATAGAATGCGAAGAAAAGAGAACAATATCTGTGCATAGAAAGTGTATAGATAAATAAACCGATCACGCTAAAAGCAGCTGTAGACTCGTGTTGTTCTGACTCCCTCTTCACGCACGGCTCTGCATCAATTCTCATTTCTTGTCGTCTTTCTTACACTTTGACCCCCCCAGAGGCTCTTTGTAACTGCAGCAGCGGCGGTGAGGGGATTTTGGACCCGGACGAGTGTGACCCGGCTACCGGTCAGTGTTCCTGCCTGTCGGGCTACAGCGGCCTTCAGTGCGAGGACTGCCAGGAAGGACACTTCACCAACGGCACCAGCGGCTGCCTGCCCTGCTCCTGCGACTCCTACGGCGCCGTGGACCTCCTGTGTGACAGGTCAGACTGAGGGCGGCGGCGGCGGCGGCCGGGTTCATGTGTTCTGTGTTGCATATGGACGAGCGTCCCACCGATGAGAATGGAAGCACGTCTCTGGTCTGTGAAGGAAAAGGCTTTTTTATTTTGAGTTACCGATGTGTATGAGAGCACCCAGCACTGGGAGCACCTGCTATTCCAGCTGCTCTAACTGGGCAAGTGGTTGCATGTTGGTCCTTTACGCCATTATTCATAAATCACGTGATGAGATGGAGCAAAGGAAACTGGTTGGTCTGGTAGCCAAGCTTAGATGTAGATGATACAAAGTGAGGGTTTTACTGCATTCTGTATTAAACGACACAACACTAAACCGTTCAGCCTTCAGCAGATGAGCAGCAGCTTGGGGGCCACCACAGCGCTCTGCAGAGCGTGGGGAAAACAGGCCCGCTAATTGTGTCACTGTGATCTAAACTTGCAAACAAATACTGTTTGTCACAATGTTGGGATTTATTTTGAGCATTACTGAATATGTTCAGGTACCTGGCTGCATATGTGCCGTGGACAAAGGCTGTGGAAGACATGTGATCCGTCTTCTTAAAGAGAGCACCGTACTGTGGTCTTCCAAGGCCACGTAGACTGTCTGCTGTGCATTAGTGCATGTTGTCTCATGACGACGCAGGCTGCGTGTTCCATGTTTAGCAAAGCGCCGTGGCCCTGCAGAATGGAGCGAGCTTCCTTGGAGGCGGCTAAATTAACCTCAGACCCGGCGTACTCCTGGAATTCCGCTTTCAAATGCTGCGGGTCAATGCCCGAATGTGTGCAGGATTTGTGTTGTCGTGCTCTGGAAAGCAGACTTCAGCATGTAGCTTACATAAGCTCAATGCTAACAGGTGCTAACGGCCTTTGCTGGAAACGCCCCGCTTCCTGTTCCCACGTTGAAGGAGCCTGAAGTGGGTGGAGCTCAATGTGATGTAGGTGAAGGTGCAGGCAGCTTTCACACAGTGAACCACTAAGACGGTCCTTCTCAGACAGTCTGAGCCATGCCTGGCTAATGCTAACCCTGCTAGCCCGGCGCAGGGGCTAATCACTGTGAGTTACACAGATTAGCCCGCTGTCCAGTCCCCCCCCCCTCTGCTGCTTAGGTATCTTTCCCATTAGGCAATGAGCTGCCCAGCCGAGGTCCAGCCGGTCTCCTTGGTCTCACTCGAGCTCAGTGTTACGACGGTGAAGAGGGAACCAGTGAGCAATAGCACGGGGAAAACCAGCGGCAGACATCTTTGCGCGCCGTCTTTTCCCGTCGCCATCAGTGTGTGATGATGACATCGTGTCGTGATGTCCGGTACTGAAGTCGGGAGCAGGTCCGCTGCGCTTCCGCATTTTAGCTGATGGAAAATCACCGTGTTCACATGTACATGTTTAGTTTCAAAAGAGTGCTTGGGATTAGCTCGATGTTACCGTTACAGAATCAGAGGTATCGTGAGCCATAGCATTTAGCCCCATAGCACCGATCATACGCAGTGTGAGAGCCTCCAGCTGCACCTCTGACTCATTCACAGGATAAACATTCATCCTCAGCGTTCTCAGAGCATTCACAGCTGACTCAGCCAGCATGCCGTCATGGTTTGTCATTTGCACCCCGCTGTGATGTCAGAGCGTTGATTGGCTTAGGCCTAGATCTGCTCTGTGACTATTAGGTACACTGGAATGTACAGAGCCGCTGTCATAAAGGCTCGCGTTCAAAAGCCCAAGATATGGATTAGTGCGTTGGTCCAGTTACGACGTGACTCTGCCACTCGGCACTGTTAACGGTGTCGTTTGGAAGTCTGCTGGTGGTGCATTGGCCTGATTAGTTGGCCAAATATAGAGGGTATGACATCAGAAGGATATATTTCCAGAATCCGAAACGTCAACGTTAACGTCAGAATCAAAGAGCAAGACCTGCTCTCTAAACCAGAGGTCTTCAACAGGGGGTCTGCGGAGGTACTGACATTTTTGGTTGATAAGATCATTTTTTTTCAATCAATTTTCCACAAATTTAAATGTCTTCAGAATCAGAATACATATTAACATGAACGGATCAATTGATGGAGGAGACGTTGTCCTTCAGTCCCACAGCAGCTCTCTCAAGCTGGACACCGGTTCACTCACAGCTCCTCTCATGATCATACGACATCACAGGCACCAGCCAGTCAGATCCATTCACGCTCACGTCTAAAGAGCCCCAAGCTCACAAATAAAAGATGGCGCACCCAACTCCGTAGAATAGGGGGTCCCTGCTCAATCTCGCACCAGCAAATATGGTGCAGGAGAAAATCTTATGGAAGATCAATTTGTTCTCATAGCATTTAAGAAGAAGAATGAACAGAAGTCTAATCTTATGGAAGATCAATTTGTTCTCATAGCATTTAAGAAGAAGAATGAACAGAAGTCTTTTGAGTCCAGATCCCTCCTCAAACTATGGATCACACTTGATGCCCTCATCAATAGTATTTGGACTCTGCTTTGCCCAAAGCGGAGTGTCGGAGAAGGAAGTCAAGCTTCTTTGACTGCAGAGATTCCACTTCGCTTGTGACACAGTTACTGAAAGCTCTGATTCATGTAGCTCATCTATTGATATGTCGTACCATGACCACAGTCTAAAACTTCATCTACATTAAACATTTCATCCAAATGCCTGGCTGGATCGGAATAGTCCTTTTTGCTTAGGAAGGCGATATCTCCCTTCCTTCTTAATGCGCATGTCTCTTGTCTTGTCACTCCACACATCCAATTCCTCACGCCAAGAAATCGGACTCCGGGTCCGAGCCGTGTTGGTTACCCCCCGTCGGCCTTGGCGTCCGGGGCAACCCCCCCCCCCGTCAGCCGTCCATCCCCGACAAAATGTCACTTGAGTTTTTTTTTGAAAACCTGAGAGCCCTGTAGTGCAGTTTTGAACTAAGCTCTAATAACACTTTTTAGAATTCCACCATTGAAATCCTGATAACTTGCCTGGCGTATTTACAGATATGTTAATTCATCACTAGTATTCATATGAATGAATGAAAGAAATCTAACAGCCGTATTCCATTTTTCTGAAACAACCCTAATGAGATTTCTGCCTGCCGGTTTTCTGCATGTGACATAAACGTACACACGCCGTTTGGTCCGGTCTCTATTTGACAATGGAGCTTTAAGAGATGTGCATGTGTGGCCGCCCTGTATTTGGGTCAGCTCCAGTGGGCTTTGCCTGTAAGGCATTGCATGTCACAATGTAGCATGGAGGTCTGGAATGAAATATTGATTTTGGGTGCAGATGTTTCCGCCTCTGCATCATGTGTCACTGCAGCGGAGGCATCATTGCCATCAATGTATTTGGACTGACCGTGTCTGTTTGATGCGGTTTTCATTCGTGCACTTGAGGAAGGGGCCTCGTGTCTGCAGGTCCCCTGAGTGAGGGGACCTTCAGTCAGAGCCTCACTGCCCCATCCGTGCGAGAAACCGTGAGCACGGCTGATCCTCTGCTTCGATTAAAGGCCTCTCAGTTATCCGCCGTCCCCGCGTTGTGGGGAGCTAAACACAACTGAACCCTGTAAAATACATGTTTTTGTTGACCAAAATGAACCTTTCTGAACCGTGCAGCCACTGTGAAAGGACACATGTGATGACTAACAAGCAAAGGCTGTTGGTCTGTAGGACAGCTTAGGAAATCAACCGTCAACCAAACCCAACTGACTCTAAAGTGGATTCTTGCAGGCAAGGTAGGACATGTGAACCAGACACGTTTGAAATTGTTTTTGTGCTAAGCTAGGCTAAACTCTGGAAACTGGATGAAGAGAGATAAAACTGACCAGATTCTTTTCATGTATAATTCTATTTTTAACGCTGCATTAAAAAGTCAACACATGATATAATGCAAAACCTGTGACTCCGGTTAGGATGTGAAAGAAACCTTTTCCCCAAACCTTTGGATTTGTTTTTCTCAAACGTGTCTCTGAACTTGTGACCTGCGCTGTCTGCTCCACCCATCAATCCTCCATATAATGCCGATGAGCAAACTACAAAACATCTCCCTGTTGACTACACAACTTGGAATCTGGCCTGACAACTACGCGTGCGTGTCTGTGCATGTGTCCCGGGCCAGCCGAGCGGAGCGGAGAGCACAGGTCCTGCTGTGTTTTCACTGTCGGGGTGGGACCGAGCCGCCTGCGCCGTGTTCTTCCTGTATTTACGCCGAGCATGTTTCCCTTGGGAATTGAACCTGGGATGTGCTGTGATCTGACGCGTGCTGTAGCCCCAGAATGGGGTTAAGCCTCGTGGCCCATGTGATACTGACCTATTTAACATGCACATCTGATGCACAGCGGCTGGGCCAATGAAGTGAAATCACAGTGAAACGATACCAACGCCCCTCCTCTCCGAGCTGGAACAAATGAGCAGCAAGATTACCCCCCCCCCCCCCTGCTGGGTGTACTGGCCCTCATATCGGATGACATGACACACGTCTTGAGAGCGGCAGCATTACCGCTGAGCTGCGCACGGACTCACGTGAAGACTTGCACATCAATAAGGGGACGACTCGTTTGCACAGCGGAAAGAGGCACAAACAAAAGGTGTTATGGGGAACGGACACCTCTAACTGTGCAGACTGCCTCCTTCCTGGGCTCCCTTTCCCTTTCTTTGTGACCGTTGGACAGTACCTCTGACTGCATTGCATTCGGGTCACGATGCTACATGTGTGGATTTGTTATTGTTGGTGCTGAAGAAAGAGGACTGTTGACCCCCCCCCAGCAGTCCCGCGCCTCACTAAGCATCTCTTCATTTGCATTAGGCGCAGTTGTTTAACAAAGCCTGGATTGTATGTCGACCCACACACACGCTCATGGCAAGTGGTCCCAGTCAGTCTTGGTTTGCTTCAAACGTTTGGTCATTGTCCTCCGATTAAGTCCACTGGGTTCATGGGCGAGCAGGCTCGACTTAGTGCTGTACTTTTCCTTGGAGATTACCTTCAGATCAGAGAGCCACGGGGGAGCAGTGAGAGAACAGAATGTGTGCCAGGTGGTCCTGCATGGACCACTGCGCTCATGCAGACTCGAAGAAGACAAACCCCTCGTCCACACTGCCTCCCACGTGCCACGCAACAGAAACACTCTCACTTGAATCTACACAAATCAAGAGAGGAACAGGACTGAAGCAGCTCAGCGTCAGCGGCAGCCTAAAACCGTTCATATAATTTATTTGAAAAAAGTGAAAAAGAAATGAGCACATTAGCTGTGGACAGACGGATGGACACACAGATGCACAGAGAGCAAACACGTAATCGTCTGGCCAAGATAACAATCCCCTAATTTCCTAATCCCATGTGGGGTTTTTTTATGATGTGACCACAAGACATTTTGATTGGACAACCCGTTGTGTCTGTTCCCACATACTCAACATGTTCAACGCACATATTAACGCCATTTTACGTGATATTGTATTATAAGAAAGGGGCTATGGCCTTATGGGGACAATGTACCTGAAGCTGCCTGGTGGCCAACTAACATTCAGTTTAGTTACTACGGTAACAGAGACCGCTTGCTGAAGACTATCACAAAAACATGAATGGTTGGCACAAACCCCCCCCCCCCCACTTCCCTCTGACTGTTAGTCATTGTGTTGAAAGCCGTGGAGCTGCTAATTAAAGTGACTGCAGCAGCGTCGCTTTAATGTGACGGGGAGACAGAGGGTTGGTTTCCATGTCACTCAGCCGCCATAGCGATGCTACACGAGCAATTCCACAGATTGCTCACTTGCATTGTCAAAAGTGGGACGCGTGATTATTCCGTATGCATCGTGGAGAGACTGATGCATTTCCACCATCCAGCCTTCTGGGCTCATTTTGATATAAAAGACTACTGCTACAGTTCTGTTAAGCCGATGGGTGAAACGGGAAGTGCAGAGTGGATCCAGATGACTGTATTTCCTCATCGCTTCTCTTCTTTCAGCTCGGGGATCTGTGTGTGCAAGACGGGAGTGTACGGGCCAAAGTGTGACGAGTGCCACCCGGGTTTCTTCCACTTCAGCAACACCGGCTGCCGGCCTTGCCATTGTCAGAACCACACCAACTACTGCCACCCGCAGTCCGGTGAGTGCCCCTTGTTTCTGCTTCTTCTCAGAAGGTGTGTTCTTTATTTCTTCATGATGATTTGACAATGAGTCACTGGTTCAGTCGGCTGAAGCACCTGGCTGAGAAATAATTTACCTGGGATTCAAATCCAGGGAGACCACCTCTAAAAGAAGGCGAGAGTCGGTCAGAGGTACTTTGGGGGTCCTTGCGTGATGAAGAAGTGATGAGTGCATTCCTTATGCACACACACCGTGGAGCTCCTACCAACGCACAAACTGACATTACGTTCGTTATGAAACGTGGGACATCCCGCCGTCCTTCCTCGGTCACACGCGGCCCCATTTGAACCTCCTTTGATGAGGGCAGGACTGAGTGAAAGGAAGCAAGAATAGCAAGAATAGCTAAACCCCATTACCGTTAGTTTCGGTCTTCTCCCGCGGTAGACCGTGCATGTGGGACGTGACGTCATTTTTTTTATCCATAGCCCGCGATCGACTGGTACTGCCTTTGAGATCGACTGGTCGATTGAACACCCCTAATGTATATTGTTAAGGACTAAACTTCTCAATAACAAACTGTAGTTACATGAGCTTCATTAGGAAAAACACATTTTTCATTCTGTGCTAAATGAATATAAGTCCATATGAGACCGTTATGAAGAACGTCCCCCTGAATCTGCATAAGTAGCAGCCGGTAGGTCGCCTCTACATTGGCAGCACAGGTGTAGACTGATGTATAGACTGGTGTAGACTGGTGTATAGATTGGTATATAGACTGGTGTATAGACTGGTATATATACTGGTGTAGACTGGTGTGTAGACTGGTGTATAGACTGGTATGTAGACTGGTGTATAGACTGGTGTATAGACTGGTGTGTAGACTGGTGTATAGACTTGTATATATACTGGTGTAGACGTGTGTATATACTGGTGTAGACTTGTGTATAGACTGGTGTATAGACTGGTATATATACTGGTGTAGACTGGTATGTAGACTGGTGTATAGACTTGTGTAGACTGGTGTATAGACTGGTATATAGACTGGTGTAGACTGGTGTATAGACTGGTATATAGACTTGTGTATAGACTGGTGTATAGACCGGTATATAGACTGGTGTGTAGACTGGTGTATAGACTGGTGTATATACTTGTGTAGACTTGTGTATAGACTGGTATATATACTGGTATAGACTGGTATGTAGACTGGTGTATAGACCGGTGTATAGACTTGTGTAGAATGGTGTATAGACTGGTATATATACTTGTGTAGACTGGTGTATAGACTGGTGTAGACTGGTATATAGACTGGTGTATAGACTGGTGTAGTGGTGAGCTGATGGAGCACCAGTGTCTGCACGCCGATCCCTTTGGGAGAGAAAGAACCAACCTTTGCTGAGGAAATGTTCCGTTACATTCCCCTCTTTGCTTTGTGACACTGAAGGGTTCAATTAGAGACCTCAACAGTACACAAACCCACGAGTAAATGTTTACTGTGGAACAAGCAAGAAGGAACTCCAGACCACAAAGGGTGCTGAATCATGCAAAAATTCCATGAAGCCATTTTTCTTTGCTGGTCTGAGGGGGGGGCTCAGGGTTCACAGCGCTCAGCGGCTCAGCTTTGACCCCCGCCTTCTCCACCTTCTCCACACATGGTGCAAATGCAAATGGTCCATGGTCCCAAACACTGAGCGCCATAGACAAACATGACAAGGAGCCGTCATTTCAGACAGCACTGAGACAATTTGTCCCCACACTGACCCGTTGTATCAACTGACAGACATTGTTTATGGTCACTTCTTTACTTCTGCAGCATGATTCTGATCTAAATGAATACTGAGCTAAGTTTGGTTCCTTTCTCTTCATCAAACGTCATCTTTTATCAACAGGAGTTGTGTTGCAGCTGTTACTTGTCATCAGTTTGTGTAGAGATTGTCACAGAGGTAAACGCGTGGTGGGAAGAGTCATCCACAGCTCGTGATTTCTGCAGTCACGCATGTGACCTCTGATTATTCAACCCAGTGTCACAGCAGAACGTGTAACCGCTACGTTGAACCGACGTGGTATTCTCACGCTTTTGGGGGGAAAGCGTGACAATACTACTTTTTTTTTTGCAACTAGGTCACGTGACCATCAACTTTCCCTCAGCTAAAAAAAGAAAATGTCGATGGCATTTCTAGCGAGTACGAGTTATATTTTCATAATCTTCCATCAGAGAATGTAGAAGACCTTCCGTTTATTAGCTTCTAGTGGCGTAGTTGCAAGACAATGTAAATGAATGGGCCAGAATAACACGTAGTATTGTCACGATTTTGGGGAGAAAGCGTGAGAATCCCACGTTCCACAACGTAGCTACGACACACTTTGCTGTGAGACCGGGTTGGATTATTCTCAGCCAATCCTAAAGACTTGTCCCCCATGAGTGCACTCAGCCATGTGGGTACTACCCAAACATTGCAAAAATCACACAAGTCCATCAAATAACCAGCTCAGGTGCCACATTTAGAGACTAAAGTATTCTGGATGGTCACGTGAGGCTGAACCGATGGAGCGCAGTCTGCAGTGGGAGATCGGATGAGTTCTTGATGTCGAGAGGGATTATAAAGGAATGGTTGATATAAAATGACATTTCTCCCTTCACTTTACCTCACATGCCTCCATGGTAAACGGGTCGAGATGAAGAGAAGTAACAGCTAGAGAAAAGCAGAACGTTCAAAAGCTCCCGCAGTGCTGGTGCAGATAATAAAGTGTCATCTAAATGTCGACGGACAGTTTGTGTTCTCCTAAAACATCGGGCGGACGAATGTCTCCATCGAGATGGGATTTAAAATCACGTGAAGTTAAAAATGTCTTTGTGCTGCATTTGTGTCAGAAAGCACAATGGCTTTTTATCAATGGTTCATCATGAGTCGACACATTTAAATGTAACTAGCAGGTCGCGAGGCTCAGGTCAACCTGACGGATTAAAAATGTTTCTGCTATGAAATAGTCAAACGTGGAGGAAAGAAACTAAATATTCCTATAAGCTGTTTGCCGCGCAAAGACAAAAAGTACACAAAAGCCACATTGTGGAGGGACTTTAGGATCACGAGTTGTGTTGCGTGCAGGTCCAGATGATGTGCACTGACCATGTCGCTTCTCTTGTGTGCAGGAGTGTGTCTGAACTGTGAAGGCAACACCCAGGGCGCCAACTGCGAGGAGTGTAAGCCTGGCTTCTACCGCAGCCACGAGGCCCCCGCGACCGAAGCCTGCGCGCCGTGTCCCTGCTCCGCCGCCACCTCCACCGGCCCCTGTCACGCCGGTCAGTGTCACCCCTGACCCGTGTAACCCTGGGTTCCCCCTGGGTTCTCCGGGTTCCTTCCAAGACATGCAGCCCCGGGTCACGGAAATGCCGACAGATTTCATTTCTTTAAAATGTGTCAGATCCAGTGAAGTAGTCCGTGAACATGAGGATGGGGGCTCTGCGGGGTCCGGCGGATTCATCGCGGTGCGCCGCTCGCTTCCTCTGTAGTGAGCAGTGAAGGTTCTATCTCTGTGTGCCAGTATGCGTCCTCAGCATTTACAGAGAGTCGGGGGATTTTATCATGAGGAAGAACTCATGTGTCGAGTGGCTTGTGGCCATAATGCTGAACAATGACACATTTTATTTATAGAGCACTTTTCATTGTGCGTTGCTGCTTTCCAGTCCGTTGATTGTGGGAAGACGGCGTTCATAACGGGTTCAGAGTGACTAACACTAAAAGTGCACACTCCACTACACAACAAGTGCAGCCTGCAGGGTGCAGTGTGTCAGGTGTGTGTCTCTGCGTTGGTTGTGCGGACACTGTTTCACAAGGACGGGGGCTACACAGGCTACACAAACCACACACTACTACACACTACACTGCAATGTGACGTTCAAGAACCAACAACTGCACACTCTTATCTGTGCTCGATAAGACATTACGACCTGAAGCCTGTGTTTGCTTTCTAAACTCGGACATTGAAATACCGCACTATATTATCACAGCACCCACAATGCACCTGCAGCCCGTCAGGAGTCCTGAGAAATCCCAGCTGAAACTCTGGTACGATGGAGGCCAACCTGGGAGAGACTTGCAGGGCTGTACTTTAGTTACATACTCTATGTTCATGATACTGTTTATAGGAGTATAAATGAGTGTTTACAACAGGCCACAAATGAGTATTTCATCCTCACACAGTATTTTTAGGGTGTGTGGTATTTGTTGTTTTAAGTGTATATAATTATATATTTATAGACGCAAACCCCTTTTATTTAATGGGGTAGTAGTAAGAAATATCTGAAGTTTGGAGCTCTACTCGCAGACAGCGTGACCTTCCTGTGACCTTCCTGTGACCTCCCCACTTCCACCACGCACGCAGTCCTTCCCCTCACGTCTTTTTAAGTCTTGCTGACTGTGTGGCCAGTTTCATCGTGCAGCGACGATGTGACCCTTTTACCAAAGGGAGGGAGGTACGGCGTTGTGCTGCAGGCATGAGCCATAGAAACACACAAATGATCATTTTAACGCTTCAGTGCTTTGCAACATGTTGATTACGTGCCTGAAATAAGGTCTGTTTGTGTTTTGTACATCCGTAAACACGCCTCCTGTGAATCTAGAAATCAAGGCCAGGTTGCCCTCAAGTGTCTAAAGTAGCTTGGTGGCAAGGCGAAGTCATGTGATCATTTTGTTTATTTCATCATAGTGTAAAAAATCCTACAGTCAGGGTATCGATGTGTGGAGACAGTAGTAATAAAAAGGTGACTGGATGGATCCCATTGACGTTTTGTCACTGCTAACACATGAACCTTCACACAGCGCAGTCACAGCTACGGGAGGTATTTGGGGCCCAAAGACACACTGACGTGGGCCAGCAAATCCTCTGACCCGGACCCTGCTCTCCACTGAGCCACCGGCGCTGTCAGGTTCTGAGCCCTGCGCTGGTCCTTTCATAATCCCCCATGAATCCTCTATTCTTCTGGGCCTCGTGACATTTCCCGTTATTATTTGACTATTCAATGGCAGCGTTTCCCGCTGTCCGCTGCAGGCTTCCTCCAGCTGTGTGTGAAATGCTCATCTACGGATCCCAAGCTGTTTGGTCAGATCAAATGTACGCACCATTTATATTTCTACACCCCCAAAGGTAACCCAGTTATCAAGTAATCTAGTTCATGTGAAGTTAAGTTCATTAAGAAATGGGCCACTGCTCATTCTTATTAATGTTCATTCCAATGTGTTATGATTAAATAGAGGTAAAAGAATTGTCTGTTAATTATCAAAACCTATTTAAAAAAAATCCCATGTAACCTGTATAGAGCCCAAAGGTGCCGTAATTTGATTCCTTTTGCCTCAATCTTCCTGTTTACGATGAGGTAAAAAGCACCAAACGACGGCCCAAAACCAGGTGACGCAGTTGACGATTATTGAGATGTCTGGGATATTTTTCAAAAGGAGACCTTCTGCCTTTTGGGGGGTTTGATTCACAGCGGCTGCTCCGAAAGCCTTGCTGCAAACTACCGTTGCGTCCGTGTTTTCACTTCCCCTTTCTGGACCAATCATTAACAGCACGTCCGTGTGCTGACGCGACGACCCGCCATTGGCGGCGGCCTGCATGGCAACGCGTATAGATGCACTTGGGTGGCCCGGGTTACGTTTGCCGCCGCCAGGGGCCACAAACCAGGCTGAGCCGGGACAGAGTGAGCACAGCTGGGCCATTTCAGCAGCAACAGGGGGGGATGGGCAGCATCGGGGGGCCTCCGCGCTACAAACAGATCAGAATCATGAATCATGTCCGCTGAAGGACGCTCCAGAGGAGAGTTTGGCAAATGCCGAGCTGCCGCATCATCGCTTTGCAGCTTTGCACTGGAGGAGAGGCGCTTTCTAGAGGTGCCGATGAGGTCTGTTGCAGTAATTGAATAAGACGCAGGGCGAGGAGGAACGGAGCGCTGCACCGGTTCAGAATGTGGGTCACACATATTAAATCATCCATGTATGATGGCGTATTTACTCGCTGCCCTGGGACGGCTGGGCTGATTGCCTTCAGCCTCAGGTTCATCAAATATTTGTATTCTGGTTTTAATTTGTCTTTCACTCTCTTCAAGTGTGTTAGCGTGGCTCTATAGGTACGCAGGGTGCAGGGTGCAGGTGGACAGGTGAGGGCCTCCTGTCTGTGCAGAGCAGTGCAGCTCGTGTTTCCTCCTGGTTTTATAACCTTTTGAACCCCCAGCAGAGGTTGACTCAAGCTCATCAGGAGAAGCCCACGCGGTCACATGACCACAGTAGATAGAGACCGGCATCTAGGCCATCGCACCTCTAAATCATTCATCACTGGGAGCCCTGGAGTGCCGAGGTGTTTAAAAGGAACACTGGTCTAAAGAAGAATTGTTTATCCCTCATATGTCTACAATCAGACTTCAGTCTTGTATGTTATGACCCTTTGCCCACCACCCTGATGCCAATGCACTGCACCTATCTTCTGATTCATACCGGATCGGTCCCACCTCAGCGCCTGCCGAGCTTCTCTCCCAGGCCAGTCTGTCGGGGGGGGGTCGGCCGAATCCAAGGGTCTTGTTTTGAGCTCGATGTAAAGGCCTTCAAAAGTCTAGCGGCTCTCCTGTGAGAGCCCTCAACCACATCCATCCTGCCTCCCTGCATGAAGAGGAAGGAGGTGTTAGGATGCCGAGAATCGACCTGAGATACGACCTAAAACATTCTCGAGAGGGATTAGATGTCCCATCTGTCCTGTGATCCCCCAGGAAGAGTTGCAGGACATGAACATATGACACGATTGCTCCAGGTGTAAACCTTTATATATCAAACTTTTTTAGAAGGTGTTGTTCCTTAGCTCGCCGCCAGAACAGCCCGCTTGGTCCTTGTCGGGCGCTCAGATCAACTCTACCGTCCCACTCAGGGAAAGGACTTTGGTCAACCGCTCCAGACATGAGGACACCATAAAGTCCACAGCAAGAAAAACAATAATGAAACACCTTTACACTGGGACAGTGTTTGTTTGTCTTCCTGTGACTCAGTCACCTTTAAATCAGATATGCTTGTGGAGCAGGGAGGACATGAGCCGGTGAGAAGTCACACTGCGCCCCCTGCTGGTGCAGTGGGGGAGCCGGTGCGTCCGCCACCGCCTAATTAAAAAGAAACAAAATGGTAGAATTAGACACATTTATTAAATCAACTATTTCAGTCTAGTTATCTTTGAAGAACTTTATCTTAATTTGTGTTTTCTGGTGTTGTTATTCCTTCTTCAGTCCTATATTAGTCTATATTTTGATGTGTAATGTTGGGTTGGGGTCTGGTTTGGAAAGTGTGCAGTTGGGTCATCAGACCTGCTCATGTGTTCTGGTCTGGTCTCACGTGTTCTGATCCGCGATCAGAACATCCGGTCCCATGCGTGCTGGTCCGGTCTCATGCGTGCTGATCTGGTCTCATGCGTGCTGATCCTGTCCCATGCGTGCTGATCTGGTCTCATGCGTGCTGATCCGATCCCATGCGTGCTGATCCGGTCCCATGCGTGCTGATCTGGTCTCATGCGTGCTGATCCGGTCCCATGCGTGCTGATCTGGTCTCATGCGTGCTGATCTGGTCTCATGCGTGCTGGTCCGGTCTCATGCGTGCTGGTCTTGTCTCATGCGCGCTGATCCGGCCTCATGCGCGCTGATCCGGCCTCATGCGTGCTGTTCCGTTCTCATGCGTGCTGATCCGGTCCCATGCATGCTGGTCCGGTCCCATGCATGCTGGTCCGGTCTCACGCGTGCTGGTCCGGTCTCATGCGTGCTGGTCTTGTCTCATGCGCGCTGATCCGGCCTCATGCGTGCTGATCCAGTCTCAGGCGTGCTGATCCGGCCTCATGCGTGCTGATCCGGTCCCATGCATGCTGGTCCGGTCCCATGCATGCTGGTCCGGTCTCACGCGTGCTGGTCCGGTCTCATGCGTGCTGGTCCTGTCTCATGCGTGCTGATCTGGTCTCATGCGTGCTGGTCCGGTCTCATGCGTGCTGGTCCGGTCTCATGCGTGCTGGTCCGGTCTCATGCGTGCTGGTCTCATGCGTGTCTCCTGGTTCCTGTGCAGATGACCGTGGCTCCCCAGCATGTGACCAGTGCCTCCCCCGGTACGCCGGCCCGCGGTGTGACCAGTGCAGCGCCGGCTTCTACAAAGCATCTGGCGTGTGTGTACCATGCGACTGCAGCGGGAACGCCGACCCTCAGGGGCCCCCCCAGGTGTGTCAGCCCGACACCGGCCAGTGCCTCCGCTGCATCAACGGCACCAGCGGGCCCCAGTGCCAGCGCTGCGCTCCGGGCTTCGTGGGGGACGCGCGAGCACACAACTGCACCAGCCCAAGTAAGACCAAACGATGTCACCGCTTCCAAAATGTCTTCACTGCACACATTCATTTTTCTCTGAGCGGAAGCAGAACCACCTGAAGACGTTCATGGACGGATTCTAACTGTTGTTTTTAGGAGTGAGGTTTTAAAGAAGCAAAAGACTCTCTTCCCATCAGACAGTCAACTAATGAACTAATTATTTTACCAATATTAGAGAGACTCTCTGAAACGGTATTAAATAAGATGTTTGACTCATTGCTGCCGGACAAAACAACAGCATTGTGTCCACACAGCGTGTGATGAGTGATGGTTGTTGTGACATCACTACGGTGTGCTTTCATCATTCACATCTAAAGGTATGTGTGTGAGCTTGTTCATTAGAACTAGGATCCAGGTGTGCAAAATAAATAAACAATGTTTATATAATATATATATATATAATTTGTTACCCTTTATTGTGCTATGAGGCAACTCCAATCAGAAAACGGAATGGTGTTTAAGTTGTATAACACTGCCCTCAGGGTCAGACCTGCTGAGTCAGGCCTCAGATTAAACCAGCAGCACACTCACACACTCTTTACAGGAGTGTTTCAGAGTGTTGTTTTTTTTCATTTTATCTCTATGTTGAATCCCTTCTAAAAAAACCTTTTTTATGACGTAGGTTTTTTGTAAAGCACTATTCATCATCATCTCATCTTATCTGCAATCGCTTATCCGGGTCGGGCGTGTCAGTGTTTTTAATGCTGTTATGAATCGATTGATTTTGGTCACAGCTTTTGACTCCCTGAGTTGCAGCGCGGACAGCTGTAACGTATCACTTACTTCTTAAATCGATCACATGTAGCTTCATGCTGCAGGTGTATCTCCACTGAGGGGTAGTTGTGGCCTTTTGCCACATGGTGTCACTAGTTACTCGCGCACCAGCCGCATGATGCTGCCTGCCCCTCTCGTTGCTCTGTGAGGGTGATGAAATGAAACCATGACTGATGCTTTTCTCTCCTCAGCACCTCGGCTTCTGCTCACACCAGAACACACGACCACATCGGAGACGCCCTCGACCACCGCCGGCACCGCTTTGACCTCCACCACAGCCGGCGGCAACGCCAGCACGCCGCTGAGCGCCGCCGCCACCACCCAGGCGCTTTTGACCAGCCCGAGCAGCCCCACCGACAACACCACAGCAGCCCTGACGGAGGTGTCCTGGACACAGTTCAACATCATCATCCTGGCCGTCATCATACTGGTGGTGCTGGTGCTGCTGGGCTTTGTCGGCGGCGTGTACACCTACCGAGAGTACCAGAACCGCAAGCTCAACGCCCCCTTCTGGACCATTGAACTGAAAGAGGACAACATCAGCTTCAGCAGCTACCACGACAGCATCCCCAACGCCGACGTGTCGGGCCTGCTGGAGGACGAGGCCAACGAGGTGACGCCCAACGGGCAGCTGGCGCTCACCACGCAGGGCAACTGCTACAAGGCTTAGCGCTCCACCCACCCGCGAACTTTACCGACGACACACAGCTGCTGCAAAGTACCAAATCCGAATCTCCTTCATGTCCGCCTGCTTGTCGTTATCCCGCTGGTCCGCAGCACTTCACAGCACAGTGCGACGCAGCAGATCGGATCAGCGGCGTGGAAAAGCCACGTCTCTGATGTGATTTTGCGCGGGATGGATGATCAGCGAAAAGGGTCCAGAGAAAGACCGCGTTGGGTTGAGTTGTGGCTGCGGAGCGCGGTGTGCACACCAGTGATCAACCTGTTGGCCGGAACAATGATCCCGACGCTGGTTGGAGGACTCACGGGAGCCGAGCGTTTCAGATATTTTTAAAAATGGACTTTTGACTGTTTAAGTTATAACTGGATCACGTGAACAGTGATCTGACACTGAGACAATGATTGTTATTTAATGCGTTTTGATTCCATTCTTATTTATTGGTTGGCGTTGCATTCTCGGGAGAAATGCTGCACATGTGTGGTGTGTTTATTCATGGTGTTTGCTCTTACGTGCTGTCCGGTGGTAATTTGAATTGCCCAATATGTTTCCATGTATAGTTTGGTGTGTTTGGGAGAGAGTCGTAGGGGAAGATTAAGGGTGCTGACGAAGCATTTGAATGACCTCATCTATTGTTTATAGCTTCCGCTCTTTTGTCAAAGCGTGCCAACTCACCCGAGTTTTTATGAGGAGTGTTTCTTTTTGATGCAAGTGCCGTTCAAAAAGTCACCACCTAACGGGAGTGACTCAGGCCGGGCTCACGTTAAAGCGCCGTAATCCGCTCGGGATCTAATCTGTACAACCACACTCAACAAGTAGTTAAGAAAGCTTTGTGTCCGCGTGTACCCGGAGGCGAGTTCTCCGATAATCAGAGTGTTTCAAACATAAGCAGTTGTCCTGATACGGGTTTTTTTTTGCAGTGAAACCAGCTCGCAGACGATCAAAGTTCCTCATCAGATAGTCTTTGTTATCACGTACAATCAGGTTGCATCAGCTAAAAGGGAGTTCAAAGTGTCACAGCTGATCCGGGTCCCATGGTGTTTTCTGTGTTGTCTAAGCAACCATTGGATAGCGGCACTTCCTTTCAACACAACTATGAGTAAAGCTAATTATAGAAACAAACTCCTCAGGTACTGTCTCTTTCCCTAATGTGATCGCTGTAAATATGATTATTGTACAGATGAATGTGAATAGTAGCACTATTATTGTACAGGTGGAATACTGTGTGTACACTGCCACTCAACAAGCCCCCACCTTTCACCCTCCGAGGTGTGATTCTGCAGTCGGCCCACAGCTTTTGTATTTTCATTTCTTCTCCTCAGTACACATTGCCACGTACGCAGCTGCGGGACTGAAATGCTGTAAATAATACCCCCAAATCAGAGGTCAACTCACAAATAAAAACGGTTCCTCCCTCGCAAACCTTTTTATGTAAATTATTGCCACATTTTATGGTGTATATACATATGTATGTGTATATATATACGTACACATTTCTCAACATTAATGACTTGATCCTGGGAAACTTTGAGTGAATGAATTCCTTCTGAGACATACATATATAAAAGTTATATGTATATATATATATGTATATATATATATCCTCAGTGGCACAACGCCTCCTGTCTTTCCATATCTATGCAACCGTGCCAACCTCGTCTCCCTATATATTTATATATATATATATATATATATATATATATATATATATATGTGTAATATTTTTGAGCAGACATACACTGCTCAAAAATATTAAAGATAAACGCATTTACGTTTCTACAAATAGAGGAACTGAACATGTTCTGGTAACATGGATGCTGTAGTCATATGTGAGTCCACATTAGTAATCATTACTCAAAATCATTAGTTCACTAAAATGAGTCTTTTTCATTAGTCTGTTTAATGAAATAACTACTTTCAGTTCAACATATATAAGCATATATAAACAAATCACTAATATAACATTATTTTTTGCTACTTAATGTCATTAGTTTATTTAAGTAATGGTTTCACTTCTAATAATATTAATTATACTATTTGATTTTGAGATTCAATGCATTGTCTCAAGAAAATTGTATAGAAAGAAACAAATTTGATATTACATTTTAACATTCCAATGTGTTTTATTCTTCTAAAACATTGCACGGGTGGTGGAACAGTCCTCCTAACAGAACTACAACCATAACTGCAATGTAAACATTCGCCCTCCAACCGGAAGATGCTCAGTGAAAACACCGTTAAATGGCAGCAGCTTATGTATTTTCAGTGTGTGTCCTCTTTTGAGACCACCTCATATATACGGACCTGCAGCTGTTCCAGGGAAAGATTCAACACAGACGTGGCTTCTTAGAGAAGACTTGACTTACAGTATTGACATTGCGAGCTTGTTCTTCGGGGTTTGTAACCTGGGTTTTAGCTCACTGGTTAGCTGGATGAACTGGAATGAGAGCATCGTAGACTCGGGGGGGTCACATGCAGTGCGTATGTCCAAACAGAAGGCACGTGGCTTTTGGCGGGTCTTGAATCATCAGAACTTCGACGATGATCTTCAATGAGACTGAGATCTTTCTCAACGAGGAGGATCCCAACGTAATATTGCGTAATGAGTCATCGTCCGAGTCCTTAACAAATAATAACACGATTATTATATTTCTCATGAAATAACTATCAATAATGTTAATCAATGCAGCATAGTGGACAACCAGACGCATGAGGGAAGGTTTATTCTATAAAACTATGCTCACTAGGTTCATCAAATAATGGTAATAACAGTTCGAAATGATGCTGTGATGGTCCTAGATGATCTTTCAGGAAATGTTTTTTCTTTTTCAGAAAGAGTTACAAAGGCTGGTTGGTAGAAGTCTGTGGGATCGTCCCCGAGGAGTACAGGAAGCCTTCTCAGCACCGGTGTCCGAAGCTGTAATCTTGGGGAAAAACACAAGTTAAATGACATTTCTCGTCATTGTTAGAATGACAAGAGATGAATGGTGTATAAAGAGACACTTGATTGTGTGACATTTGATGTGCCGACCTTGTTGAGAAAGCTGTGCCAACAGCTGCCCAACGTTCCCTCTTTAAGATGGAAATATGTCGATTAGCCGGAGGCTGTGTCGATCAGGGCTTTCGTTCAAATTCCTGCTTGAGGTTCTTTCGCACTGTCCGGTTGAACTCGCGTGCATACCTGTGAAATACAGACAACGCTCCAGTATCACATTCCAAGACTAAATAATACCTTGGAGTTCTTCCTCATAAGTTTCACTACCAGAGACTATTTCTGTCTTGAACATCCTCCAACTGTCTGTTCTGTGCAGCTTACTTATGTGTCCATTAAATGCAGAGCACGCCTCGGTATAAAGGTTACATCCTCCATGTGGGCAGTGGAGTCTGTGATGAACGCTGCATCAGTGCAGGACGCAGACAAATCACACAAGTGGCAGTGAGAAGCTACTTGTTCAGGTTCACACAGTTGTGTGGCTTCTCTGGTGTTTTTGCTAAGTGAACCGTAACTTAATCGATTCATTAATATAGTTAAATGTGCGCAAACAAGGAAACGATGCGGTTCTACTGTAGCTCACGTCTTTTAACCTGTAATGTTTTAACAGGAAACGCCTTTTGCCACTCATAATATTTACGCTTCATCTTCACGTCCCTGTAAAAACAAGAAGGAAACTATTTGCTGTTAGCTTATCGTCGTCGGCTATCTGAAAACACCCGCCGCGGCGCAGTTAACGGCATCCGCCCGTAGTTATTAGTGAAGTTATGAACCTGGAATATCACTTTCTCACGTTACAGAATGAACACACAAAGAAACTGAACTCGCTTTGCTCCTTTTGTTGTGTTGGGTGATTATAAACCAACTTTGCGTTTAACGTCACTGTCTCCTGACGCGGACAGTTTTTAGCTAACTATCCGGTAAAACTATTAATAAAAACGATCGTGTGGTGTTTTCAGGGGATTTAACGGTGTTAAAGTAGGCGTTAGCTCATTACCGTTCGAGACAAATACTATTTCAATTATGAAAATAAAAAAATAAAAATGTTGGTTCAGCCTCTGCGGTTGTTGGAGGACGCAGGCCGGGTCTACGAAGGCCGCAGGCTACAAGGATGCAGCCTAGCGACCGTGAGACCGACTTCACGAGCGTGGCCTCGGGGCGGCCCCGCAGAGCGCCACGTGCTCGCTGCATTGGCCTCGGCTATAGAACACCAGAACGGGCGCCCTGTGCTTCTCACAGCTCCTGTGATAATGTGAAAGGGTCTGAAGAAGCCGAGGAGAACGTATGCTGCCTGCAACACGGTTCAGGGGGACCGGGTTGGTGGTGGTCAGTGACGGTCTGACACACAGACCGCTACAGGCTGCAGGACGCCATCAGGATGAGCCTTTAAAAAAAATGTTGAAAAGTATTTTTTTTCCTTCTGTGCGGCTCGGTAGCAAATGGCCCAACGGTCCGCGGCCCGGGGGTTGGGGACCAGGCGCCGCAGGTTGCTCCTCAGACTTTAGCGGCATGAGGTCCTTTATGAGACGCATTCTGAGCTGCAGACATTTTATTCTGGTTTAACGCACCAGCCTGGCCCATCATTTATTCACTTTGACTCCCGGGGAGTCTATCAAACGAAGCCCTACTTAAACTGTATAGATGCCCAACACGACCCGCAGTGTTTTCAAAGCCCTGGACCTTTATGGGCGGCGCGTGTGCACGTGCGTGACCGGGGGCTCCACCTGACGGCGCGGGCTGATCGCGGAGTTTGGTTGCGGGGGCGTACAAGGAGTGTTCGCCGCAGTCCCGTCTGCGGAATGACGACCTCAGAAGAGGAAGTTCGTGTCTGGGTCTCATCTGAGCGAAACTCGGGAAAAGGCTCATTAGCGATGCAGCGGCGTTGACGTGGGCGACCGCGCGCTCATAAATAGCGATGGAAGCACGCGGCTGATCCGCCACCGCGACACCCGCGACGCCGCCGGCACATGGAGGACGACGCGGAACGAGGAGCGCAGCGGGACGCGCTGATCCAGCTCCTGCGGCGCAGCGAGACGCGACACCGGCGCGCGGCCCGGATGCTCGGCCTCGCGCTGCTGCTGCTCACCGGCGCGCTGGCTTTGCTCACCGCGGCGGTGTTCGGAGGGCGGGCCCGGCAGCCCCCGGAGAGCCAGGTAACGTTTGACGGCGCGGCTTTGATTACTGCGCAGTCCAGTTGGAACGGACTTTTTAGCTCATTTAGATAACGCACCGGGTTTGGCGTGTTTTGCTGCTCTAATTGATAACAACTAGCTTAAGTTTGGCATTCAATATTTGCGATTATATATCCTTTCTAAACAGGTTAATGTGTCAAATCCACCCAATGTTGCCACAGTTTGTATTTGTCTGCGCCTGCGCGTTACAGAAAAGCATGTGTTATTGCTCCAAGCAGGAAACGATCCCAGGCTGAGGTCTGGATTAAGACCACGGCCCGGGAGGTCTAGATTAAGACCACGGCCCGGGAGGTCTGGATTAAGACCACGGCCCGGGAGGTCTGGATAAAGACCCGGATCTCTCTGCCGTCACAGCATCGCGTCCCGTGCGTCGGGCTCGCTCGCTGGTGTTCGCGTGCTGCCACTGCAAACGCCGAGCTCGCGTCTTCCGTCGGTTGTGTGAATAACACGCTACGTGTTGCGCGGCCGTTAAACGGTTAAACGTGTCTCCGGGGCTTCAGCCACATGCTGGGTCTGTTGGGACAAACATCCGGACCCGGTGTCCTGGATCACAACAGTCGGTGAAGTTTCACCTAATCGTTGAGCGCTTGACTGCACCGCACGCAGCGAGAAATGTTACGTTTCTATTACACAAACGACGTGTGCATTTCAACATGTAAACTGTCACATTAGCCCGCGTAGTTTCTCGGTGTTCAGAATCAGCTGTGTGTGTGTGTGTGTGTGTGTGTGTGTGTGTGTGTGTGTGTGAGTGTGAGTGTGTAACTGTCTAAATGTCTCGTGGATGTGAGTTAGTGGAACGTCTTTCTTTCTTCATCCGATCTAGAATTCGCTTTCTGGTCCATCACGACATTTCCTGTACATGCAGTGTTTTGATACACATCATGTAAAATCAAATCAAACATCCGCGAGTAAAAGTTGTGAGTAATCAAACGGACTTAAGCCCCCAGACAGAAGGTAAACAAGGCGTCCATTTGTTTCATGAGAGGTCACAGAAACTTTCCCTCGACACCTCCTACCTGAATTAAGAACGTTATGTAAAAGGATCCGATTCCCTATGTGCTTTTTATAATCCATTTTAATCATGTCTCAATCAATCTTGAATCATGTCGTCTCAATATATGATGTCATCACAATATGATTTCATTGAAGGGAAGATGGATCATCGTATTGAAACCCTCGTGGGAAACAATCATGTGGTCATTGTGGAGAGAATCATGCGGCCTGACCGATTACCGGGTTATGTTATGTATTAAGTATAATACGGGTAGATGAAATGCAGCGCTCTGATTGGTTGAGAGGGAGTCACGGGGTTTGCGTTATTCAGTGATAACGTGCAGCTGCTGTTCACATTGATCCCAGCGTTCAGTATCACTGCTCACTCACAGTAACAGTCGGGGGGTTGCTAACAACACCTCCGAACATCATTGGACAATAAAGTACAACCTTTGTACCTTATAGCTTAAATATACCTGTAATTACTAAGTAGTACCAGCTATGTGTGATATTAACACACATCAATGTCTCAGCAACATGTGAATGAAGTGGCGTGAGATGATGTTTCATCTTTGTGTTTGTCTACTTGCAGCCGATGATTCATCCTCACGCGCATCCATCAGGTAAATATCTCATCAATATTCTATGTTTTCTTGTGGTCATGGACGAATGTGCTGATCGGCCCCGTGAATTTCTGTCCTAGGGCTCAGCCTCACGCAGAAGCAGGACTTGATCAATCCAAGCGCCATGCTGACAGGTAAAACCCGCGTTCAGGGTAGGGGCTGCCCCCCCCAGGCCCGTCACTCTTCATCCATTTGCACAATTTAGTACAAATTAACAAACATAACACACGATAACCCCACTGGGCTGATTTAAAGCCGCCATCTAAATAATATTAAAATGTTACAAAATTATAGCGAACATTAAAACCTAAAATATTATTGGCAATACATCCCAACAGTTTCATGCACAACATGTTTGTGTTGCATTCTATTTGGACCTGATGACGCTAATTAGTCAAAACAGCACGGTTCACAATGTCATCTAGTCTTCCCCATCTGTACTCAGAGGGAGGTGTCCTAAGGACAAAAGAAAAGTAACTTTCATGTAAACCAGATTGCTCCATCAGACAAAAACAAATAAATGCCAATGCCAATGCAAATAAAGTTGTGCAAAAGAAGAACTAATATTTGTCAAAACTAAACGGGGCTGTGATGTTTCACAGTGCGGGTCGATCCGTGTTCTCTCCATAGTTTGCCTGTCTCAGTGTCCCAGTGCTTCACAGCAGCACACTGCTCCTTACTTACTAAGGGTGGGTAAAATGCAGAGAATATTTTCCCCATGTGGGATTAATAAAGGATTATAAATAAAATAATAATAGTATTTTTACAAATAAATATATATTTTTTGTAATTTAAAAATATTACGTTTCCCCCAGCCCCTCGCGCCCACCTGTAATACCTCTGCCCCCCACCAGAGGGTCGCGCCCCACAGTTTGAGAACCACTGCGTTAACTCATCAAAAAACACACATCATTGCAAGTGGATGAAATAATTCACAACACGTGTCTTTGGTTAGTCTTTCCTCTTTGGTGTGGGTTAGATATGCCGTCTCCACACACTGTTTTCCCCTTCCGATCTCCCTGTGAAACGTTTATGTGAACCAACACGTATCGCCTCTAGCTTCTACCTTCAAGATGTCATCGTGATAGCATCTAACAAAAACATAAACTGCCCACCCTGATATTCATGCCAGTGGAATGATTCGCCATCCGTTGCCTGGGGGGGGCGAATAACAAGAAGTTCTTGGCAGCTCGGATCAGGGAGGTTCCCTGCTGCAGCCTGGAGATGAATACTGCTGAAGAAATGCGTCAGCCACAACATCTACAAACACCCTCCTCGTGACTTAGTCCACGTTTATATTTGTCTAATATTTTCCTGTTGGAAAAGTATTGAGGGATAAAGTACCACATAATATCACCAGCTCGGGTAGATACCTTTGAAAGTAAACCCTGCAAAACTGAACACCAACATCATTTACCTCTCTGCTCTCATCCGCAGCTCCCAATGGCCGCAACACTAATGGGATGTATCTGGAATGGGAGTTTGAGACTGGAAATGCTTTCCATCAGGGAGGTTTCAACTACTCCGAGGGGAGCCTCGTGGTGCCCAGGAGCGGCATCTACAGAGTCTTCCTGCAGGTCACCTATGAGAGAAAGTACGACCCCAAGTGCTTCGAGCAGAAACTCACCAACTCAGTGGTTTTCTTCTGCGATAAATACAAAAGCAACAGGCCTCTCCTTACGTCGACGGACTCAGTGGGCTGCAGCCAGAACCAGTGGCCTAAGACGCTCTACACGGCCGGCCTGTTCGCTCTGGACGCTGGCGGCCAGCTACGCGTGCAGTCATCGCACCCCAAGTTCATCGTCAAAAGTGAAACCGGTGTGTTCTTTGGCGCTGAACTTCTGCCTCAGTAATCAGCTAGAACCCCTGAATCTCATTAGCTCATGAATTGGTTTCAACTTCCATGGAAGTTCAACAGTAGCTCCAGTGTAGTTTAATGGTTACGGCTCAGGAAAAAGCCAAACCCACTGTTGAATTCGCCACAGCATGAAGCTGCTTGTATCTGCTCGACTGTGTGTTTGCTTCATCTAATTGAAGTCCTAAGCTGCTTAGTTTAGAACTCAATATAATTAGTTAACAAAAAAAAACATGGCCTACAAGCTTATATTGAACAAACCTGCAGGAGTACGCTCCATGTTCTCATAGCCATGGAGCCAGGAACTTGTGGAGGACCCTGGTCACGTGCAGGGCCAAGTGGACCTCCCAGCCTCAACGCCTAACCAAGGAAACCAAAAGTTTGGGCAAAATTGGCAACAAGGTGGATTGTCGGCGGCAACGGTGAAGCAGCAGGGCAGACCTGTCTAACTTTATGCATTTGTGTCATCTAAGTCACGTCGGGTGAGTTACGTCATTGCACCACATGTCAGTTCTGTTGTTTTACAAACCGTGCAAGAGGCGTAAACGTGCCGTTGATATCCAAGTATTTGCTCTGTGATCGATCAACTAATAGATGTCATTCATACATTTAAAGATGTTTATAGAGTCAGTAGTTTATACAGACTGCACATACTGTGGAAATGTGTCATGAGTTTGTGTACAGATTTGAACACATGCACAAATTGGGTTTCTATTGTAAGTTTCACGGATTTGGAGGACTGTCATTTGTAATCTTTTTTTGTTTGTATGTGTGTTGTGGAGATTTTGTGAAATAAAATTTTTAATGAAAATCACGTCAAGCTATTTCCTTCTGTCAGTACAAACGCGTGGGTACATTTTGGGCCTCGCTCGGGAGGTGTTGACACATTTCCCAAATGCTTCTCTCGCACTCGTTAACCAATTGTGGCGGGCATGGTTTGGCTTGGCGGCTGTGGGGACAGAGCCAGTGGAGTGAAACTAAAATCGGTGAAATATGCTCAAACTTCCTTGTGCCAGTTAAAAGGCGTGCAGCTGCATTTTGCACCAGTTGGAGACGTGCAATGGAGGACCCACTGATCCTCATATAAAGTGCGTTGCAGTAATCCAGCCGAGTGGTCACAAAGGCGTGGATTACTGTTTCAAAGTGCTGTCTCCGTAAAAAAGGTTTTATTTTTGCCAGCTGCCTTAACTGGAAGAAGCTTGCTTTCACCACAGCTTTAATCTGGCTGTCAAATTTAAGATCCACGTCCACTTTTATCCCTAGATCATTTACAATTGGTTTGGCATACTGTGCCAAGGAACCCAGATCGCCTGAGCGGGTCACAGAGGTGCCACCAAAGACCATCGCTTCAGTCTTTTTTTCATTAAAATTTTAAAGGTTTCGAGCCATCCAGGTTTTGACATCCTCTAAACAGTTTAACAGTGGCTTAAGGGAATATGAATCAGCCTTTTTTAGGGGGACATAGATCTGGCTGTCATCAGCATAACAATGGAATGAGATGCCGTGCTTCCTGAGAATGGAACCGAGTGGGAGAAGGTACAAAGAAAATAAAAGAGGACCCAGCACCGAACCCTGTGGGACCCCACATGGGAGAGGAGCAGTGGAGGACACAGAGTCACCAAGGCTGATACAAAATGTCCGATGAGACCGGTAGGACTTAGACCGTTCCAGCGCCGAGCCCCTGATGCCCACCCACTGCTTCAAACGATCAATCAGGATGTCATGGTCCACTGTATCAAATGCCGCAGTTAAGTTCAAGAGCACAAGGATTACACAGTGACCAGCGTCAGTAGCTAAAATAAGAATCAACCACGTTACACCAATTAATAAAGTGGTGTATTTGGAATAATGAGTGTGACGCCTTTTAAACGGCTCCAGATGTAAAGAAGAGAAGGATGAATCTCAGAGACGGGAAAAGTAATGGCTTCATCATTTTCTAGTCCTGACAAAGCTGAGAACAAGCCCAGGGGGGCAGTTTATTGTTAAGTAGCAATACTAAGTGGACAGATAGCTCCTGTTTTCATTCTAATCAGAAACATGGTGACTCCCCAACCTGGTTACAACCAGAGTGGTTTCCTTCAGACCACTCAGTTTCTGAGTGGATTGAACATTTAGTCATCAACACGATGTTGCTTTATCTGGCTGCTAATTAATCATGATCTTCAGGGGATGAGGATACTCCTATTCAGACCCTCCAAGTTATTTGGCAAGTTTTAGCCATTTCGAGTGATTTATAGTAGTATTTCATGTCTTTATTGTATAGCATTGAATCAGAACCCATATCAGAACCATTTATAGTATGTTGGCCCTACAAGGAATTTGTCATGACTGAGACGTATTTCCACATCTTCACAGGCTGCTTCCGGTCAGACAGGAAGTCCATGATCCACTTATTATCCCCAAATACTCTGAACTGAATATTCAGAAGACCTAAAGTATGTTTAAGTGACATGTTGTGTAAATATATAACAGGGAGGGAACCTGCGGACAGGCACACAGCCGGGGAGCCCCCGGGGGTCGGCCCGGCGGACGGCCATTAGGCCGGCTCCGGAGCGGCTACTGCAGGGCACGGAACGTCTCTGGAATGGGCGGTCGTCAGCGGCTCGGGGACACGGAACACCTCCGGAGTAGTCGGCGGCGGCTCGGGGACATGGAACACGTCCGGAGTAGTCGGCGGCAGCTTGGGGACACGGAACACGTCCGCAGTCGTCGGCGGCAGCTCCAGCTCGGGGACACGGAACACCTCCGCAGTCGTTGGCGGCGGCGGAGGCAGCTCGGGGACACGGAACACCTCCGCAGTCGGCGGCGGCAGCTCAGGGACACGGAAAACCTCCGCAGTCGTCAGCGTTGGCGGCAGCTTGGGGACACGGAAAACCTCCGCGGTCGTCGGCGGCTCGGGGACACGGAACGCCTCCGCGGTCGTCGGCGTGAGGATGCAGGAAGCCGGAGTTGCCAGCTGGAGGGAGCGGAAAGCCCCCGGAGTCACTGTTGCAACCCCTGCCATGACCCCCCCCTCAAGGGCCGGATCCCAGACGGCCCTCAAATCGCCAACGGGAGGGAGGGAGAGGACCACGGGATGGGAGGGAGGGAACCTGAGTCGGGGAGCGGGGACCGGAGGCGTCGGAGTCATGAGTCTCGGGGCCGGTACTGGCCGAGTCGGGGGCATGGAACGTGGGGCCGGTACTGGTCGGGTCGGGGACATGGAACGTGGGGCCGGTACTGGTCGGGTCGGGGACATGGAACGTGGGGCCGGTACTGGTCGGATCAGGGGCATGGAACGTGGGGCCGGTACTAGTCGGGTCGTGGGCATGGATCGTGGCGCTGGTACCAGGGGCATGGATCGTGGCGCTGGCTCGGGGGTCGGGGGCATGGATCGTGGCGCTGGCTCGGGGGTCGGGGGCATGAATCGTGGCGTCGGCTCAGGGGTCATGGGCTTGGGTCGGGAGGCCGGGACGGGAATCTGCTGCGGCCCAGCGCTGGACATTCTGCGCTGCGACCGAGGGGGGTCGGGAGGTGCAGGTCACAGGTGATGACAGGACAAGGCAGGAAGTGAACCTCACCGTGACAGAGGTAACTACTGCTCTAAACTCTCTAAATGCTCGCCATCATGTAGCAACTTCATACTATTAAATGTCCTTTACGCTCACCTGACCCAAACCTGATAGAACACCTCTGGAACAGTTGTGACGCCGTCAGGTTGCTCCTCAGACTTTACCGTAGCTCACTGATGCCCTTAGACAGATCTGAGAGGACATCTCACAAGACAACTTTGGTAGTCTCATTAGGAGCATGCCACAACATTGTCAAGCATGCGTACAAACATGTGAGGGCCAGGCAAAATATTGAGAAGCATTTTGAGATGCAGAAATTGCATTTTGCACGGGTCAGCAGGGCGCCGGCAGGAGGCAAGACCAGGGTCCAGAAAGAACCGAGAAAGCAGAAAGACTACCAAGACTAACAAGTTAGTGATGTGCATTCATGTAATAGTGTCAGAAGGCCCATCCATTAACTACAAGTAACCAAGCATTTATGGACGCAGCTCTCTAGTATGGCAATATGGTATCATAAAATCTGTAAGATAAGACGGTACCTGACCAGCAAGTACCTTGTAGGTGAGGGGAAGTACCTTCAATTCTAGTCTTGATTTTACAGGGAGCCAGTGCAGAGAAGTTAATACAGGAGTAATATGATACCTTTTCTTAGTATTTAATACACGTGCTGCAGCATTCTGAATCACCTGGCGAGGCTCAAGAGATGTCCAGGTCGAAGAGAAGAACAAGATTCTTTACGGTGCTGCTGAATACCAGAGAAACTATATCAACAGATTTCGAGGGCTCTGTGGGCCTAATAAAATAATCTTTCATCAGTTGAACGAGATGAATGGTCTTGTCTGTTTCGACAGAGACAATTGAGTATCGTCTGCATAACAATTAAAGTTTCTGCAGTGTTCTTTTGGAAATCTGCATTAAGGTTTCACTATTAACAAACTAAAACTGTAAATGATCCGATAAATACGACTTAAACCAGCTGATTGTGGTTCCTTTAATACCAATCTCATGTTCTGTCAGGAAGGCGGGTGTGTGGCAGAGGCGGGACTCAAACGCAGACTTCAAAACAAAAGACTTTAATAGTCAAAATCAAAAAGGGAAAGGGAGAAAAACGCAGACAGGCACCAGGAACACTGACTTGGACTTCTGGAACATTCAACAATGACGCGACAAGTGACAACAGACACACAGAGCTTAAATACACTAGGGAGGTGCAGGTGATTGGAAACAGCTGGAAACTATCATGACACGACAGACAATCACAGGGGATGACAGGACAAGGCAGGAAGTGAAGTTACACGGGGACATGAGTGGCAGAAAACTACAAAATAAAACAGGACGTGAACCCAAACCGTGACATGTTCTAGTCTCTCCATCATGTCAAATGCAGTACTGAGGTCTAAGAAGACAATAACAGAGATGAGTCCTTTGTCGGATGCAAGTCGTGGGTCATTCGTCTCTCAGCAAGTGACTCTGCTTCAGTTGGGAAAGGCCTTAAACACCTCACAAACTACAAGCCCAACCCCCCTCCCACTCCATGAATGACCTCCGCCTGGTTGACGAGCTGAACGAGTTCTACTGCAGATTTGATAGACAATGTCCTGATCCCATCCCCCACAGCTCCACCATCCTGCCCCAGACAAGGACGAGGGCAGGCTGCAGCGTGTCATCCGCTCTGCAGAGAGGCTGATCGGCTGCAATCTGCCGTCCCTGCAGGACTCGTTCGCTTCCAGGACCCTGAAGCAGCTAAAAAGATGGTAGCCGACCCCTCTCACCCCGGACACGACCTGTTTGTGCCCCTTCCATCTGGCAGGAGGCTGAGGTCCATCAGGACTAAGACCTCCCGCCACACCAACAGTTTCTTCCCGTCGGCAGCCGGGCTGACTTACTGACTCTGACATTCCACCGGTCACTTTCTTCACACTCCACATGCACAAACAAATTCACTTTCACATGCACTCACAACACAGTTGTGTAGAGTATGGCTATATGGGTATCTAGTTCTTAGAGATCTAGCCAACACCTCTGGAGCAAGAGTAGGTTTCTAAAGAAGAGGTTAAATTACCTTGATAGACTGTGGTACATGTCCTATCAACAAAGACAGATTCATAATATCCAGTAAAGACGTGCTGACTAAAGGTAAAACTTCCTTAAGCGGCTTAGTTGGAATTGTATCCACGAGACAGGTAGAAGATTTAGACTTTGAAATTCTGTCAGTCAGTCGATCAAGGTTGATGGAAGAGGAGCCATCCGAGTACCAGGGCCCACTGCTGCATCCAAGGACAGATCGGCACTGTTTGAAGGCAGGAGATCAATTTTCCCTTAGTTAGAATCTTAAATAAGTTCATAGTTGTTACTACTGAGGTCCAAAGGAATACACGGCTCGACAGAGCGGTGACTCTCTGTCAGTCTGGCTACAGTGCTGAAGAGAAACCTGGGGTTGTTTTTATTTTTCTCTATTAATGATGAGTAATAAGTTGCTCTTGAAACGCCAATACTATTCAGTCACCGTAGAACTAGGGAGCTATTTGGGGTTAAGTGTCTGGGCAATATGTATGTATATATATGTGTATATATATATATATATATATATATATATATATATATATATATATATATACATATAGTCTATTTATACAAATACCAAAACATAGATCCAGAGTGCCTGTTGTGTGGTTGGGTAAGGAGTGTTCTTGGTTGTAGGCTTTTTCAAAAGGGTTTGGTCACTCATATTAACATTAGCTATATGGAATTTAGAAAATGGAGATTGAACTCTTTGGAGGCAGACGTAGGAGCATTCCTCTGTCTGCACACGGGATCGTTCACTCTGCACCTGCCGGATGTAAATTACATGTAATGTGCTGCGAAAGTTAGGCCAGAGTGATACTAGACGTTCTTTCAGAGCTGTGTGGATTTGGCCGCCCGATGCCTCTACTGGCTCATCATGCTGGTCGATATTTGTATAACTATAAAGCTCTCGATGATCAAATCCAGATTCAACAACTGATAACTTTAGAAGATCTCATACCGATCGTGATCACTAGGTTTCACTTCCCACCTACACCTTTTGTATTTATAGTGTGGCTTGTAAAACGAGAGTCAGTACAAAGGCAGGTTGGGGAGTTTAATTTCCGAGCTCGGTCTCATGAAAGCACCGACGTGATGAAACGAAGAGGAATGTACATACCTTTGCGTACCGGTTGTTCTGGAAATGTTTCTGTGTGTGTGTGTGTGTGGCAGAGATTGTTTTGATGAGCTTTGTTAAATTCCTTCGATCGCAAACTTCCCACAACATTCTTATCCCACAACATTCTTATCCGTACAACCCGAAACAGAATGCCATTCAAAATATTTGAACCAAAACTCAAAAGGCAGTTGGGTATCTGTGCAAGAAAAGACCAAAACTTCAGCTTCTATTATTATCATTAGGGGGAACGGAGCGACGGGGTGGTGCTGGGATGAGGCCTCGGCTGGGCTTATTCTGTGTGCGTCTCTTCCACATAGCGACTGAGAAGCCGAAGGGGAGAGAGGAGCGTGAAGCGTGACGGACTGGTGGCTGGAGGTGCAGCTGTTGGTGTTTGTCCTGCTGGGAGAGTTTGTCCTGCAGCAGAGACGGGATGATGGTGTTGAAAGCAGAGCTGAAGTCCACAAACAGGATCCTGGTGTAGGTTCCTGGGGAGTCCAGATGCTGGAGGATGTAGTGGAGGGCCGTGTTGCACTCAGCTGGTCCCTCCGTCAGGTCAGCTGTGTGGGGTAGCCGCTGTGGCTTGCACCTCCTTCCTGCACATCGCCGCCCCCCCACCACTGCTACTGCTGGGAAGGAGCAGCCCCCAGTCAGAAGCCCTCACGAATCCACCCCCTTAATTAAGAAATGTGGTTTCTTAGATTGCCACTGAAGTGACTATACTATTATTAGCACAATAAAGTGGATGAAAATAAACACTAGAGAAAAATTAATTTAATTCAATTTGTTTTATATCGCCCGAAGTTGGCTGGGATGGACTCCAGCCCCCCCGCGACCCTGTGTGCAGGATAAGCGGTTTGACAATGGATGGATGGATGGAATTTGTTTTAGCCCAAAATCACAGATGACCCCCGGAGTTCTTAGTCACTCGGAATCCCTTGAACTCGCGAGGTTCCGTAGGACTGATCTCAGGATGATACTTGTACGTGACGGGAGGTCATCCGGGGTCACAGGTGACTTTGTTGGTATAAAGACTCGTCAGAAGACAGAGAGACGGAAGATGAGCCAGTGTGAAGCACTGCCTCTGGCGGTCATCCACGATGAAATAGAACCAGCATTTATGGAGCGCAGCTCTCCAGTAGGACAATACGATAATATGAGCTCCTTAAGAGAAGACGGTGCTTCACCAACAGGGCTTCGTAGGTGAGAAGTACCTCGATGTAATAAGGAGTGTAGGATCAATACCACACATTATCGAGAAATCATGATGTCGTGGGAAAGAATGATGAAGCTGCCTTTTGGTGCAGCAGCATGAAGCACTTCTGCTTCGGCTTCAGCTTTTCACCGCTGTGGTTTGTTGTTTATGGAGGAAAAGAGCAGGAATTCAAATGACTGACTTTTTATTGAATTACATACATTTCATCCATTCAGCATGGTTAAGGAACAGTACATACATTGACAAAATATATAATATTAATAATAATAATAATACAAGATGAGGTAAACAAGTCACAAGACAACATTTGAAAAAAAAAAAAAAATTGGGAAGTGAGCACAAGACCGGAAACATGACAGAATACATTCTTCCGCCGACCAGAAATATTAGACGTCATCACCCCGTCCCTCTCTGACCACAGGGACCAAAAACTCTTGCATCAGCATCATTTCAACTCCACCAGCACATTTTTTCAATTTTCAGTGTGCTCATTTTACAAAAAAACTCAAAAAGGCAGGAGAGAAAAAAGAAAAAACAAGTCAATTAATGTGGGAGAGCATATAATATTTTGTGGAAATGGACTTGGCTACATAATGAACCTGGTTCATCCAGCAGGACAGGCTACGAGGAGTAGCACATGCAGCACTAAGACTGAAGACACTTTGAATTATTGACAGACAGAACAGCAACAGGCAGGAACATCACCAATTCAAAGGACAGGATCACACATACGGAACAACCACACCATTAAAAGGAGTTGCAGTCTTGCATGCTGTTATGTGGTCTTTGGACCTTTTGTTGAGAGGAGCACATTCTCATCATTTTAAGGCAGTTAGGACAGGAGTGGTTATTTACTGCACAGGTGTTCATATTGAATCTTCTGTGCTGTGAAAAAGGCTGAGAAGCCTAAAAAGCAAGTCAAACAAAAGAGCCCATTTGGAGTTCCTCTATCAATCGAGCGAAGGAGTTGGATTGTACCTACAAAACATTATGTTAGCAGCAGTTGAGGCGGCTCTGCTTCCCACGATTCTAGAACACTGATGAAAAACACCATTTGTTGTTTTATGGTCAATGGTCTTTGGGAACCTAATGTTTATCTTATTAAATGGATCGGAAAGTTGCAAAACACAAGAGATCCAATTGTGTTCATCTAGCATTGGAAGACAGTGGAAGAGGACTTCTGCAGGGAAACCAGGGAGCAGCCACAGCTTTCATTTTCTTTAATACAAGTCAGCAGAACAGCGAGTTTGCCGTGACGCGGTCACAACGACCCAGTCTGTTTGCCCGGGATCATTTTCACTTCTTCCTCCGTGTGGAAGAGCCGTCATACTGACCAAAACTGCACCAAACTTTGATTGGGAGAACCAAGGAGGCGTGGTTACTGCATGCTTTATCCATACGGCGGCCTGCTGAAGACTTGTGAACACCTCTCAGAGACAATAAAGACACTTAATAACAAATCAGATCAACAACTCAGATTTGATGGAAATGCAAAGCAGGCATTTCCCCACATCGTTGGAATGCACAGCAATAAATAAGTAATAAATAGCAAAGAAAGAACACATAGTAATCCACTAACCATATCTAAAAGTCATGTTAAGGATTTTCTTGCAGGCATTGCAACATTGTCTCCATTATCACTGCTGTCAGCGTCACGTGAACATACTTGTGTGTGATAAGAGAAGTGTGTTTCACTTAACACGTTTCATAATGCTTACAGTGGAGGACGGCTATGGAAGGTTTGGTTAGTGGAACACTGTGAAATTGACAGAAGCGGATGAAAAATCTTCCTGGCTTCAGAAGTCATCATACATGTGCGCGTGTTCTTTAGCTGAGAAGCTCCAGGTACGTGACAGGCACTTTTCCTCTTTGGTTTCCCCTCTCTCCCATCAGCCAGTCACAGTCCATCCCTGGGACCGTGTACACTGTGATGAGCTGCAACACACAGTACACACACTAGTAAGGCTAAAGGACCTCCTCCTCCTCCTCCTCCTCCTCCTCTTCATGCGGTTACAAAGAGCCACAGACCGCATAGAGGGCTTGTGTTGGACAAACGGGACAAACATAAGACATTCACTCCACGTCCTGTACACGGACCAATCACATCCCGCAGGACATCATGTCATTGGTTCTGTTTTGGCCGGTCAGTTAGCTGCGTGCTCAAGGACCTTTATGCGTAATGCATTTCAGTGCATTTCAGCAGTCTAGACTGGATCCGTTTTAGTTTATATCACCAAGTTAAACATTACAGCAGTTGTTGATGGTGCAGACACACCTTGAGACCGTCACGACTAAATGCACTTTTTAATGTACTTCCAGTACTCTGTCACAGTTTGGTTATGTGGCTACCTTTCTCTAACAGCACTGCTGTGGAAAAAACAACAGGGGTAAGGGAAGTTTTAGAGTGTGAAATAATTGAAAAACAACCAGCCCCAAAGGTTAGAGATGCAGGCCAGGATCCAGCTCATCAGGAACACTGCTGACTTTATGGGACACCATCTCCGCCATTACAAGAAAAGCTGTGTACACTTCTAAAATAAAACATTAACCCTGCAGGCAAAGGGCAGACGCACTACTTTAAACCGTAAACCAAGCGTGAGGCTCGTCCTTGGACTGAGACCTGGAGCCATTATTTCACCCAGCTGCTGCAGGTGGATGATTCTACTTTACCTCATCGGCTAAAAGTGAAAGCTCGCTGGAGTCCGCGGCATCGTAGTCGTAGAGGACTTTGGCCTTGCGGGATCCCGTAGCTGGGGCCTGAACTTCCTCGATCTTCAGTGTGTCCGTCTCCACAGGGCCTTCCGATGCGCTGCAGGCGGAGGCCGCGGAGTTGGTGGAGTTCAGGGCAAATGCGTCGGGAAGCCTGAGGGGGAGCAGGCGGATGACGCTGTGATGATTACAACGTGTATATGAAATAGAAACGTGCACAAATAGGACACGAACCGTGCCACATCACGAGTCTTTCTGTATTAGTGAAACGGTTCTAAAGGCCGGTGTCCAGTTCCTAATGCATTCAGAAGAAACATTCAAGCCTGAGCAGAAAGGCATGGGGGGCTTATCTCCAGTGCTACTCTAGTTCACGGCTGTACAGCAAATCAAACCGGGTGGAATCTGGAGCAGAGGGTGTGCGATTGAAAAACACCCTCCCAGCCAATCAAATGGCCCTGACAGCGCAGCTAAAAGGAGACCAAAGGGGAAACCGCTCAATAAAGGCAGCGATGCGTCTTCGGGGGACCATGTTGTTATTGTCTGGAGTAGAGTGGCAGACAGGGACACACAGGATTGGTCTTTTTACAGTGAATTAGTGAAATATAGTTTTAGAAGTAATGCAGTTGTCTGCTTAAGTTATTGGACACTGAATTGATTTAATTCAGGTAAGAACAAATTGTCATGTTGTGCATAATATTGACAAATATGATAACAGCACTCCTGAAATTCAAGGATAAAACAACCACAGGACATGCAGAGAGAGACGTCTGCAGGCATTTCATGCAACACCCTCCAATCAGTGTTTCTAAAAGCTCATCATACCTGTATTTGTATCAATGCGTTGTAGGTAACTCAGTAAATATGTATGCACTGACACAACAATGAGTTTGGGTGATTTGCATCTGCTTCACACTCTATGAGTCAAAGTTTGACTGAATTTACAAACGGGCCACTGTGCAGCATTTAGGAGAATTTATAGCCGAGAAATGGAATACAATATCAGCAACTATTTAAATAAGACGCCCTGTGATTTGGCTTCCTCAGAGGACTCGTTTGTTTCTACGGTAACCAGTGATGTAGTGGAGTAACTACCAATACTCTACATGAGCGGACTCTTTGGAAAGCATAAAGAGAGGAGCCATACTCACAAGTCCTCATCGCAACTGATGCCGCGAGGCCGTCAAAAGGATTAATTCTGAGTTGTCAAAACCAGAAATTCATAGGACCTCTGAAGTGAGGACAAATCCATGCGGTCTTCATCTTGTATTTAAACAATGCATTGGTTGTTATGTACAACTATTTCTAGAATAAGTTAATTCACATGCCACATGGAATATATTCCAAAATGTATCCTTTTCTGATTTGACATAATATCCACACTTTATCTGATTGAGAAAATGACTATCATCATATAATTAATCATTTCTGTGTGTCTTGATCGATCACTTTTCAACAGATGGTCTGCATGTTGCGTTTGGCCTCCAGCTTGTGTACAGAAGACACTTCACCACATTCCCTCACGTCTCACCTTCCAAGCTCTTTCTGGAGTTCCTGCATGTGGAAATGACACTGCTTGTAATACGCTGCTTGGGCCTCCACAAACTCATGCAGGCAGCGCAGGTGGTTCACCTGCACAATAGGCAACAACACAGGATCCGTTATTGATTGAAACACACGCTTCTGAGCTCATCTCATAAAGAAGTACTCAGACATTATACACACACACACACACACACACACACATAAATACAGTCACCACAAACGCAGCTTTGAATGTGTGGGTGACCTACATGTGTACTACTGATGCCCTCCAGAAGCAGCCGAGTAACCTCTGCTTGGCGGTCAAACTCTGTTTGGGCCACTCGGAGCTCATGTTCAGCCTGAAAGCAGGAAGAGGAGGCGTGTTGGTGACCCTCGGGACATCTACACATCTACAATCAGGTGACACGTGGAGCGATAACGACTGGGAAGGACTAATGCTACGCCTGCTGATCCAACGGACATAGAAGCCAGGACGTGTGTTTTCATGGCCCGGGACCCTCAGAGTGGTAATCAGGGCGGACACGCTTCGACCCCCCCGATTAGAATCGCTTTGTGTTGTAAGAAGCCTTTTAATGTGGCCAATCACAAACAGGGAGAAGTACTTCTGCTGGACAACATGCAGCACAACCTGGTTTATTTGGAGACAAGGCAGTAGGACAAAGATCACAACAACATTTGCCTACTTACTTTTTCCACTTCCTCACTCCAGAGCTGAGAGGCCAGATGACGCAACAGGAGGAGAAGAAAGATATGAAAGACGTGAGAACAATGACCAGAAGGCTTTCACAGGCGTGCTCCCTCCCTGACGCTCCCTTCAGGCAGGATTAAACCGCTGCACCTTTGATTCTATTTTTCACTTGTTTAAATCGTTTGCCTCATGTTTTGATCCTTTCACTGGTTTTATCTGAATGAACTTGAATAAACCAGTTGTTGAAGTGTGCTCTACAAATAAACTTGCCTTGCCGTTTGTGTGTGCGCAGGTGCCACCAGGCCCTTTGTTGATGCTGGGTGTGGTCCGAATGGCCTAATACACCTGAACACTGAATTAAGAAACAAAGGCATGTGGTTTCTGCCCCGCTCCAGGTGGCCTTTCACAGGCAACAACCTCATTTTACTGACCCCACTTTCAGAACCGCAGTCTGCTGAACACACAACCCGGCTCCATAATGAGAAGACGGTGCACGTCCAGCTGTGTTTGGTAAATAGTCTCCTTACCGCTGAGGCACTGGCAGACAGCACGTAGTTGCGGGGTCTGGTCTCCTGAAAGTCTGGTGCCATCTGCAGAGACAGTGAGGTTATTTCCCATTAGCAGCACACACCGGAACATAGTCCAGCACACACGTGAGTACAGAGAGCACAGCCGACAGAAAACACTTTAAAGGGGAGACATAGCATGCTCGTTTTCTACCGCCACACGCAGATCACTTTCCTCGTTGCGCCTGTGTGAATATCCCTGCATTCACCTTCTGTCGCAAACCGGACAATTCTCTGCACGAGTCCAGCGTTATATTGGCCCAAAATGATTTGCACACACCGCCCAAATGCCTGCTGGGACACGGCCTTCGTATATGAAATGAATCCACTTGGATCTTGTGACCTTCTGCCTGGGACGCCGTGTAGAGAAACGTGTGGGACTGTGCAGCAAACCACAGCGCATTTTGAAGGTTGGGTCCTTCGGGGGGGGGGGGATGAAAAGGACTCTGCATTGGTCTGATGATCTCGGCGAACCGCAGAAAAAAAAGGTTTTATTTAATTCATTACAGCTTGCGCAGCTTTTTTGAGTGATTACCCAGCTCAGGAATCATTTATTGCCAAAATATGTCAAACATACAAGGAATTTGTCTTGGCGGTTGGTGCGCGACAGTAGAATAGAATACAGCGCACACAGGACTGCGGTGAGGACACACAACCAGGACGTGGCTTTTGAGTTCCTAGGTTTATTTTTATATACAATCCATATTAATCGTAATAATGTGTGTTTGAAATGAATCATGCTGGGATGTTTACTGAAACCGATTGGCAAAAGTCCACCATGCGCCACTGCTTCAGGGTACGTCTGTCTATGACACTGTCCTGATTATATATTAATATAATATAAATCAGTAAGTTATTAATGTAGAAAGTGAAGTGGTCCACTTCTTATCCAGAGGTTCTTGCAGGAACTTAAAGTGACTCAGAGTCAGATGTATCCCAGCCAACTGCAGAGAGATGACATGCAGCAAATGGAATGGTGATGCAACACAAGATGAAGTGCATCTACACGCGGCCTCCACTGACGTGACCAACCCCTCTGGAACAGGCTGTGATATCACAGGCGTCAGGCAGTAGTTCATCATGCACATGCAAACACGCATGCAAGTGTTCACACTGAAAACGAACGTTCGGACTCTTTTTGATTCTGTTAAAGAGTTCCACAAAAAGAAGAGGGGGTTTTGAAGGCGTGGAATAGTGGAACGGGAAAGGAACTTCATACATTAGGATTTCGATTTAACAGCTAGGATTTTGTACTGGAGCAGTAGAAACAGAGTTGATTCACAGCAGTCAGGCATTAGCTGTAACGCCGTGGGCCTCTGGCTGGCAGTGCTGCACAACCACCTGCTGGCTAAACAGTATCATGCTGTCAGCCTACTCTGCACCACAAAGAGTAAAACAGCTTCTTAGAATCACATCCGTCTTCCAGAAAAGAACCAAAGAAGATACATTTCTGTTACTCTGCATTGTTGAGTAGTTCAGGCCTGAACAACGGACGACTGTTGTCGATCTGCCACAGCAACAAAGTGTCACGTGAGCATTAATCAGAGAAAGACAAAGGGTCCACATTGTCTCCTAAGGCCTGTCAGTACCAGCCGGGGTCAATCAGTACAGCCCTCTGCTCCGTATTGGGTTCTGTTTGGCCTTCTGTAAGCATCATTTTTTCATCTTTGGTATTTTCTTTTTTTAAAACAGATGCCATCATACTGCATCATTGTACGGCCGGTTTGTACCATCATGGTCTCACTTAATCCAAGATAAGTTCTATTAAAACTAGTTAAAAACAAGTACATCTAGATTTAAATCCAGCTTGTATTGAACACAGCAATGTTAAACATTTCACTCACTCATCTGGTGAGTAAATGGTAGTTTAGTGTTTAAGCAATAGAGATCAAATAAATCCTTGTTGCTGCAACTTAGTCTAAGGGCATAATGGCCAATTATATATATATATATATATATACATATATATATATATACATACACACACACACTCACCGGCCCAGTATTTTGTTACATTTGCTTAATAAGTGCTGTTAATTTCCCATCATATTGTTTAAAATGCTGCGGTTTCAGTCAACTTGTTTTTCCAGTGTATTGCGCAGCGTTTCTGAGTGATTAATTGATCAATGTATAAACGTTTCTTGTCACCAATTACTGAATGTCACAAAAACTGGACACAAAGCACGAGAGAAACAGGCCAACATGTCATCATACTGAAAGTCTCTGGAATGCGTTTGATACTCACTTCGCCATCGCACTGCAAAGGTTATGAACAAACAGACAGACATGGTTAATGTCAGCACCACGCTGGCTACATCGTGGGGGGGGGCAGTGGGTCAGGGGGCACAACAGCACTCACCGCGGCCTTGGCCTCGGCCACCTTGGCCTTCTTCAGACGGGTTTTACAGGCGTCCAGGTCCAAGCGGAGGTTCTCCAGAAGACGTCTTTCTTTCTGCAACACAGACAACGACCCGGAGGGAAGCTGAGCGGAGAGCAAGGACCACGGAGCAGGTACAGACACACGCGTATGTGGGAGGAACAGCCACAGGTTGCCATGACGAAGTCACGCTCATATTCAAATGACCGTCGCGGTCAAGTTCACAATTCAAGGTTTTCACTTGTAGTCAGATTCATTTAAGCATATTGCACGTAGCGTTTGAGCACGTCTTTACCTAAACCTGCTTTAAAAGACGTCAGATGAATACGACTTCTCACTCTGCTTTTCAAAGTTCCACGAGCCTGTAAAAAATGATTCGTCCCCTTTATAGTTACCGTAATTGTTTTTTCACACACAAATGTTTCAGATCATTAAACAAGTTTTAAATCAGACAAAAATGAAACGAATAAATACAAAATGGTTTTAAAAACCAAACTTGTCCCTCTTGGATAAAAAATAAACCTTAAAAAGATTCTGCCGAGAACCTCTCCGTAGCGAAGACTCGGACCGCTTATCACGCACGCTTGACGTCAGTTGTTCCCGCCCCCCAGGGGACACAACCCGCCATCAGGGTTAGGGGACAATTACCCTTTCACACAGGCCCGGGCGGTTTGGACCAGCTTCTATCCGTCTGCCATTAGCAGAGCGGGTGTAGTTTCAGACTCACTGAAATGGTCCTCCAGTCTCCTTCAAGGAAGTTCCTGAGTGGGGTGAGAAAGCTGATAGCGGACGTCTGGAGGAACTCCCTCTCTGCTGCTCCTAGTCTCCGCTCACACTCGCCCACCTCGATCAAAGTTCCCCCTGCAAGAAACACAAAGGCCTCTCAGAGTCCCTAAAGTAGTACCAGACCGTCCTCTTCTCTGTCCCATGACTCAACACAGAGCTGGAGCGTGTGCAAAGGGGATATGATGGAAGGAAACAGAGCACAGCTGGATGCATATCTACCATATGGCGTCCCAGGACCAAACTCCTTTGCTGCGTCCGTCATGTATTGACCCAGCAGCTCTCCATTGGTAACTCTGGACGGGGCCTTCCTGTCCAACTTCTCGTAGAGAAACTCTTCGATTCTAGCACCTACAGAGAAAGAGTTCGACACGTGGAACAGCAGTGAAAGACAGGAGGACACTTTAGGTTCATTTGCTGCTCATGATGAAATAAAGGTGAACATGTTTTGTCTATGGCTGCGAGTGCTTAGTCCTGATGGAGAGGTGGAGCATCGTATGCCAGCGTCTGTCATCACTTTGTGGATGCATGAATGATGACATGTAGTGAAATAGTTTTGTGGTCTGTTTATCATTTTCTGCTCTTGTTACAGCTGGGCTCTGCTCTGTGGAGCTGCTCGTAGCTCACGGTGTTGAATTACTGGCTTACTTGTGACACACGTGTAGTTGAGCCTGTGCCACAAACAGCACATGAGCTCTGCGGGGCGGAGAGACAGAACCACGAGGTGGCCAGTGAATCAATGGACACAGCACACAGCTTAAAGGACATTTTGTCTTGCTTTCCACCTCTGAAGTACGGAAAAACTTGACTCGGGTGAAGCAGCTAAAGCAGACTAATCTGGGGCAGATTCAAGGAGAGAATAATACAGCGTTCCTAAGCATGTGATGTGTTAAAGAAATTAAATACGATTCAGACGACAGTAATTAAAGATCTAGACATCCTAGAGGAGCCAACACTGTGATCAGGCAATCTAAACGGAACGAAAAACAGTTTATAATTTGCCACAACCTAATTAAATCTGGGTCACAGAAGTCCCCTTTATAGTGAGCACACAATGTTTGGCAACTGAAATGCAGGAGAGCGCCGTGCTCGTCCAGCAGGGTGGTGCATCAAAGGATGTTGATGCACCGTAATAAACTGTACTGTACCTGCTCATTGGTCACAAGTGGACACATATACATGGCTTTTGGCACCTATTGAACGGAGGTGACCATATTTGAACCACAGAGTCAGCAAATGGTCTCCAAAGACCAGGACCCTGGTTTACTTCCATCCAGCCAGACAGAGGTTTTAAACGGTAGGAGACGCTGCGGTTTGAAGCCCGCTGGCTTCCCCGTTGAGCCCACGAGGTTCCGGCCCGTTGCCACGAGCAACCTGGGGCGCATTCCACTGAAAGTAACCAACGCCTCACCCATTAAACAGACTCCGTTAGATACCGTCCCAATATCCATTCTGATTACGTTTGGATCTGGACAACTGTTTAAATTCTGTGTTTCTCCTCCCACTGAAGCTTCCCCCAAACAAGTCCAGAAAAAGGGGTGTTTTTCGGGCCGGCCCGTGTGCCCTTAAAGGCCCCTCAGCTATACATTCAAACAAGTAATGGAGAGTATGTTCATAACAAATCAATACCAAGAATCATGTGCTGATCTGATCCTGTTAGTGCTCATCAATGATACAAAGTCATGAAGGGTTTGCACGGCACTAAAATAAGGAGGCAGACTACTTACCGGTGTGGTCTACTGTAGCATGGAGAATCAAAAAGTCACATGTTAGAGCCCCCATTTCTGCAGGATGTCATTGCATTTCTCTGTGCACCTATGCATAATAACGTGGCACAAGCACGGGACCACTTTGAATCAAAGAGTCACTGCTAATACAGAACTCGTCGTTTTTATATTACGTAGAGAATTGTGGTAGTGTTTTTTTTTTAACTCCAAATCAACTTGTGTTGGTCATTGTGCACAGAGAAGTGCAGTGGTGTGTCAGAAAAGTCACAGAAGATTACTTGGAGCTACTGAATATGATGTCTAGAGTAGGAAGTATTGAACTTCCTGGTCTACCGTCACCACCATTGTAGGACTGATTTCATTATACTAACGAGCAAAAGAAATGCAGCATCAATTCACAGCTTTTAATGAAAAGTATCTAGCTGGAGATTTAGAAAAAAAAGCAGTTTCTCTACTGCTGCAGCAAACTGTAAAGGAGCTCAACTTTCACAAAGTGGATCAAGTCTCCCACTACACTCCTGCTGGGTGTGTGGAAGCTCATGAAGTAGTAAGACAAACGCGTTTGATTCATTAAAAAAAGATATGCGTCTATCCTGGACCTTTAAGTAAGGAGATGTCAAGAATTGTCTTGATTCTTGTTCTATCATTTCATAAATACAAAAAAATGTATATATATATATATGTGTATATACACACACACATATGAATATTATGTATGCATATGAAATATTTCTTTAGAAGTTGTAATATGAAATAGCTTTGCGGCTCCATGCAAATTGTATTTGGTGGAAAATAAGGCAGCTTGGCTCTTTAGATGGTAGAGGCAGCAGACACAAAGACAGCAGTCGTGTCCTTTAGTTCCTTCTGTGACCGTAACGGTTTGATAACAGATGATAAATAATCACATTCAGGTCCTCTGCCCCGTTTCACTTTTTATCAGTCCAGCTCAGAATTACTGTTGGACGTTATTCTGTATTGTTGTTTCATTTGTGTTTAACCGTGTTAAAGGCTTATAGGTGATTTACTTTACAATTCCTAAGTATACTTAGGAATACTTAAGAGTTTACTTAGGAGTTGCAACTACCCATATAGAGTTTATGGACGGTTTAACACACAGTAAATAGTTATAAATATCTGGTGCATCTATGTAATGATTAGAGGGGTTTTCTTTGGTATAATGCACTGTGTGGAGGGGGGTCTCTACAGGCCGGGGGGGCAGGAGGTTACTTGGGTTGGGCTGCAGCAGCGCCTCCGTCTGCCTGTAGATCTTCTCGGTCCACAGCTTGGTGCAGTCTGCGCGGCTCAGCAGGTTCTCAAAGTGCGCGTCCAGCTCGGTCTTCTCCGCCTGGCCCAGCTTCTCCTCTGTGAACTGAGGCAGAGCACGCGCATCACGAGCGGCGACATAGCATGACGTCACGGAGGCTCCGGTTCACCACCTGATCTCGGTCACCTGGCGCCGCCGCCATCCCCCCCGTCCCGTTTCTCTCTCTTTCCGGGACGTGTCCGAATTAATAGAAGTAAACACCGCGGTTAAAATTCCCTCCGCTCTTCTAACAGAGTCGATACTCGATGAATACTATTCTGGCCTTGAATATCACGTGACATCCACGGGATAACGCGGGGGTGACAAACAAGCGCGCTACTGATAGCGCGAGGACCCCTGCGTACCGTTAGGCCTCGCTGCGGCTATGACGTGCTAAGCTACGCTGTCAGGCGGTACTCCGACAGCGCGGAATGAACCGTCAGCCGAACAGTACCGCGCGCCGGGGGGAGATGGGGGGAGATGGGGGGAGAGAGGGGGGTACCTGCACGGCCCGCGTGAAGAACAGCCCGGCCCCGGAGGCGAACTTCTTCACGTTGAAGTCCATTCTGCTGGGAGGCGACACTCGGAGCGGACTGACGGTAGCTGGCGCGCGGCAGCGGCTGGACCACGTGACCGTCCCCACCTCGTTACGTCAAACGTGAATCGACCTACAAAACAATACAGGATTGGACGAACGTCATTTAAATCACATTAACATTGACTTCGCTTCAGGCTTGGGCAGCTCTTTCACTACGGTCTCTTGTTTATTTATTTTTCATTAATCGAAGACCAAAGTTGGCCACTAGGTGCCGCCACTTTTATATCAAAATGATTAAAAACTAAAACGGGTTAAGCACTATTTATTCACATTGGAGCAGTGCCTCGTTTCCCGCGTCTCCCCACAATTTAACCCACAATAAAATCAGCACACGAGGGTTCAGGGTGTGTATCTGTCTACTACCGTTTATATAAACGTGCCTTGTCGTCTGTATTTAGACGCTGGCGATTGTTTTGCAGTAATATGACAAATGCAGTAATATTGTTTTTCAGTGAATGACAAATGTGTACAGTTAAACAATTTCATATGTATCTCATACGTATGAATGTCATTGCATTTTATTGCAGTTAAAATACTGATAAATAATATTTTTGAACCTGCAAACATACACTTTTATTTGAGATATTTATCATACATTTTTACAGTAAAAATATTTCATTTTTTGTACAAGAGTAGTGAGAGATTACTTTTTAATATTTGATTAGAGGTTACTGTACATACTTAATACCGTAAATGTCAGCACATAGGGGCACCAAACGTCAGATGCCTGCTGAGTTGACTGCAGTCGGACTTTCACTCAGGTACAACTATGTACTTGTTATGTGGTTTGAAACGAGATTACTCGTTTGCTCGATTGTCCCACCAATTACTTCCCGTTTATTCCCTTCAAAATAAAATATGCCAGCATTAACGAGAGTGGACAAAAGTCTTCGATGTTGACATTCGTGATGAATTGTATTGTTGCGGGTATTTGTATTGATCGATAGATAAATGAGTATATGAGGAATCCAGGTAGTACTTTGGTTGTGATAACTGGACCCAGAATTGATAATTTAGCTTATCTCTGTGGCCGTCACAACAATGGTGGTATTCATGATTACGTCATTGATAAAGGCACTTGTGAAAACATAGGACTATATTATGTGGTATTCGGTCATTCTCAGGTAGTTATATCCTCCAGTCTCCTCCTCATTGTTGTTGTTGTGCAGTGGTCCCTGAATGCACCCTTCCGGTGACGTAACGACGCTGGTCTCGAGTCGGCTGTGGCTCCCACGTGAGTCCTGTTGCTGCGGTGTGATATTTGTTGTGTGTCTATTCTGTGTTCTTCCCTGAATATCAGTTCTCTATATGAAGTGTCTCACTGTCGACACGTTGGTCTCTGAGAGGCCGCAGTCAAGTGTAGCTTGCTAGCTAACTGCCATAGAGATTAACGCCGTCTAAGCTAACGTTAGCGCAGACCGGAAGCCTTGCGTACTAAGTTCTTCAACGCGCACTTGTGAATCAACAGTACGTCGATGTGTTTTTTAGTGGTCGCTACAGGGACGATATGTAAAGCAGGAGGCCATGGCTTGGAGGTCCAAGACGCGCAACCTGCAGGTGGTCGACACGGAGCTGAGTGCCGACGCGGTGGAGTGGTGTCCCGTTCCGTCCAGCCACGGCGTCCTGGCCTGCGGCACCTACCAGCTCCAGACAGCGGTGAGGTGACACCGGAACACGCCCTTCAACGTGCATCCGCACGCATGATCACTCAATGGTCACGCATTCCACACGACGCCTCCGCTGATTCTGCCTGCTGGTCCACTGTGGACAGAGACAGCGGTGACGTCACGTGCCCAGGGAACCAATCATCTCTAAATGCATCCAACTTATGAGTGTGGAGCACGTCGCCCTTCACCCCAACATTGCTGCTGTAGCTGTGGCTCCTGTGTGTGGATGTTAGTTGCTTTATGCAAGTACAGTCCATTTACCATTAACTTGCATTGTAAAGTCATAGTCATTGTAACGGGACTGACTGCAGTCTGAGTTCTTCATGATGATGGCAGAAACATGCACATACAGGAGCAGCAGTTACTTATGATGTTGGTGTCAGGCGTTGGACTGATCATGTGCCTTTTACCTACTTCCAGAAGAGCGGGGAGGACGATGCCCCGCCCAGCCGCACTGGTCGCTTGTACCTTTTTGAATTTCGGCGGGAGGGATCCGTGCACCCTCCTCTCACTGAGCTGCAGCGCATTGACACAGCAGCCATTTTAGATTTGAAATGGTAAGAAATCAGGCTTGACCAATGTGGCTGTTGAAGTGACCGCCTGCTTACTCCTGGTTGATTCTTGTGCTGATCACAGGTGCCATGTTCCGTTCCCGGGGGGGGCCGTGCTGGGAATAGCCGCTGCCACCGGGGAGCTGCAGCTGCACACGCTGTCAGACAGCCAGGTGAGAAATGTGCGACCTACAGCTGATGTTTGTCTACAAAATCCGCACGCAAGGCAATCGACAGAACACATTACATTACATTACAGGTCATTTGGCTGACGCTTTTATCCAAAGCGACAATTAGGGGTCAGGTGTCTTGCTCAGGGACACTTCGACTTGGCAGCCGGGGCTTGAACCCGCCAACCTTTCGGTTCCTGGCGGTTGGGGTTAGGAGCACCCTCTGTACTGCATGCGCCACGGTCGAACACGTGTCACTTTTCTACCACAGTAATACGTCCAATTGGGCCATTTTATTGACGGGAAAAAACATAATTCTAACCAAACTCATTTCTAATACCAACGTGGCGTTGTTGTTTTTTATCTTACCATTTATTTGTATTATTCAACCTGTAAAACACCTTCAACTGCCAAAGTATAGGCAATGTTTTGTAGAAACATCCAGCATTGTTTTTACAAGATGTCTGACAAAACAAACTTGTGGTGGAGGGCAACATAAAACCGTTCAGTGTTGAATAGCTGATCACATATCTGCCAGATTCGTCCACCACACGGGCGTCTGAAGTGAAGCCTTGTCACGCTTGAGTGACCTCATAACGTGTATAAAAGAAACATAAAAAACAAACCAGAAGCACTTCATAACAAGACCTTTCGACTTGTTATGTCTGAAGCTGTTGGTTTGGTTTGTGCACAAGCACATTATGTTCTGAACACGGAGTTGTTGTCCCAGAGGAACCGCGGCCTTACAACATCCCTACGTCATCTAACATCTAAGGCTGAACCAAGACACACTTCTGTCTTCAGGAGGCCGCATGAAAGTAGGGAAGCTGAGCTGCTCATTTCTCTGGTGTAAATGTGTGTGTGTTAAGCTGTTACCGTGCTATAAGACTGCGCTCATAGGTGACTGCACGCCCCAAGCAGGAAGGCGGCCGCAGGCTGCACCCTCTGTGCAGTGTGGAGGTGGGAGCTGAGCGGCTGGCTCTGTCCTTGGACTGGTCCACTGGAAGAATGGACAGGTAACAGAGTTTTTAATGGTTAGTACCACATTATGGATGAATGATGTCATTAACATTATGTAGGCACAGAAGACCCATCTCTTATAAACCAAATCATCTGGCTGCTGTCATGAGCCACGTAGTCCTGTCATGAGCCACGTAGTCCTGTCATGAGCCACGTAGTCCTGTCATGAGCCACGTAGTCCTGTCATGAGCCACGTAGTCCTGTCATGAGCCACGTAGTCCTGTCATGAGCCACGTAGTCCTGTCATGAGCCACGTAGTCCTGTCATGAGCCACGTAGTCCTGTCACGAGCCACGTTGTCCTGTCACGAGCCACGTAGTCCTGTCACGAGCCACGTAGTCCTGTCACGAGCCACGTTGTCCTGTCACGAGCCACGTTGTCCTGTCATGAGCCACGTTGTCCTGTCATGAGCCACGTGTAGCGGCGGCTCCTGTGGCTGACGCTGCTCACGCAAAGCGGCCTGTTTGTGTCTGCAGCAGTGATGTGCGGCTGGTGTGCAGTGACTCTGCAGGCTGCCTCAGTGTGCTGTCCTTGGCTGAAGGCGCTCTGGCGTCTCTGTCCCACTGGAAGGCCCATGACTTTGAGGCCTGGATATCAGCCTTCTCCTACTGGGACACTCAGCTGGTTTACTCTGGTAACTTTCCTTTGAATCCTTCCTTTGCCACTGAATACAAATGTTCAGGTCCGATCAGTAGCTGTTCCGTTTTCTCCCCACGGAAAGGGCAACCCGGCATACATAGGATTTTACTCGAGATTCCTCATTTGTTTGTTTATTTCTTAAAAAGGGGAACCAGGTAAAAAACCTGGAATAATAAGAAATGCAATACTTCAATTTCCATGTGCACACCACAACCAACACAGCTCCCCAGTTCTTCATCTTAATAACATTATTCAAAATACAAATAAACATTATTAATATACTATAATCCACCATCATCAGTTTCGTTATTTGCATGTACACATTCAATCATTATGCACCACATTCACAATGCATGCAGTCTTTTCTTAGCAGGAAACTACAACTCCCAAAATGCCCCACGGCAAACCAGGAAGTACCCACGTCACATAGCAGTCTGGCTTATATGTTTAAAGTATGAAACACAAAGAAAGTAAACACAGCAGCAACACATTTAAGGTGACATCAGACAACATGAAGCGTACATTATAAAGGAGACAAGACAACATTGAAAATCAAGAGAGCTTACCAAGTGGCTGCACACCGGGTTGGAAGTCGTTACCAACTAAGTGAATCGCGCTTCCTTTTCACTCAGTAAACACTGGTCACGTGACCTCACAGCACACTCCTCTCTTAAAGGGACACTACACTATTGCGCTGCTACCTCAAAGTTTCTCCATATAATACTGGCATTTACATATATAGCTCTGGCAGGTAAACATTTGATCACACATGTAAATCCGAAATAACAAAACGTCATGAATTAAAAACTCCACAGAAAACACAACAGTAGCCGTGTGTTAGGTCCATACCTAAAGGTTTGTGTTGAGAAACTAGCAAGAGTACAACATTTTTTTTAAATGATTCAATTGGGAATAACAAGCTTTTTTCAGTGAAAGTATCGCTACCAGCTTTCAAATGTTGCTAAATCTAGAGAGAAAGTTTCCATGTGAGCAAAAAGTCCCCTCCCCTGAATCATCATCCCGAAAGTTACTGTTGGTACTCAGAGCTGTGATACTAGCAGCGACACCTGTAAATAGACCCTCATTTCACAGGAGTCTAATCAAATGATTTGACGGGCGTTGTACAATCCTGCGGCAGCCACAAATATCTTTCTTTCTCTGTATGTCAGCATTGTTGTCGACGGGTGACATGAGAATTGGACCAAATTTAACAAAAGACCATAACCAAGCCGAGCTGCAAGCCGCGACCCACAGGCTGCCGGATAGAGCGCCAAAGCAGGGCTTTCACGCGCTGACGAGGTGGTACCTGCCTATCAGGTTCTCTTCTAAATATACACTCACACAACCATGGCACAGCCTTCAGGAGAAGTCCGGGGTTCACGATCTTTCCCCAGGACACCAGCACATGAACCCCAGCTTAAATGAGTTATTCTTCCGTTACTTAACATTTGTAGGACACTTTGCGTTCATACAAATAAGTAAAAATGAGTGGTTAGGTACTGGAAGTATCAGCGTGAAAGTACTCATAATTCATAATTGTAATGAATGATGTTGTGTAATGAGCGTTTTTCGATGGATACGAGGCAGATGCTACATCTCCTAACGGGTGGAATCTGTGTGTGTCAACAGGCGGTGACGATTGTAAACTCCGGGGCTGGGACCTGCGGGCTGCCCCCTCCCGCCCCACTTTCACCAGTAAAAGGTTCTGTCCTCAGCAGCCGTTTGCTCTGTTCCTCTACGCGGCGCTCACTGACGCCGTCTGTCCTGTCCCTTTGCAGACACTCTATGGGCGTGTGCAGTATACACAGCAGCCCCCACCGGGAGCACATCCTGGCTACAGGCAGGTACGTGCCCTCCCCCCCCACAGAGAAGCACTGTTTAGCTCCCCCTGGTCGTGCTTAAGCTCTCGTGCTCTGGCCTCCTGTGTGCAGCTATGACGAGCAGGTCCTGCTGTGGGACGGCAGGAACATGCAGCGGCCTCTCGGTGGGACTCCGGCGGGTGGAGGAGTGTGGAGGCTCAAGTGGCATCCGACCGATCCGCACCTGCTGCTGGCAGCCTGCATGCACAACGACTTCCACATCCTTCACTGCCAGCAGGCTCTAGGTTCTCCCTCTTTCTGCGTGGTTCCGTCTGACTGAATGTACTTTAGCTTTTTATGTACCAGTTGCTGACATCACGTATCTGGTGGCTACATGTAGTTTATGTAAACTCAACCTTCTGTATTCACTCATGCTGTGACACAAACAGATCCCCCTGCCTCCTCCGGGCAGCGGCTGCACATCTGGAGTCTGCTCACACAAACACACTCCACATTCCCATCACAACAGCCCGTCAAGCCGGTGCATTTACGTGATATCAGTCTGATTTCTGTTAACTTCTACTCATGTATGATGGATGCACTGCTATCCGGAGCAACCTTTCTGTGTCCCAAAGAAATTCCTCTCCTCTCCTCTAGGGGTTTAAAGGAAATTGCGTGCTAGCTGGTTTACAAAACGTCTTTTAAATCCTACAAACTTTGCTTCTGCCATACGAGTTGTCGTCTCTAACATAACACGTTTCCCTGTCCGTTCCCAGAGGGCGGTGGAGGAGCGAGTCCGGTCGTAGCATCCTACACCCTCCACAGCTCCCTGGCGTACGGAGCCGACTGGTCCCGGCTGACTGTGGAGGAAGCGGGCCCCCGCTCCCCCGTGGCGGCAGAACCAAAGGAAAGCCTTGCTGAGAGCGGGGGTCACTTGAGGATTCAGTACGAGTCTCCCACTACCAGCTTTGACACTTCCCTGGAGGATGACGCAGGGCGATACATCCCAGAGGGCAGGGCAGCGCCCCCTGTCACCACCACTGCGGGCGCTGCCCTGCACCCGAATGCAGGCGCCCCATCGGCATCTTACGTGTTGGCGAGCTGCTCCTTCTACGACCACATGCTGCATGTGTGGCGCTGGGACTGGACTCCGGATCACACTGCACTGAAATCAGATCTCTGTTGACCAAGCTGGAGCATTGGCACGATAGAAACGCCGCGTATCAAATATCTACAGAGGTCTGCATACTGCGTAGCCAAAGAGTCCCCGGGCATAGCACTAAACATGCTAATTAGAATGATCCTGTATTTTTTGTACGGACTTGATTTTTATAAGCTTGCATTTCAAGAAAGCGCCGACAATCGTCACCGTTTGTCCTGTAGCAGAACGATCGATGCCACCAGTCACCCTCGTAGCAGTCATAAGCACCAAGAACAGTCTTACGAAAGATGGCTCTCAAACATCGGGGCAGTTTCCATGCAGGAGGAGTGACTCGGTCCTCATAGGCATGGATGCTGAACTGGATCAGTATCTCCATGGTAACTTCTTTTTGAGATTGTAAAAGGTGTTCTGCTGCCCACAATCCAAAATGTTCTCATCTTCACAGCTGTAAGAACCACATTGAAGCTACTTAAATGATGTGATACTTTCATTACACTTCCTGACCAATAAAGCTATGAAAAGGTAATGATTACGTCCTTTGTATAAACTACAAATTGCCTCGGCACAAAATTCCTTCACAATGAGTCACACACAACACTGTAGCATACGGTGGGATTTATTTTGCCTGATGATCACGTAACAAGAAATCACACGTAGGAACATTTCTAGTCCCATTGTTGGTCTGCACGTCTCAGCCTTCACAGCAGACACCACACTAAGTCCATCTTCAGCGCACGTAGTTCTTGGGATACAGCTTGAAGAGCTTCCCCTCCTGTTTGGGATTAAAACCGTATTTCTCTAGCTGTTCCCTGCTGAAAGAGCCCTCTTCGAAGTCTTTCTGCACACGGGGGGCCACGACGTCAGAAAAGACGCTTTGCGCCGTGACCGGAGGCTCTGTTCCTCGAGGAGAGCGATATGATACGTAGGGCTTCAGCTTAAATCCCTCCAGGTTCGGCACCACAAACTCGGGAATCATGCTCCGTACGGACAGGAACTTCCCGCTGGACAGCCTCAGTCCGGCGGGTCTTGCGCCTCGTCCTTTGTTGTGGGTCCTCGATCCGCGCTTGCTGGTGAACTCGGACATTCGATCTGCCCCTCGGACCAGACCCCTCATCAAGGTGGATAACACGCCCATCGCGCGGCCCGGCGCAGCAGCCCTGTGGAGGAGAAAGCATGGTTATGCACGCGTGAAGACCGCACACGGAGCCGCGGGACTGCGCGACCAGCTGACGCGTCCTGCTACGTGCGGGAATAACGTCAGAAACACAAGTCGCCATCTCGCACATTATCTTCTAGATCACCTTCGTTAGTTTGGTAACGTTACTGCGATGAAGACGCGCGTTGTAAACGCGTTGTTCCTCGTGCGGTAAAGCGGGTTCACGTTAGCATGTGTAGTTTAGCTCGTTAGCTAACGCTAACGACGACGTAACGAGCCTGGTGACGCGGTTGCGTCGCCCACTCGCTGGCTAACAAACACAATCATTGCCGTTTAGTTGATTGTTATAACTTTTAACTGCTTTTAAACGCATCTCCTCTCACCTTGAGCTCGCTGTTGGTCCGATGAAAGCGATGTGCAGGGCTTCCAAGGAAATGCTCAGTGATTGGCCGAGAGGCAAGAGCGTCGACCAATCGCAATCAAGGATACTGTGACTGACCTGTCGCCGTCAGGCTAACCACAGCGAACTGCAGCACGTTTCAATTAACGTTACCCTTCAAGATAAATGCTCAAAAGGTGCAATTAGTATGCATGATGTAAATATGTATCTAGTTCTGCGTAATGTTGACTATGGCTGTGCTATGTGCCACTAAATAGTCTCATCTAGCCATTGAACTGTGTCTTTCCGCCCCTTTAAACTCAGTCCATGATGCCTTCATCACGTCTCTCCTACATTTCCGTTACTACATGTTTTATTTTGATGGTCAATACCGGATTCTGACACTGTGTTGTATAGTTTTGACACTACTCGTTTGCATGTAGCGACTGACAAAAACTTTGACACAACAAAGGTACGTGAAGCAGTTGTGCAGTCTAGAAGCTTCATTTGTTTGTGTGAATGTGTTGTCAGTGCATACTTGTTTGTTCAGCTTTCTGCTCGCATGGTTGTGGACTGCGGACACTGTAGCGTGTGACATTTAACGGTCAGCAACAACAAACTTCATTTATTCATTTGAGTCATTGTGGAATTGCATGTCGGCTCTCTACGTAACTTTGGTTATAAAGTGTCATTATAAGTAAATATCAAGTTATAAAAGTGTGAGTTGTTTGGCTCCTCCAAGCCAGCAATATGAGACTCTTTAAATATCTGCCCCCCCTGAGCGACCCCCCCATGCTGGTGGACCGTGGCCGGCGCGCGGAGGGAGGAGCCCGTGACCTCTGTTTGCGATGCGCGGCACGTGATCCGTAACCCAGATATGCGCACCGGGTCGCCCGGCGGGAGGAGCGGTGCACAAGGGTCACAAAAGCGAATGTATCCATATTAGCAGCAAGTCATCTTGAGTTAAAGCACATTAACATCCTTTGTGAAATATACGTCTGTATTTTAAAGTCTTTCCTCTCACTCTCACGGAGTGTAACGTGTTTCTGCTGGGTTATGTTTTCTGAACAGAAATGGAAGACGATGAAGAAGAGAAGATCTGCAGTATATCGGTATGTCGTTCCTATTTAATGCACGTCCTTGGTTTAAAGTCAGGCTCTATGCTCATGTGTGTATTGGATCGTTGGGCCCCTGGGAACAGACACACAAAAGGCCCCGGCACGTCTCCTATAGAGGACAGGGCAGCGACGCTGTGATTGTTTATCTTTTGTTTGTTGTTTTTTAATGTCTTTAGTTGTTTTGGGTTTTTTGAAGTTATCTTTTTTTCTACCCGTTGACGGGTTTTTTGTTCCACATCTCTGTGCAGACGCTTTGTGTCTCTTTTTGTGTCTATGGGGTTGTTTTTCCTCTTTTCAAAGTCGTTGCCAGTCTCGTTCTTGTCGTTTAAAATTGTCTTGTTGAGTGACAGTGCGTATGAAAGAGGTGCCTGTGACACTTTGGGCCCCTTTGCCCATTGGACCCATTCCGTGACCCATCCCTGCCCTGTCCTTGTCCTCAGCCAGGCCTTTAGGGACCGTTTTTACAATCCATCGGTGTTTGCGCCTGCTGATCGCTCCCATGTCCCTGTTGTTCTGTCCTGCATGTTTCAGGGCTTGGTTCCACTGGGTAGTGAGATCAAGGCCAAGATGATGCAGCTGATGGAGGAAAGGACAGAGGCCAACATGGTAACCCCGACACTCAATGTCACACTTTGGTCCTCATTCACCAACCCTTCTTAAGAACTCTATATATTTTGAAAAAAGGATTTAGAGATTATTATTGCATGAAAAAGAACGTAGGCACAAGTAACAAACTTGGCGTTGGTGAATGACGCCTGTTGTTTGCATTAAATGTAGATGGACACTCAAATGCACGTTACATGGATTGCTTTATTTAAAAGGACGTCAATGTCTTTTTCTTGCAGTGGACGGCTGTGCTGATTGGAGCTGCAACACTGGTTTCGGTCCTTGGAATTGTTGTGTTCCTTCTTTATAGAAGATACAAACGTACAAGTCAGTGCCTTCTGAATATGTACAGTATCTGAAAGGATGCAGCATGTAAAGATGTGCCAAGTACACAGTTACCATGGTGACAGGGGTTAATTCTTACCATATTGGAGGTTATTATCATACGGCAGAGACAACCTCTGCATTGTTCACATTATATACTAGCATGGATTTGAAGTGTTATGTTTAACTGATTACTTGTTGTTATCAGTATTGATGACGTTGCAGTAATTAGAAGTTTACGTTTCTGAGGTTGTCAGTGAATCAGTAGTCATCAGGGATCATAGCCCATAAACCGCTGGGCGACGTAGTGCATCAGCCCGACGTTGGCAGAGTGAGAGGACTGCTTGGTAGGCTGCAAACGCTCCTACAGAACCAGCGTGGTGTGTTTCAGAGGAGGAGGCCGGCGTCCCACACTACCGCTTTAGGAAGAGGGACAAGGTGATGTTCTACGGCCGAAAGATCATGAGAAAGGTCAGTGGCTCCTTCAACATGCTGCTCAGTGTGGCTCCTCCTACGGCCACTCGCACACTCTGCAGGGGGCCACGTCCCAATTCTGAGACACAGAGGTCTTTACAAACGATGCATACTACGAAGCAACCATGTAGGTCCCGTAAAGCTACAGATTTAAACCGAAGATGGATTTTCACGATGGAGAACAGGGGTCTTACTTCAAAAGAGGATCGGTGGTTCGATCCCCGGCTGGCTCCACTGGTCTATGCCAACGTGTCCTTGGGCAAGACACTTACCCAAGCTCGCACGGCTGTGTCTACGGCGTGTAAATGTTAGTTCATTTACTTTTATCATAACAATAAGTGCCTTCAATCAAGAGGCTGCAGAACAAGAAGAGTCAAGGAAGTACGATTAACGTGAAGTGCTACGTAGCCCAGGTGTGTTTTCAGCGTGTCCTCTTCTCTTATTGGCTCTGTTTCTTTGAGTGCAGTGGAATCTTGCAAATGCATAAGGAGGTAGAAGAAACTTAACTGTCTCTTCTTCTGCTGTCAGAATATTGAAAGAAAAAGAGCAAATATGACGAATAACTGTCCTTTTTATCAAAGTTACCAACTGCAGATTTAACTTTCGTAGAATCCTCAGAGACCCCTAAATGTCAGAATATAAAAAAGGTTCGTTCCTGTTTGCTAGAGCTTATAATAACAGTTTATTGTCGTGTGTACATTACACTCACGATCCGAAAAAAATATTAAAATATTGTGATTTTTATATCTGCTGATGATGTTAAATTACATTTAAAATGACAGAAATACAATAATATTAATAATAATAATACTTTCATTTTTATAGCACATTTCTGGGTACCCAAAGATGCTTTACAAATATATTTCCATGTGTCTTTGTTTAAAATACATGTAGGATGTAAATCGTGACCTGTCTAATCTCCATAACTCCTCCTGCTGCAGGTGCAGACGTTGTCCTCAGCCCCTCCCTCTACTTCTAACCCCGCCTCCCGTCAGAGAGTGAGGAAAAGGACCAAAGTCCTATCGATCGCTCGCAAGTGAGTCTCTTCTTCAGTAGTTGTTGTTCAACGTTTTTGTAAAGAACAGTTTGACAAAGTAATCTCAAGGTCCAAGTTGGGACTTTTATCAAGCTGGTATTTTAAGAAACAAAGGAACAGGAAAGAATACTGAATCAGACCCATTCACCACTATATGTTGGATATTTTTTCAATAATATACTATTTAAACCCTTGTTAAACAGGGCAATCATTCAGAATTTACTTTAAACAAACATTAATGTAATATTAGGAAAGTCAAATACACAGAGGTGAAACTTGGTTTATAAAGAAACAAATCAAAGTAGTACATTTTGACGGTATGAAGAATAGCCTTTTTAAATGTGCGTGTGCTCACTTTAGGATCCTACGCATTCGGAAGGAGCCCCCCACCTTGCAGCCCAAGGAGCCTCCCCCCTGTCTGCTGGAGGCCGACCTGACGGAGTTCGATGTGAAGAACTCTCATCTACCATCAGAGGTGCTGTACATGCTGAAGAATGTCAGGTAGGTCAAATGGCTGACGCTTTATTCCCATCTTCCACAAGAACAAGTAAAAGGTCTAAGATCAGTCATGACTGACTGAATAACTGATCTGAAAATGTATTTATGGTTTAATTCATTAACTTTAAGGATGTATCTACTCATTCCCAAAGCACAGGTATCAGCATCAGGACTTACATTTAGCACATGCATGTGGTTTTGTGTTCATCTTAGACAGGACACAGTCAAACTATACGCGCCTCTTATTGTTAAAGTACTACAGCCGCATTGTATATGCTCGTGTGTTGAAACTAGGGTGCTCGGACACTTTGAGAAGCCTCTTTTCCTGGAGCTGTGTCGCCACATGGTGCTGATCCCGCTGCACCAGGGAGAGGTCCTCTTCCAACCCGGGGACACCGACGACAGTATCTACGTGGTTCAGGATGGCCGCCTGGAGCTGTGCATCCGCGAGAGTGTAAGACGCCTACTGATCACTTACCGGTACTTCCCAGTCAGCAGCCGATGGCACCGGGGCTTGTCGTGATGGTGGAATGTGCCTTCTTGCTGCAGGATGGAACCGACGCTGTGGTCAAGGACGTTCTCCCAGGAGACAGTGTTCACAGTTTGCTCAGTATCCTGGACATCATCACGGTATGTCTTCCTGCCCATTAGACATATTTCAAAACGTTGCACACAACTGCCCATTATATTTAAGCAACGAGGTACGAGAGGCTATACTTTATCCTCCAATAATGAAACAGTTCGGGGTGTTGTTAGGCCCGACGAGCAGTGGAGGGCCGGCAACCCTCCAACATAATTGAAGATAAAGTACTGCCTCAAGTAGCTGCCTGTCAGCACAAAATAGCTGTAGCCACCAAACGTTGTGTATCTCATTTCGTCTAGAGAACAAATTGTCCCCGTACGTTCACGTAAACAGCATCGGGTCTCCTTGGAAGATCTCGCAGCATCTCATTCATTCACATTGCTCATAACGTCCACTTAATTGTCCGGTTGTGAAAGCTCTCATTGCCTCAAACCCATCAAACCCATCAAACCCATCAAACCCATCAAACCCATCAAACCCACCAAACCCACCAAGCCCACCAAGCCCACCAAGCCCACCAAGCCCACCAAACCCACAAATCCCATCAATCCCACCAAACTCACCAAACCCACCAAACTCACCAAACCCACCAAACCCACCAAACCCACCAGACCCACCAGACCCACCAGACCCACCAGACCCACCAAACCCACCAAACCCACCAGACCCATCAGACCCATCAGACCCACCAATCCCATTAATCCCACCAAACCCATCAGACCCATCAGACCCATCAGACTCACCAAACCCACCAAACCCATCAGACCCATCAGACCCACTAAACCCATCAGACCCACCAGACCCATCAGACCCACCAAACCCTTCAGACCCACCAAACCCATCAGACCCACCAAACCCATCAGACCCACCAAACCCATCAGACCCACCAAACCCACCAGACCCTTCAGACCCACCAAACCCATCAGACCCATCAGACCCATCAAACACATCAGACCCATCAAACCCACCAAACCCATCAGACCCACCAAACCCACCAAACCCACCAAACCCATCAGACCCACCAAACCCATCAGACCCACCAAACCCACCAAACCCATCAGACCCACCAAACCCACCAAACCCATCAGACCCACCAAACCCATCAGACCCACCAAACCCTTCAGACCCACCAAACCCATCAGACCCATCAGACCCATCAGACCCACCAAACCCATCAGACCCACCAAACCCACCAAACCCATCAGACCCACCAGACCCACCAAACCCATCAGACCCACCAAACCCACCAAACCCTTCAGACCCACCAAACCCTTCAGACCCATCAAACACATCAAACCCACCAAACCCACCAAGCCCACCAAACCCTTCAGACCCACCAAACCCTTCAGACCCATCAAACACATCAAACCCACCAAACCCACCAAGCCCATCAAATCGATCATTTGTGGTGTTTCTGGATTTTTTTGGCGATCGGCACCAAGCTAAAAGCTAAAAAGGTCACGATAAATCTAACGGTTACTGTGAGTGAGCAGTGATACTGAACGCTCGGGTCAACGTGAACAGCAACTGTACATTATCACTGAATAACGCAAACCCCGTGACTCTCAACCAATCAGAGCGCTGCATTTCATCTACCCGTATAATAAAAAGTGATATGAATGCTTCTACTGATGCATATTTCTAGTTTATAGTACTGGTTCAGTTTTTCTGTCATAACTCAATAATTAATATGCTAATTAGGACAACTTTATACAAAACGTCTTAACGGATAAAATAATCCTTTAGCTGATCATTGTAGCTTTTCATTCAACTTTGGACAAACTCTCCTCACTTTGTGTTCCGTTCATTCAGTATTTCCCTTTTCATTCACGTCTATATTTTGTATCTATTGCCGCGCAATTAGTAATGTTTGGTAAAGAGGATTTGCGTCACTCTCTACGTTTTCTTCACCTCTTAAATCAGGGATACCCGGCACCTTACAAAACGGTGTCTGCCAGAGCTGCAGTTCCCTCCACCATCCTGCGTCTGCCAGCTGCAGCCTTCCAGTCCGTCTTCCAGAAGTATCCTGAAACTGTGGTCCGCGTCATCCAGGTAAAGAGGCCACAAATCTATGTTCCTTTTTGCATGGGGGGCTTTCGTCCTTTGTGGCTTCAAATATCATAGAAGGGAAGGCGTCCAGTCCCTGCTGTTGCATTAAGCTGTGTGTGTGTGTGTAGATAATCATGGTGCGTCTCCAGAGAGTGACCTTCCTGGCCTTACACAACTACCTTGGCTTGACCACTGAGCTCTTCAACCCGGTACGTTTTGGACTCTTTGGGACTCTCTGAACCTCCCTCATGGTCCTGCTGTCGGATATGCAGCACTTTCTTAAAGCAGAGTCTTTCTGAGAGCAACAAGTCCTCGAGACAATTGCCGAGTTCTGCACGCAGTCGCCCCCACGTCTGTAGCAGACCATTGCCACCGTGCCGTTTATCAAAAGTCAAATTAATAGAATGACTTCTAACTTTGTAAACCTTCTATAATGCTACACAATCAAGCCCATGTTTGGTGCCAAGCGTCAAATATTCTCACTCTTTCAGTTCCTGTGCTCAGTGAGAGGGACTGGCTTTGTTGCATTGGTTTTATGTTAGTGTACTGGACAAATAACCCAAGCACAGTGTGAGTTTAAGCTGGTCTACAGACTAACCAGCGCTGCTCTTGGTGCGTTGCAGGAGAGCCAGGCCGTCTCCTTGGTGTCGCTGGCCCATGTTCTGGGGGAGGCTCATCCACAAAGGGTCCTCCGCAGGCAGCCGTCCCACTCTGATGAGCTCGCCTCTGAAAAAGGGGGCGCGGGTCAGAAACCACCGCCTGCTCTCAGCATTTCACAGATGTGTGTGTGTGTGATATTGTGTGTGTGTGTGTGTGTAGTAACGTTTTTCTTTTTTCACACGTGAACAGAAAAGTCCAGCTCGTCTGCCTTCAAGAAATCTCGCTCCGCCTCCACCCCGCTGGCTGTCACAGGTACACAAGCTTACACAGACATCCGATGTCTTTATTTTCTAGGACAACTCTGCATGCCGATGGATTATCCGAATAGATTAAACGGTTTTAAACATGTAGAAAGCAAATGTAGAAGGCCTGCTGACGTATTTGTAGGTCACTAAATCTCAGCGTGTACTACTCTTCAATGTAATACATAGAGCATCGCGCCAGCATCTACATAACAATGATCACAATTAGCATGATTCCGACCATCCGTTGGCAATACTTGACCAACTATGTAGGACAATGAACAATTCTGTCCTCTAGAACTCTAATCTAGTCCTTTCTAGATTAGAAAGACTTACACAAGAGATCTGAGTTGTAAAGACACGAGAAAAAACTGTGTTGGGGATTGTTTTCTATTTAAGACCAACAGAAGCATCATCAGGTTTCTGCACAGCGATGCATTCAGCAGATGCTCGTCCATCTGTCAATAACAATGATCAATGAATATTATCCCAGGTACTAAACCCTAATGAGATATGCGTTGACTGTATGTTTCTTTGTAATGCAGCTGAAATGTCAGCCGACCTCAAGGAAGTATATGAACAGACTCGAGTTTCCAAAGAAGACACTCTGCCTCACGCTGTGAAGGTCTCTGGATGAAGATGTTCTTTCTTACCGTTAAACAATATGTGTTATAGTCTGAAGGGACCCGCCGTCAGTTTGCTTCTAGACCAAGGTAATGCACGCCAACTAGGCTGTGAAGCAAGTAAGACAAGGGAGCGGGTGTGTAGGCACAGCGGTAGGCTGCAAACCCCAAGCTGTGAGTAGGAGCGCGTGCACATCCAGACACTGCTACCGTGGCCCCACTGCACTGGTTTGGTGTGTATCTATATGATTGAGCAGATTAAAATGCCATTTTGACGTATACTTGGCATGGTATTCATTCAAGCTGTACACAACAGTGTTTGTGTCCCTTTGGGATACTGCATAGGTGCAGGCCTGGCGGATGGCGTTTAGTTAGTGCTTTCTTCTCTGTCTTCTCAGTCTATCCTGAAGAAGACGGTGACGATGCAGCCCGCTCCGTCGGCCGTGTACCACTACAGCGATGCTGGAGGAGGCAACGCGCAGAATAAAGTTAACGCCATTTTCCAAGCCGCCAAAAAGGATCTGCTGAAGGTCATCCAAATACAGGTAGAGTACACGCGTTGTGTGGCTGTCAGGTCGTTTTCCTTAATGGAATAATCAGCAGTAGAATAGAAAGTGTTGAGGTTGAAGTACGCTGCTGATACGTGTGTTTTGGTGACCTGTAACCATGAATCCATTCATGTTGAAGCAGTTAAAACGGGCTCTAATCGTGTTTTTGAAGGATTTAATCATGAAGTAATAATTGATGTTCTGTTGTTTCATGGGAAGCCCGGTCTGCTGGAGGGGAGAGTGAACCTTCGGCAGGTCAAAGCCGGCTCTGTTGTGGCCCACCAGGGAGACCAGGTCAGTGTGTGGGGCCAATATAGGGAATAGACTGCTTGAGTGTTGCTGCCATGGACTCGTGATGCAAACAGACACAGACTGATATGTTTTATCTCATTTGTCTGAATGGTGGTATCAAATCAAGACTTGTATGACATTTTACGGCCACGTGTCAATGTATATGACGCGGGTTACAGCTGATGGTGTAGCGTCAGGCTAACACTGTTAGCTCTGCTAGTGACGTTCGCACCATTAGCTTATTGTCGACACGTCTGGAGCTGTTGGAGGAAACGAAATACTCCCAATCTCTGATCTTACACCAGGATCCATGTGGAGCTTTCGTGGCAACAAAGATGTTGCTCTATTGAGCATTTCTTCCACTTCCTCTGCCCATTTCTTGCAGGATGCCAGTGTGGAGTTCATCATCTCTGGGTCGCTCCATGTTTATCAGCGCATGATAGACCGCGAGGAGGACACCTTGCTCTTTGTGGCCCACCCAGGGGAGATGGTGGGTCACCTGGCTGTGCTCACGGGGGAGCCCCTCATCTTCACCGTGAGAGCTCACAGAGACTGCAGCTTCCTCTCCATATCCAAGGCCCACTTCTACGAGTAGGATCAAGCTCACACACTGAACATTTACCCCCTTCCGGGGGCTCGCAGCGACGCTTCTTCCCATCACAGCTCGGGGATGCAATCACGTCCGTCTTTCTGACTCGGCAGGATGATGCGGGAGGAGCCCAGTGTGGTGCTGAACGTAGCGCACACCGTGGTGAAGAGAGTGTCACCATTTGTCAGGCAGATTGACTTTGCCCTGGACTGGATGGCCGTGGAGGCCGGCCGTGCCGTCTACAGGTACCTGCTCTACGGACCTGTTCAGCAAAGCCACTAAAATGTGACACATTTCTTGTTGTGTTGTAGAAAAAGAACAAGGGGAACGGGACATAAATAAGTCACGTTATGTGAAAGCGTATGTTTGACTGTGTTCCGTGATTGTTTGTAGACAGGGGGACAAGTCAGACAGCACCTTCATTGTCCTCAGTGGCCGGCTGCGCTCCGTCATTGCAAAGGACGACGGGAAGAAGGAGCTGGCTGGAGAGTACGGCCGTGGGGATCTGATTGGCGTGGTGAGTGGTCACGGTCTAAAGTCCCACTGGACCAATAGGCCTTCATGCAGCACGACGCCTGTTGTGGGTTGTCCAGGTTGAGGCCCTGACCCACATGAACCGAGCCACCACGGTCCACGCCGTCAGGGACTCTGAGCTCGCCAAGTTACCTGAAGGGGCTCTGAACTCCATCAAGAGGAGGTATCCTCAGGTCGTCACCAGGCTCATTCATCTGCTGGGACAGAAGATCCTGGGCAACATGCAGCAGGGCAGTGGACCCCTGGCCGGTGATTACACAGTTTCATTTGATTTGCGATTTGCAAACCGTCCTGTTTGTGTGAGTATCTGCTGATCTGTGTGGCCTTACAGACACAGGGTGAGCGTGTCAGAGCCTCGTTCTGCTGCGCTATAGATCACCTAGCATACGCCAGCGGCACTATGGACAACGTTTACATCTGTGCTGTTCAATGAGAAAACCAACGTTCCGCCCTGCAGCTCGAAGTCTTGCCCTCCACACCCCCACCAGCAAGTGGGATGCCGGCAACCCGGCGTCTAACCTGTCCACCGTGTCTCTCCTGCCGGGGTCTGAGGACGTCCCCCTCACTGCCTTCGCTCTGGAGCTGCAGCACGCGCTTGGTGGAATAGGTACACACACACACACACACACACAGTGCTTACTTTACAATTTACAAATGCAATCATTTCCTGTGGGGATTAATAAAGTATAAATCTATCTATCTTTAGGTCAGTTTAAGAGTTATTTTCTAGTGAGGGTTTTGGATTTTCTCAGAACAAAAGGTTTCCTTCTATTAACCCCTCTGAGCAGAATGGATTGCATTTACTAATAATTATTGTTAACAATGCAGCTTCTGGGCATTATGAAATTGAAATCGGTGTAAGTAGTTATTCACTGAATAACACCCATGAGAGGACTGAGGATTACTGATGCACAGTACCAGTCAAAGGTTTGGACACACCTAATTCAATGGTTTTTCATTTTTTTTCTATGTTGCAGATTAATACTGAAGACATCCAAACTATGCATTTTTGGAATTATGTATTAAAAGATTATATTCCTCTTGCATTCATGACAGCTTTGCACACTCATTATTTCACATTCTTAACATCACTTTCACAAGGAAGCTGACCGAAAGAGTCCTCAAAGCAAAAGGGCTTTAACAATCTAAATATATAAAACATTTGTTTTTTTGGAGCATTTTGTGATTCCATGTGTTCCTTCATAATTTGAATGTCTTAGATATTAATCTACAAAGTAGAAAACAATAACAAAAGGAGCATTGAATGAGAAGGTGTGTCCGAACATACTTCTACTTCTACGATTCTTTGACCAATTATCCGGTTGTTGCATAAACAGACTTGTCTTTGACTTCTCTTACTAGAATCTGGTTGGTCAAGTAACATATTCATTTCCTTCTTTCTGCTCATTGATTGCATTGTTAGTGGTCCATAGACTGAGTACTAGTCATATGGGGGATTCTCATTCTTTTACAGCCGTAACTAAACCTTTTATCCTTTAGGAGGGAAGATTAATAGTGCTCGTCAATAAATGTAATTGCAGGGGGTAAAGATATTTCCCTTTAATAAAACTAAAATATAAATGGTATTGCAAACCAATACTTGTGTGACAAATATGCAAAAACCTTAAACCCAGGAAGGGGGCGAATACCTTTTAACTGCACTGTATGACTCTAACTATGTCTACTACCTAAATGATGTGCTTGTGCTCTGTGGAGGTCCCACTCTTCTCCTGACCAGTGACATCATCAAACAGCGCCTCGGCTCTGCTGCTCTGGACAGGTACACGTTGTTTGAGGGATGGAAATGTGGGGGTGGGGGGGGCGGACGGCCAGCCTCTCGTCTGTCAGACGCAACCGCATAGCTCACGAGGAACAGATTTGTTTTCAATGTACGTAGTGAACCGGTATACACATCATTTCATCTCTTTATGTTAAAGTGTCCACGAGTACCGTCTGTCCAGTTGGCTCGGGCAGCAGGAAGACATCCATCGCATTGTCCTCTACCAGTCGGACGCCGGGCTCACGCCGTGGACCCAGCGCTGCATCCGCCAGGCGGACTGCATCATCATCGTGGGGCTGGGTGAGCAGGAGCCCACTGTGGGTGAGGTCAGTCGAAACCACTCCGGACCAACAAAGTCCCCCCCCGTGTGGAATCTGATAGAACACACTGGTTTCACACGGAATTCAAAATGGCCGCCTTCCTGTCGGGTTTACGACGGAACGTCGACCTATGATACAGATGCTTTGTGAAAATGTTGTGGAGGTATTAGAGTCCCATCAGAGTGCTATTTGGGCTTTACATGGTTTGGTTATGTTTACAGCATTTCTAGCGCTTTTAAAAGCGTCTTTGTGGCTCGTTGCGAAGGATGTTGTCGTATATGCTGGTAGATGTCTTCAACCCACGAACGTACCATTATAACCTTCACCAAGAAACACGTCTTAACGCCTGTCTGACCAAATTAAGGATACATCTGATTAACCTGAGGAGGAGGATGTGACCAGACCTTAAGAGCTGATTAAATCTTCCAAGGTCTCAAGATCACAGCGACCTAATATCACACTTCAATCTTCTCCGTGAAACACAAAATGGCTGACTTCCTGTTGGCTTCCCTCCAAATATAAATATATACATTCCAAATTCCAGTGTTTATGAGCCACCATGTCCACGATGAGCTGAGTGGAAGCTCCATCTGCTGCTTCTCCATCCTCTCCACCCGTAGTTGGAGCAAATGCTGGAGGGCAGTGCGGTGCGCGCTCAGAAGCAGCTGGTGCTGCTGCACCGGGAGGACGGACCTCCGCCCAAAGGGACGGCCCAGTGGCTGAACATGCGGAGGTGGATCTCCAGTCACCACCACCTGTCCTGCCCCCGCAGAGTGTTCTCCCAAAGGAGCTTACCCAAGCTGGTACCAACTGCCAACCTACCGGAGGGTCCACGGGCCATTCTGGACCACTTTGCTAATGCCTCGTTTCTGGGTGTTTCCAGAGGGAGTTGTACCAGCGCGTGTTTGAGAAGTGTCCTGATCGCCACTCTGACTTCTCGCGGCTGGCCAGGATTCTGACAGGAAACGGCATTGCCCTCGTGCTGGGTGGAGGGGGCGCCAGGTACACGCACACACCCAATGCACCAACACCACGGAGCGGTCCCTGCAACCCCGACTGCCTCCACACAGCAGCATCAGAACCAGAGGTCAGAGAGCAGCAGCAATACGAAGCGGCAGACAATGGACGGTCGATTCAAATCAATAAATATGCTACATATATATGAGCCAATAAGCAGGTTTGATTGGCCTGTTTCTGTCTCAACTGTCTGGTCCTGGACCTTTGGGATGTAAAAGTCCAGTGAAGAGAGCAATGTAGAGAGAAGAACGTCTGTAGGGAGGGAGGAGGAGCACTGATTGGACAGATGAGGCCAGACAGGAGGAGACAGAAGGTTAAAGAGGATGGAGACAGTTATGTGTGGAAGACATGAGGTTTGGGAGTTTTGAGTTTTTTTGGAAGGAGGATGACTAGACAGCTACTTTCTGTGGAGCACCGCGACGTTCGATTCAATCAGACCAGCAAAGAAACTACTGAGAACATTTCCCACATCCTTATGGAAGCTGTGGCTGTAAATATGAGACGGATTGGCATTGTTTAATGATTGGTGTCCGTTCTCAGGGGCTGCTCTCAGGTCGGCATACTGCGGGCTCTGAACGAGGCGGGGATCCCAGTCGACATGGTGGGGGGAACCTCCATCGGCTCCTTAATGGGAGCGCTGTATGCTGAGGAGAAGAACAACAGTCGCATGAGGGTCCGCGCTCGAGAGTGGGCCATGGTGTGTTTTACTGAAGATATTTGGAAACACCTGTTTAACGTGTGTTCTCCCTGCTGGTTCTCCTTCAGTAAATTCTATTGTTGAGGAGAGAATTCCGCTTTTCTTCAAGTGCTGTTTTTAATTCCTTTCCTTCTCAGGATATGACGTCTTACTTTAAGAAGATCTTGGATCTGACCTACCCGGTCACTTCCATGTTCTCTGGGGCTTCCTTTAACTCCGGCCTTCGCTCGGTCTTCAAGGGCAAGCAGATAGAGGTGAGGTGACGGGTTCTCCAAACACACGAGGAACCACAGGCACAGGGGATCGGTAGACTTGGGCACCTTTAAGGGCATGTTGTTCCAAATGGATCGCTCAAGATGGCGCCGGCGATGGCTGCCGCGGTGCTTCAGTGCGCTTCGCTTTCTGTTGTTCAGTATATTACTGGCCCCTAGCATTATATTTTATGTCCTTCTTCTTGCACTTGTCGTCCATTGTCGTACTGTCTGCTGTTACGCAGCAACCGCCAAGTCACATTCCTTGTATGGGACATATTATGGCCACGTTGTATCAGTGAGCGCTTGTGAGCTCTTTTATAATACTAGTCTGATACTTTCCACTGATATGTCTCCCTTGCCAGGACCTGTGGCTGCCCTACTTCAACATCACAACAGATATCACAGCTTCCTCCATGAGGGTTCACACTGACGGTCTGTGCAGCCTCGGACCTTTTCATTGATTTATTGTAAATGAACCACAGGTCATTAGGTAGCTGTGGTGTGTAACCGACGCGCGTTCTAGCATCTCTCCTCCCCTTTGTTAACCATTGGGTTCTCTCTGCTGCTTTAGGGTCGCTGTGGCGTTACGTCCGAGCCAGCATGTCCCTGTCTGGCTACCTGCCTCCTCTTTGTGACCCCAAAGACGGACATCTCCTCATGGACGGAGGGTACATCAACAACCTGCCCGGTGAGAGACACACATTCCACCACTAAATATGGCCTCACCTTTTCTTTAAACATCGTCAATCAATATGCAGAACAGAAAAAAGTGGCGTTGTTCAACCACAACTTGAAAAAGACCTTTTGATCTTGTAATATGTAATGTTTTTTTATTTTTGTTAACCTTTAGACCCAGATTGCTGAAACTCTTTTTCCATTTTCAAAATATCTCCTTCCAGTTTGTTAATCTCTGCCGTATATATTTTTTTGATGCCCGTTGTATGAGATGCTATCTGTACTATTTGTCCCATAATAAGAAACTGTTTGGGGAGGAGGGGACTTGTAACTTCAAACGTCTGTCTGTGACGGAGAGTAGGATCTATGTTGGTTTGATGGTTTTTCTGGCATCAAAACAGATCAAAGGTGAATGCTCAGTAACCCATTTCTGTATTGAATCTGGCTTATAAATTGATTTGGCTAACGGGCTCAGCCAATACCTGCCAATATGAATAAACCCAGACAGGGTGGCAGCATCAGATTCTGAGAAGGCTTTTCTCATTAAAAGTGTGGGTTTGGTCATTTGTTTATTGACTGGGTGAAAACCCTTTACCATAAACCCAGAGGCAGAATGATGAGACGGGACCCAGACATAAAAGTGTTCAAAGTCGGCCAAATAAATAAGATGAATCTCCTGGCAGATGATGTCATTTTGTATCCAACAGACCGTTAACTCAATAAACGCCACTAAAAAGCTGCGGTTTACACGGTCAATATGGAAAAAATGGAAATTCTTCCACTAATGAACTAGAATGACTATTCTACACTACAACAAACAACACAATTTAAGTGGCTTCCGAATATGAAATAATTGGGAATATTTATAGGTTATAGTCAAGGAGGTTTTCCATTACCCAACTTAAAACTTCTGGATACAAATTGCACTCCGTCCCTTGAACGAAGAAACCCCAGTGATTTTATTTACAAATGGAACTCCAGAACCCCAGAGGACAGACTGTCCAATCTCAAAACCTCTTATTCAATTACTGTATGAAGTCCACAATATATTGTAACGAATGAGACTGTCACTCAAAACACCTGTAAGACTAAATGAGCTCGTAACCGTGACTCTAAATAACAACGTTCTGGGGGCCTGATAGTGGAATCCAGCACTTGGAACAACTGAGAAGAAAGTACGACTTTCCCAGTACACTTTTCTTTTGTCACCTCCAGTTATTTTTATTTTTTATTTTGCTTGTTGACAGAGGGGGATTATTGTTAATATAATTTGTTGCTTTGTTTTTTACTTTCTTTTCTTTTTTTTTTTTTTACTAATTTGATTTATCTTTACTTACTGCATTTTTCCATCCTAATATGCTCTAATTGTCTGTAATGTTCACTGTATTTAATGGCTAGTTACCTTGCAAGGTTAAAAATAAGGTCAGCAACGGCTGCCAAACTAAAAAACGTAGCGTAAATTCCGGACTAAAAGCCGCTACGTTTTCCCCACGCGGTGAACCCTGCTTGTGCAACGCTGGCGCTAACGGCTCATTTTATTAGTGTACACATAATTTTTCCGTTCTAAATTTAGGTGGTGCTCTATAGTCTGGAAGTTACAGTAAAAGGAAAGTGAAACATCTTAATTCAAATGAAAAAAATGTTTTGCAGAGCAAGCGTTCGCTTATTGCTTTTTCCTGTATAATTACAATCAAACACCTTCATTAAAGGGATATCACTAAAAGTTCCTCTCATGTTGGCATGTAGCTGATGTCGCGCGTTCTATGGGGGCCAAGGTTGTGATTGCAATCGATGTAGGAAGTCGGGATGAAACCGACCTTACCAACTACGGGGACTCCCTGAACGGCTGGTGGCTGCTGTGGAAACGCTTCAACCCTCTGGCGGAGAAAGTCAAGGTACACCTTCATGTCACACGTCCTCTGTCTGCTTTCCATTTGACTGACATCGTTTGGACATCGGCTGAACTCGTTTTGGAGGAACTGTGGAGAGAGACTCGGCCAATGTGTCCTTCCAGGTCCTGAACATGGCCGAGATCCAGACCCGGCTGGCTTACGTGTGCTGCGTGCAGCAGCTGGAGCTGGTAAAGGACAGTGAATACTGCGAGTACATCCGGCCACCCATCGACCACTACGGCACGCTGGAGTTCGGCAAGTTCGACGAGATCGCTGTGAGTTCCCCAACAGCTCTGTTACTCGTGCCACCGATGGAACGTCCCTGTGAGCCTCCCTCACTGTGTCGGCAGGAGGTCGGATACCAGCACGGAAAGACCGTGTTTGACGTGTGGCAGCGCAGCGGCGTGGTGGACAGCATGCTCAAGGACAGACATCAGGAGGAATTCCACAAGACCAAAACTGGCCATGTGAGTCCAAACTACGGACACTACTTTTAAAGCCGCGTCCACGTTCTTTCGTTTCGAAATCATTTAATATGAAAATGTGTTTGCTGATCTGAGATATTTCACTAGCTTTCTAGATCATGTGAGATTAAAGTGCGTTGTGTCTGACTTAAAGTAATCTATGGAATGACGTGTCTCTTTCAGGTTGTTACTTGTCCAAACGCCTCGTTCACAGACCTGGCAGAGATCGTGTCGAGAATCGAACCTGTGAAGAATGCTGTAATCGACGGTGAGTCATCAGTCAAATATTGAAATATCAAAAAATCTTAATCAATGTCCGACTGTGGCTGTATCTCTGAGTAATCACTAAACGTGGGCGGTCGCGTTGTCGCAATCAGAAGAAGCGTCTGATGAGTACCAGACGGACTATGACGAGGAGGCTGTGGAAAGCGCTCTGTCTGACTTCGAGGCGTTCGCCGCCGGCAGTGAACACACGGAAGGAGAGGAGACCGCCGACACTGCTGAAACCGTACGTTCAAGCCGACAAGTCCTCTATCCGCGGTCGGCCCATGCAGACTCCTCCCAGCTCATTGAAGTGAGGACTTTTGTTTCCACAGGACGAGGATATTCAGAGCCGAGTTCGACGCCGGCCGAAGAATGCCCCGCAAAGTGTGCGGCCATGACACCCATCGGAGCCGGGACGGCCACAGCAAAGCACGTCTCCCTTCAGTATTTCTGGACTCATGGGCGCTGGTGTGACCTGAGGGAAGAGCCGCCATGTCTCTGGTACCTTCTAGACGTCAGGGGTTCAAACCGTTAGGGGCTTACATGTAAAATAGGTAAAACTTTCATTTGTATTTAGCTGTCTCCCAGTTTAATACTATGTTTCATAATTCAAGCAGGGTTTCAGTCTGTATGTGAGCAGCAAAATGGGATTTTTACAAATAAAGCTCTTTGTGCTGACCTTTGCTAGAAAGTTAATCTGCCTTGATGTTTTTCACATGTCTTTTTACACCAGGTGTTGTTACTAAACTTGGATAAAAGTTAGTTATTAATTAGTTCCCTATCATGACCAGGGACTGAGTAATGAAGAAGAACCTACCGATCAATAAAGATACCGCCTCCAGTATTACTGTAAATAGTCCTAGAAACAGAAACCTTTTCACGTCGAGCTTCGGGATAGAATGAGATTCATAGAGCTGCTGTTAAAATGATCATGATTTATCCCCATAAATGACACTGATACTGTTATTTGTTGCAACATTACACTTTTATCACCGTGGTTACAGAGTATTGACTGATCCTGAGTTTTTATGACCGGGTGGCATAAAAAAGAAAGGGTTAAGAATATTGCGTCTTGGATCATGATAAATACACAATGTTTGTTTGTTTAAAGATTTTGTGTTGAATCTTTGAAAAGCTGAATTCCTTTTTTTTCAGTTTTTTTGTTCATTATTTACACTGGATTGTTAGTATTGTATCCAGTGAAATAATAGAAAAACAATAAATGACTCTCATCCATTTTCAAAGCTGCTTATCTGTGAAACCTAAAATGATGATAATACTGTTGTAAAATGATTCAATAAATAAATAATGACACCAAATGTTATTTACTGTACGTCATGTGCTGTTTACCCTTTATATATATATATATATAATATATATATATATACAAATGATTGGAACTCAAGACAGTTATGACATGATGACATGTTCTTTACTAGTGTATGTAAACGTTCGACCACAATTGTTTGTGTGTGTACATAATTATATATATATATATATATATATATATAATTATGTACACACGTAATTGTAATTATGTAATTGTAATTGTAATTATGTATTTTATATATATATATACAGCCTCTATATATATATATATATATAATTATGTACACACACACACGATTGTGGTCGAACGTTTACATACACTAGTAAAGAACATGTCATCATGTCATAACTGTCTTGAGTTCCAATCATTTGTACAGCTCTTGTTTTACTGCGATGGAATGATTGGAGCACATACTTCTTTGTCACTAAAAATACTGACGCATTTTGTTTTTTTCTACTGGGTCGAAAACATACATAAAGTTTTTTACACTTTTTTATTTGGAGGATATAGAAAGTGGTGTCAATCAAATTTGCTGCGTGGCATGGCCTTTTAACTTGAGTGATTATGATTGACTACAGCCTCTGAGCCCATTTAAAAAGGGCTCCTTTAATGCTCCATCAGACTCGGCTACAAACACTACGATGGGAAACGCAAAGTAACGCAGCACGGAGCTGAAAAAGCAAATCATTGTCACTTGGAGCCGTTCCAAAGCAGCTCAAAGAGCCCAAGATCAACTGTAAGTATAAAGTGCATGGCGTAGTTTTGTCACTGACACGATCAAGAAGAACACGCAAGCTATCAGAAAAGGAGGGTGAAGAGTGTCAGGGAATACTTCTTATTGTGCTATTATCATTACGCAGCATACTGTTTCATTGTCCTGGTTTAATTGCGTTAAAACAGGAAACGGTGGACTCAACTGTATCTTCTCCACCAAACTGAAAGGCAACTTAATATATGGGAGGAAAGTCCAAGACACATTTGCATACACTCATACGTGATCTTACACACATGCATTAAGCTGTTTGAAGCGACATACTCTTGTTTGGTGTACAATGCCTTTTGCTATCACTGTTGTACCACTGACCTTTTTTAACAAACAAGTGTCGACGCCTCATGCTTACATGGTTCACTACCTCAATAAAAGGAGGCTGCATGGGGACGTCTAGTGGTAGTTGGCTGTGATCGAGTGAAGGCTCTTGTACCGGGCTCCCCTTGCAGCAAGTAACACTTCGACTGAGTGTCTTTGTTTCTCGTGCTGTGATTGTTCTCTGGTGTAATCAGCAGGGTTCGTGGTTTCTAACTACGACCTAACAAAGAGTCAACCAAGAACCACCAAAAAGCAGATCTACAATGAAATAGAAGTTGATGGAACACCGGTGTCAGTGTCTACAGTCAAGCGTGTTTTAAAGCTGCCATGCATGAAGGAAGCCTTCGCTGCTGAAGCGGTGCATTAAGGCTCAGGAGACAAGGTGGGGCCTTTAACCCCATGAACACCGTACCTACTGTCCAGCTGTTTGGATGCCAGTGGAACTGGTGTTTTACAGAAAGTAAATGGAATGATAATGAAGCATGATTGCATCCAAATTCTTCAGGGAAACTTAAAATCATCAGCCAGAAAGTTTGGTCTTGACAAAGTTGATTTTCCAACAGGACAATGACCCCAAACACGCATCAAAAGTGGTGAAAGAATGGAATGAGGTAGAATGTCGCTCCTAAAGTCCTGACTTAAACCCCATCATTGATTGTGCTGAAGAAACTCGTATGTCAGAAAGCCAAAATATTTAGTTGAACTGCACCAATTTAAACCCAGCAGATTTGGTCATTTTCAGCAGATCCCTAATAAACTCGTAGAAGAACCATCAACCACCAAAAGAATAAGAGAAAAAAAGAATTTTCTTTGCGACAAAGAAGCGTGCGTTCCAATCATTCACAGAACAAAATTATCGGAAACCCAAGATAGTCACGATACACATGTTCTTCAGTGTTTGTAAACGTTTGAATAGAAACTTAAATTTGAATAGAAACACATTTTGAGTTTTGTGAGCGAAAAATGTGTGTACATCAAGACCGGTCAAGCCGTGGTAGAGACCTGTATAGCTCAGCTTTAAAGCTTACCCTGCTTTGTGCTCCATCTGACTCTAAATGGACCATAATTTACCAAATGAACATCACGCTGTATTGAAACATGTTTACTGAGAGAATACATCAAATCTGTGTGGAGCCTGCATGTTCTCTCCGGGTACTCCGGCTTCCTCCCACAGTCCACAACATGCTCTGTGGATCAGGTTAATTGGTATTGCTAGGTTGCCCGTAGGGGTGTGGATGTGAGTGTACGGTTGTATGTCTCTGTGTTAGCCTGTCTCTCGCCCGAAGTTAGCTGGGATTGACTCCAGCCAATGGGACCAGAGAGGTTGTCCCCTGGTGGCCACTAGAAAGAATGCAGCTTCATCACGTGAAGATTAAGTTCACAGGGGTTCCCTCTAGACTGCTGTACCTCTGTGAATTGAATTTTTTTCAATTGTGGCCAAGACATGGTTATAAGATCTAATTCTGTTCAAACTAGTTACACACTGCTTTGGTGATCTGACCACTTCATCATTTAGTCGAGGTTTGCCTTTTCAGCAATACCAGTGAAGTAGGCCCTATATAAATACCATTTACAATTAGCTGACGCTTTTATCAAAAGCGACTTGCAACAAGTGCATTTAATAAGAATCAAGAAAGTACAAATTATTTGAGAGAGAAAGAAAGAAAGCCAAAGTACAAAAGTGCTATAGTCCAGGTATAGTCTGTAGGGATGACCGCTTCAGTTTGCGTCGAAAGCTGTATATTTTCCACGGTCTTGATGTCGTTGGAGTTCATTCCACCATTTGGGGGCCAGGACCGCAAACAGTCAGGATTTTGATGATCGTTCAGTTGATTGGTGAGAGAAGTTCAGTCTTGTCATGGTTAATCTTCAAGAGGTGAGCCGCCATCCAGCGAGGTGTCCTTCAAGCAGGCAGAGATTCCTGCTGCTACCCGTGTAGCATTGGGGAAAACACATGATTAGTTGAGTGTCATCAGCATAGCTATGGTAGGAGAACCATGTGAGTGGATGACAGCCGAGACAATTGGTGCAGAAAGATAAGAGGAGGGGACCCAGGACAGAGCCTTGGGGGATCCCGGTGGTGAGAGGACACCCTGTAAGTTCAGTTGTTGAGGGTAGGGTTAGAGAAGGAGAGAGGGACTGGATAGATAGGGTCAATGGGACAGCTGGTTGGACGGGGGAGGTTACTAAGGTGAGAACTTTGAATATCTTGACAAATACATTATACATACATTGCTTTGTGCACACTGATGAAAATATGTAATTCTATCCCTACTTAAAAAAAATTATGAGAGCTATTTTATTGTGTAATTTATTGGTTTGTTTGATAAGGGACAGTGCACACTAATAAAAACATTGCTGTGAACGGGCCAGAGTTAGCCAAAAGGCTATTTTTCCATTTGTAGTCCCAAGTGTGAGACTTTCTGTCTCAAAGTGATGCAGAGAAATTGGTTCATGCGTTTGTCACTTCCAGACTGGACTACTGTCATTCTTTGTTATCAGGCTGCTCTTGTAAAGCTCTTAAGCCTCTCCAGTTCATTCAAAATGCTGCATCATATCACTCTTGTATTCACTTCTCTGCACTGGCTCCCTGTTAAATCAAGAGTAGATTTTAAGGTACTTCTCCTCACCTACAACGGTGCCTCACCAGCAAGTTCCTTGTATCTTAAAGCGCTTGTAACACCTTATTGCCCTACAAGGCAGCTGCGCTCCATAGATGCTGGTTACTTGTTGTTCCTATGGTTTTAAAAAGTAGGATGGGAGCCAGAGCCTTCAGTTATCAAGCTCCTCTTTTAGGGAACCAGGTTCCACTTTCAGTCCGGGGGGCAGATTCAGCTCTTTTAAAGTAAAACTTAAAACGTTCCTCTTTGATTCTGCCTATAGTTAGGGCTGGCTCAGGTTAGTCCGGACCAGCCCTTAGTTAAGCTGCTATAGGCTTAGACTGGCGGGGGACTTCTTAGGACACACTGCGCTCCTCTCTCACGCTCTCGTTCTACCATAATCCACGTTTTATTAATGCACATCACTAATTCAGCTTCTTTCTGGGAGTTTTTTGTGCTTTCTTCCCCCTAGCAGGTCTCCGTAGATCGTGGTTCCTTCTGGACCCTGGTCCTGACAGCTACCGTGGCCCTGCTGACGCCTGCTGCTGCCATCATCATCATCATCATCATCATCATCATCATCATCATCATCATCATTATTATTTTAGATATTAATCATATTACTTTACTCATAAACCAACATTACCGTCTCCTAAAGTCTCTGTGCTCTCCCTCCCCACAGGATTCTGTGGATGGTGGTTCTATGTGATGGTGGTTGTCCCTGCAGTGGTCCTGCTGTGCGCCTGGTTTACTACTCACAATTACTTGAATCATTTCTGTCATATAATTGCATGTATTGTACATTGTTCATTCTGTACACATGGCATCCATCACAGTCTGTCCATCAGGAGTGGGATCCCTCCTCTGACGTTCCCACTAAGGTTTCTACCCTTTTTTCCTCTTGGAAGGGTTTTTTCATTGTTTGGGGAGTTTTTCCTGTGCCGATGGAGGGTTTCGGGACAGAGGATGTCGTATGTGTACAGACTGTAAAGCCCTCTGAGGCAAATTAGTAATTTGCGATTTTGGGCTATACAATTCAATTCATTTTATTTTGAAGTGGCTGATGTTACAACTAGGGCACACTAGTTGGGCTTGTGTCAAAGTGAATGGATTTGGGTCAGTGGCAGGTGAGGAACCACAGCAAAGAGACAATTTTGTGATTATTACTGGATCAGTGGCTTTTTAAAGTAAGTTTTGTTTTCATGGCATTTTAGATTGCATTGTTTTCCAAGATGGCCGTCAGTAAATGTCATTATTTGCCTGGATTGTGATTGAGTTATCAAATTTTGATGATCCTGATAATAAAATATGGGTTATTGAGTACGAGAAATCCAATTCTGCACTCAGTCCAAATTGTCAAAATAAATGGAGATATAAGCCAATTACAAAAAATAGTGTTGGTCAGTGATCAATAGTTGCCTGAGATAGATACATGGTCTTGGGATTACAAATGATGGGGGACTCCACTAAGTGCTTGGCCTTAGGAATCCAAACAAAATCCACGTGTGGAAGTGGATGGACAGCTCAATGTCAGGATTATGAATTGTTCTCATCACGACGCTGCGTGCACTGGAGGACAAAGCAATAACATTTGCATCTTCCACGACATTCTGTCATTGGCATCTCTGACTATGGAGGACAACAAATTATTAAAAAGTATAAAATACATGTATAGATAAATGAATGTATCCATAAATAAACGTTCATAATCAAACCACATAGTTATTTTTACATTTGTGTTTGCCTACATTTCTTTATTTCTTTAAGTCATTCTTTGCACTCGGTGGACCACACACTGAGGTCTGCATCTGTAACTGGGGAGGATTGGCTGAGCTTCTGGAAGACATGAAACACTTCACAGGTTTGGCATACAGTCTTTTTACCACAAGAGGCTGATACAACATCACAGACGGTGAAGGTGAGAAAGAAAAGGATGCCACAGGAGTTTTCAATCCACATCTGTTTACTATTACTGTAACGTTGTTTCCACTTGTTTGCACTTTGGGAGAAGCACAATAAATTTGCACCACCTCTACCTACGACTACGTCAATCTTTTGTGCTGTTCAGCAAGGACTGAAGTTCGACCCCCTAGTAGCCTCCATCAGATCAGATTCATAGAAACCTGTGGGGAGGAAGCACGATGACGGAATGTAGCCAAAGCTCCCGGGGCAACAAGCCCACATGCTGTTCATCATCTGTCAAATGTCACATTAAACGGATTCCTTCCGTTTCCTGGGCTCCATCATCACCCAGGACCTCAAGTAGGAGCTGAACATCAGCTCCATCACCAAGAAGGCTCAGCAGAGGTTGTTCTTCCTGAGGCAGCTGAAGAAACTCAACCTGCCAAAGACGATGATGGTGCACTTCTACACGGCCATCATGGAGTCCATCCTCTGCTCCTCCATCACCTTCTGGTACGCTGCAGCCACAGCCAAGGACAAGGGCAGGCTGCAGCGCGTCATCCGCTCTGCAGAGAGGCTGATCGGCTGCAATCTGCCGTCCCTGCAGGACTTGTTCGCTTCCAGGTCTCTGAAGCAGCTAAAAAGATCGCGGCCGACCCCTCTCGCCCCGGACAAAACCGGTTTGTGCCCCTTCCATCTGGCAGGAGGCTGAGGTCCATCAGGACTAAGACCTCCCGCCACACCAACAGTTTCTTCCCGTCAGCAGTCGGGCTCATCAACAGAGCCGGTCCCCCACTGCCTGACTATAACATCCCACCGGTCACTCCCCTTCATACTGCACACGTCACTTTAACTGCAATTCATCACTTTGTCACTTGTCACTTTGTCTCTTGTTTGTTACTTGTTTGTTAGTGCACTTTATGCTTAATACTTTTCTTCAACTTTTTAATATTTAACATTTTTTAACTTTATTCCCTTGTTTTATACTAACCCATAGCCTTATTCTACTAACCCATTGCACTAGCATTTCATTCCACTTTATTTTATTACTTGTGCACTGTTGTCTTGTCTGTCTACTGTCGCGCACTAACCGCCAAGACAAATTCCTTGTATGTTTGACATATTTTGGCTAATAAATGTTTCCCGATTCCTGATTAAAATGTGCAAAACAATACACATTGCATGAAAAGTGGGATTTTCGGCAAAAGTGGGATTTTCGGCACTGTAAATTGTCGTGGAACTTCAGGTTTGCGGCTGTTCACAGCAATTTGCGGGCAACGCCGAAAACTGCCGTAAATTGTCAGAAATTGACGTGGGCCTCCCTTGGCAGTTGTCCCCCCATGACCCCCCTCCTCCTATTTCTAGGGGAGGCTTTGACATGTAAATGAAAATGCTGTGAGCTATACAAATGCAAATCAGGGTCGCAGAGGGAGTTTTAGCCCAGGTGACATTTTTTAAAAGGTAAGAAAATCTCTGGTACAAATAGATCAGGCTCAGTAGCCTAATTATAGAGTCTTACATTTTAGATTTATTTAATTCAAATATGCTAGATTACTGTGTACGCCATTAGCAATGGCAAATGTTATGTAAAAAAGATACACAAAATAACTTCTTTAAAAGATGAGTTTTAATCAAGGTAAAATGAGCATTCCATGCAAACAACATTTGAATCAGCATGAGGGGTCTGCAGAGATCAGTCTCCTAGAGCTCAACTACAGTGCATAGTGGCAGGTTTCCACACCACTTATCATGAACACATGCTGACCTTCATGCTCTGCATCTATCGATTGAGTAAGTTACATTCATATATGTTACCCGTTTACATGTCATGGCAAAACATTCAACCTCAGTGACACAAGGGTACATGTGATGATACATTGTCAACATTGCATGTCTGTCAGACTCTAGAGTGTCTGGTGGAATGGAGAAAGAGGCACCACTGTGCCGGTTTTTAGGGAAAGTCGTTCTGCTGACACCAAAACACTGCTTTACATAAAGCATATCAGCTGTTTCAGCTGGTTTGTAAATAATAGCTGGACGACGTCTCGCGTTCAACTCGCCTTCCTCCTCTCCGCGCTCACCGGTACGTCTATTTGCCAAATTGGAAATTTAGCCGTAAAAGGACTCATTCCTTTTGGGAATTGAGGGGCTTTTTTAAGGGCAGTCTTTAGGTTTGAGAAGTAGGATTTCATTCTTCGTGAGTCTATTTGTGTGCGGCAGGTCACATGACACACAGCAGCTGTTTTTTCAATCTGGTGGTGGGATAAAGTATCGCATGTAAAACATAGAACACGATTGCTATATTTCATGAAAAGAAAGAACATTACAAAATAAATAATGAAAGTGTGTCGTATGTCCAGCTGTGTCAAACGTTTGGACACACACTTTGTCTTTGAATGGAATGAGGAAATGTGTCCAAACCTTGGACTGGTACTTTTGACTGGTATTTTGTGTGTTTTTGGGGTCTCTGACATCATCACCTCATGCTTATTTGGAACGTTGTCTTGACCACGGTTTGACTGTTTATTCCTGGACGTGAGACGAGTGTCACGGGCCCTTTGCTGCTGTTATTTAGGTCCGTGGTCTGTCACGCTTTCTGCCACCGTCTCTCCACATTGCTCAAGCTGAGAAAGAGGAAGTGAGAAGGAGGCGCTGAAAGGCCCACAGCGCGCTGACAAGGGGAAGTGTGAGCAGCACCAGAGACAGGCTCCTCGCTCTCCCAGGCCGGTAAGAACCATCTTCGTTCTTTATTATAGAATAACGTGATGCCGTCGTATCTCCAGAGAAGACCAGTGAAAAAGGAGACAAAGAAACACTTGTTCAGTTATCTCAGTCAAAGCATCGTATGTGAAAGTCTACTAAGCATTCTTGCCTCGTGGAACAGTTCTGAATATATTAGTTGTTTAATATGATGGTTTTGATTAAACATTTGAACGTATGTTTTGCGCTGATAATGACGATTTTTATATAAGTATTTATTTGCCCGGTACACCCTGTGATGTCATCAGTCAACTATGATACATAGTTCCACCATGAGGCTGTTTTTAGGCTTCTGCTCAGATTGACGCCCCTGATAACAAGTGAAATAACTCTGACAAAACAATTACTTTGTCTTTCTCAACAATTGTTTGCTGTTGGAATAAAAGGGAGTGGAAATCTTTTTGTGATACTGGAGAAGAAATAAATCAAATTAACAGAAAAACCCTCGGCTGAAAAGAAACACTAACAAGGAATCATTACTACTAATAATATCCTTGTTTGTTCGTTGGTTCTGGCTCAGTTTCGAACCAAAAATCAGTGAAATGTCTTTGTAAGGTGGGCGGAAACACAGGAAGTGAGATGTGTCGGCATTTCTTCCCTCAACGCGATCATGCGTTTAGTCAGCGTTGAGACGCAAACCTCCACATACACACACACACACACACACACACACACACACACACACACACACACACACACACACACACACACACAGAATATGAAATGCGAATGTTGACATGTTTGTTTCTTGCTGCAGGTCTGATCAGAGGAGAGACAGAATGGCTCAAGGCTGCCTCAAGTGTTTAAAGTACACCATGTGCTTCGCCAACTTCCTGTGTTTCGTATGTATCACTCATGCAGCGTCGCATTAGGTCACTGACATACGTGTTGTGGCCCCGCTGAGGGACGACATGAGTCAGTGGTTGAGAAAGTATTCTGGTCCTCTTCTAAACTCGACGTGTTGCTCGTGTGTCTATGACTTAGACTGTGGACAACGTGTTCACGGTGTGTCTCTGTGTGGAGGGAGAGCGCTGGAGACTCGTCCCCTTCAATGTCCCCCCGACGGACGTGACGCACACCACTAGAAGCTTGTTCCCCGCCTGTAACGCTGCCTGTTTGTTAGCGTGTGTCCCGCTCTGGAATATTCTACACTGAAATCTTGCGTCACATCCACATTTTGGAAATCAGCAAAGTACTGCAGCTCAGAAAGTCCTTCAGTCGCCTGAACACAAAAACAAGGCTGGAAAACACTAGTTTGCCTTTTAACGTAAAGGTATATTCAGTGAAATGTACTGAAAGTAGGAGTACTAATAATGCAGAACGCAGCTCTGTGTCACAATATAACTACACACCGTACGATGTGTCTATGAAATGTGTAATAATTGTAATACTCCTGTCAGATCTGTGGCGTAGCGGTGCTGGGCTTGGGCATCTACATGACGGTGTTCTTCCGGATGGCGGCGCTCACCCCGACTCTGGCCAGCTTCAACGTGGCCAACATGCTGCTGGTCAGCGGCATCGTCATCACCTGTGTGTCCTTCCTGGGCTTTCTGGGGGCTCTGAAGGAGAACCGCTGTCTCCTGCTGACGGTACAACTCACACGTCCGCAGAGTCCTCGTGATCTTCTTTGTTGGGAAGATGGTAACGCAAAAAAGATCCTTAGAAAGTTCCTCACGCCGACTGTCATCCGTTAGCCACGGTGTCGTCCAGATGTTCGACAGTCCTCATGAACCCACCATGTGATCTGTAGACTCCTCAGTCACACTGTTTCTTAGAAGACTAGACTGCCGTTTCAATGCTGGACTGGACTGTCCTCGTTTGTCTCTTTTGTCTCTTTTGATAATATATCTGCAGGGCTTGATACCACTAGAAGAAAGGAGAGTTTTCTTTTGTAGATTCTCGTCACAAGAGACAAGTGGTTAAAAGTGAGAGAAATATTTGAAACATAATGTTTCAAAGTTTGAGATCTTCTATACACGCGTTTTATCACGAGCATTAGAATCAAGTTGTACTCTGTGGACAACAAGACACGCAGGAGCAATCAAAAGTCCTCGCTCTACCCACATGATCTAAACCATGACCTATTCACCCCCCGATGGGAGGAGCTACCACACAGTGACACCTGTCCATCAGTAGATCACATTCACACCTCGATGGGAGGAGCTACCACACAGTGACACCTGTCCATCAGTAGATAACGTTCACACCCCGATGGGAGGAGCTACCACACAGTGACACCTGTCCATCAGTAGATCACATTCACACCTCGATGGGAGGAGCTACCACACAGTGACACCTGTCCATCAGCAGATAACGTTCACCCCCCTATGGGAGGAGCTACCACACAGTGACACCTGTCCATCAGTAGATAACGTTCACACCCCGATGGGAGGAGCTACCACACAGTGACACCTGTCCATCAGTAGATAACGTTCACACCCCGATGGGAGGAGCTACCACACAGTGACACCTGTCCATCAGTAGATAACGTTCACACCCCGATGGGAGGAGCTACCACACAGTGACACCTGTCCATCAGTAGATAACGTTCACACCCCGATGGGAGGAGCTACCACACAGTGACACCTGTCCATCAGCAGATAACGTTCACACCCCGATGGGAGGAGCTACCACACAGTGACACCTGTCCATCAGTAGATAACGTTCACACCCCGATGGGAGGAGCTACCACACAGTGACACCTGTCCATCAGTAGATAACGTTCACACCCCGATGGGAGGAGCTACCACACAGTGACACCTGTCCATCAGTAGATAACGTTCACACCCCGATGGGAGGAGCTACCACACAGTGACACCTGTCCATCAGTAGATAACGTTCACACCCCGATGGGAGGAGCTACCACACAGTGACAGCTGTCCATCAGCAGATAACGTTCACCCCCCTATGGGAGGAGCTACCACACAGTGACACCTGTCCATCAGTAGATAACATTCACACCCCGATGGGAGGAGCTACCACACAGTGACACCTGTCCATCAGTAGATAACATTCACACCCCGATGGGAGGAGCTACCACACAGTGACACCTGTCCATCAGCAGATAACGTTCACACCCCTATGGGAGGAGCTACCACACAGTGACACCTGTCCATCAGCAGATAACGTTCACACCCCGATGGGAGGAGCTACCACACAGTGACACCTGTCCATCAGTAGATAACGTTCACACCCCGATGGGAGGAGCTACCACACAGTGACACCTGTCCATCAGTAGATAACGTTCACACCCCGATGGGAGGAGCTACCACACAGTGACACCTGTCCATCAGTAGATCACGTTCACACCTCGATGGGAGGAGCTACCACACAGTGACACCTGTCCATCAGTAGATCACGTTCACACCTCGATGGGAGGAGCTACCACACAGTGACACCTGTCCATCAGTAGATAACGTTCACACCCCGATGGGAGGAGCTACCACACAGTGACACCTGTCCATCAGTAGATAACGTTCACACCCCGATGGGAGGAGCTACCACACAGTGACACCTGTCCATCAGTAGATCACATTCACACCTCGATGGGAGGAGCTACCACACAGTGACACCTGTCCATCAGTAGATAACGTTCACACCCCGATGGGAGGAGCTACCACACAGTGACACCTGTCCATCAGTAGATAACGTTCACACCCCGATGGGAGGAGCTACCACACAGTGACACCTGTCCATCAGTAGATAACGTTCACACCCCGATGGGAGGAGCTACCACACAGTGACACCTGTCCATCAGTAGATAACGTTCACACCCCGATGGGAGGAGCTACCACACAGTGACACCTGTCCATCAGTAGATCACATTCACACCTCGATGGGAGGAGCTACCACACAGTGACACCTGTCCATCAGTAGATAACGTTCACACCCCGATGGGAGGAGCTACCACACAGTGACACCTGTCCATCAGTAGATAACGTTCACACCCCGATGGGAGGAGCTACCACACAGTGACACCTGTCCATCAGTAGATAACGTTCAGACTCTGGTCAGGTACTTGGTGTCTTACCCAAGGACACAGACCCGGAATAGCGTGTACGAAGTTTGGTATTGAACCACTGCCCCTCATTGAAGGACGACGTAACCAAATTGCCGGTCCATTTTGAATAATTATTACATTACATGTCATTATGTGACGCTTTCATCCAAAGCAACTTATAACAAGTGCATAAATAATGTGTGTGGAGGGTCATTGTGTGTTTTGTGTTGTGACAGTTTTTCCTGCTGCTGTTCCTCCTGATGCTGGTGGAGCTGACTGTAGCGTGCCTGCTACTCATGTATGAGAGCAAGGTGAGGACCCATCCAGCAGTGCTCACTAACAGAGGAAAGACATTTAGACCATGTGTCCAACCTGCACATCTCTGCTCCCTGTTCAGATTGGTGCAATGGTGGAAAATGACCTCAGAGAGGGTTTGAGAACGGCCAAAACAGGTTTTGCGAACTCAACAGATGTGAATAATGAGTGGGACCTGGTTCAGACTCAGGTGAGTGGACCAGAGATCTCTGACGGCTCACGTGAATGTCTTCATGTGGCCACTGTCCCCAACGTCTGAAAACCTGTTTCAGTTTGATTGCTGTGGAGTGATGAACGTGACAGACTGGGGAGCCGAAGTGCCCAAGTCCTGCTGCCTGGACCGCTGCGACAGCGTGAAGCCTCGGTACAGAGAGAAGGTACACGCGTGCTCACGTGATTTAAAGATGGATGCGTGATCGTCGGTAACGGTCGATCTCAACGTCGTGCTCTTTTCTTTGCAGGGTTGTTTCGTAACGTTGAAGGAGTTCTTTGAGGATAATTTTCTAACCACTGGGATTTCTGTCATTGTCTTCTGCATGTTCGAGGTAAACTCGCGCTTATTTGAAAACACGTAATACCAAAGCAACACTTTAACATCTCAAATATCAGGTTTGAATGCAACTGTACTCTGAAATGTTATAACTCTATTTTTCCCTCTGGTTGGTTGACAGGTCTTGGGGATGTGCTTCGCCATGACGCTCTTTTGCCACATCAGTAGATCCGGACTGGGCTACAAGCTATAGACACTTTCTCTCAAGCAATATATCCTGTGTCAGCAATTCTTAAACGTTGCTATTGTACAGTTCTTGTGTTTGCAGGGAGGCTCATTTAAAAAAAAAAAAAATTTAGTCTGCTTCTCCCAACAATAATGAACAGCAGCGGTTTCTGTAACATTATCAATATATTATACAACTTTTGTAAATCCTAAAATGTACCAATGAAGCATTTTCTACAGAATTACAGACGGCACTCCTCCATTTTGACTAACTTCATGTTGTTGCATGTTTATCATTTCCTGTTTTTAGCTTCTGGGCTGTTCACTGAACTGTGGTGGAGCTTTTTTTATTCACCACTTCCTCTTCTGTTCAACCATCAGTTAGTTCCTCTAAAGTCACCAGACATTGTCTTAATGTCAATGTTGTGTGTAAAAGCTCAATATTAAAGACCTCCTACTTTGAGAGACTTTTTTTTCAAAAATCTCAAATGATTGCACAAAAAGCAGGTGACACAGATGAATGTCTTTATTTAAAGAATAAATCCTGCATCAATATTTTAAGACAAAAAACCCTAAAAAAATACTAAGATTTCCTTTACACATTAAAATAATTTTGTTCTTTTTGAAACCATCACACAAAAATAGACAAGTACAATTTTTGTAATTAAAAAAAAAAAAGAAATGTAACTGTACACAGAATATATCATTTATTGCCGACTGAACACCCTGACACCTCAGAAACTAAACACGTATTTCAATTCCCCTAGAGATATGAAAGCACAAACTACTGATACAGCGCTCTCATCCTCTTCTGAGTCTGGTCCCCCAGCGCGTCACCGTGAACGTGACACAAAGCGGTTCAGGTCCATTCCGATGGATCCCCAGTAACTGTTGCATTGGTTCCTTCCTCTTTTAGATGAACACAGTCCTCTTTGGAAGAGACCACCCTCACTAAGCGGAGCCGGAAGGATCCGATGTCCTTTCTGAACTGGGAAATAGCCGATCCCTCGCAGGGAAACCTGTTCCAACAAAGCATTTAGCTGAAATCCTATGAAGAGCAGCCCACTTAGAGAAGGTGGAGTTCTTTCATTCAGCCCGATCAAATACTTAGAAGCTACACAGAAATATCCCTGGACAGGCTCAAGCAGATATCAGGAGTTTGTGTTACCAATAACAAACGCTGTTGTAGTGAAACCCTGAACAAAGTATTGCTAACAGGTCCGATACCTAGTTTGTGCTGGAGATGTTTAAAGACAGGCCACTGCAAATGCACCTGCAGGGGACGGCACGGGGACACAAGTCATTGGAGGAGCGGAGCGTCCACCGATGACGTCAGTGTTGCAAAGAGCGATGTCTCTCTGTAAACGTTTACTGGAGAACATCCGCAAAGACATCAATAAATAAGAGAAAGACAGAAAGAAAATATTTCCAAACCCTAGTTCACAAACCCACCTAATGGACTGGAATGAGTGACAGGAAGGGAACCCAGCCCCCTTGTCACCACGCTGACGTATCCAGGTCTACCTGTGTTATATACAGAGAAGCAAGGCCGGTTCACAGAACACCCCCCTCACACGCTAAAGACCAGGTGACTCAGTAGTATCAAATACTTCCATGATTACCAGTTATGCCAGAGAAAGATAGAAGGCAACCTACATTCATGAAGAGAAAAGGCTTGTTACTGTTAAATCCTGGAAAGAAAACGCGTTGCACACACACACACACACACGCGAGTGAGCTACAGAAACTACACGCGAGACAACAGCACGTCAGCGAGGAACCGCTTCCCAACCTGGAGCCACACAAAGCGCACTCCGTTCAGACCGCCACACATCCCAGAGGATGAAAGCAGCTGGTTCCAGTGAAGGAGGCTCCGGCACGCATCGCATCGGGGGGCCGGGCTGCTCCGTGGGACTACTTTCATGACCCCATCAATTAAAAAGGCTTAAGGCTTCGTTACGTTTCAAAGCAGAAGCTGCCCGCTCGTCTGGACTCACAGCGCTTTTAGCATCCTCTGGAGCTTTGTGCCCCCCCTCCACATACAGCCCGGGTCACCTGGAGGGAACACTCCACTTCTCACACCTCCCACAGTGTGTCTGGAGGACCTCATCTCAACAGGCTCCTCAGCGTCCTCCATGTCCGACAGCTACAGTCCTGTGTGACGCCACATCTCTCAGTGGAGGTGTTTGAATACACTTTAAAGACCACAAAGGAGCCGTGTGCCACGGGACATGAGGGACATGAGGGTGTCCTCTCTGGAGCAGCAATACACCACTTGCATTAAGACTCATTAAGTTACTACGGCCAGTCAGTTACACACACACACACACACACACACACACACACACCTATTAAGCCGCCTCAGCTGTCCCCTGGTGACCTGGAGGCCGCGGACATTCTGGGGGAGGACCGGACAGGCTGGGGGACTAAACCTCTCAGAGCGTACCTTGCTTTGTTGACCAGCACAGGGACCATTTGAGTCCACTGAGCGTCCCTGCAGCCTCTTACACGTACACATCCATCTGCTCACCACAGCATCTGAATATTCTGCTCCGTGTGAGCGGCTGGAAGTTTAAAGCGTTTTTCTCAATTGAAAAAAAAATAAAAAAATCTAGATATACACTTGTTATATAACTATATGTTGAAATCTTGTATTTTTGGAATCAGAATGATAAGTTAACTTATGAGAGCAACCCTGCTGTCAAAGTGCTAACACTGTAATCCTGTATGCAGCGTGACAGTTACTGTGAAAACAATGAGCCCTGCAGGGTGAACGGCTCCTCCTCGACTTGCCAAGTGCTCTTTCAGACAACAGTTTTGCTTTTTCTAAGTATTTTTCAATAGATCTGGACTTTTTGGAAACGCACACTGGAGACACTATTGGACTCTAGTTGGAACAAGTATTCGAATTTAGAATTCCAATGTCGACGTTTGGACCGCCGCCTCCAACTCCCTATAAAGCCAACGTCCACAGCAGCCGTCGCCGCGGTAACAACGGGCCGAACGTTGATGTGTTGTTGCTTCAAATATATTACAGTCCTCCTTTAAAAAGGGCCGAGTAAGACTACGTTACTACTGAAACTGGCAGCGTCCGCGTTGACCTTTTCCTACAGACATCTGAAAGGTCCTTCCAGAGACACTGCTTTCCCCTAATGAGAAGGTCTTTGTGGAACAGAGGATTCACCAGAGAGACGAAGGAATGCGTTACAGTGAGTTTTACTGAGTGCTACAGCCGCAGGGCGCGGGGGGGCGGGGGCGGGGGGCTCGTGGTCTCTGTGGGTTAGACGGGCCGTGCCTAAAGGGGCATCAGCCTGGTGGTGTGGAACAGGAGGGGGTTCAGGTCCTCGGCGTGGACGGCCCGATGGAGCGACGGCTCAGAGCGACTCCGCTCGATTTTTGGCAGCAGGTCTTGAACCTGCTCGATGGCCACAAGGATCTGACGAAGGGAAACCGGATGAGAGGCAACGGTTAGAACCTGACAGAGACCGATGACATTCAGTAATACTTCAAAGGCAAAGCTCCTGCAGGTTTTGGGAGATGATACGTGTGTTTCATCTGGAACACGTGTGTGGACTGACCATAATGACATATAATAACTCAGCCGTTACATTGCACTCACCTGGGGGAACAGGGGCCTCTCGTCTCGTTTGAACTTCAGACAGTCAACGATAAGCCTCTTCATGGACTTGGGCGAGGTGCAGAAGAGCTTACTGAGGTCCGGAGACAAGTAGCCGCGTCCGACCATAAAGATTATCTGAGAAAAAAAGGAAACTGCTAATGAAATCTGAGAGGGCTTCCATGGATGGGGACCAACTAAAAATACTGTCAATTAGTGACTTTTGGATCAGCATGCATGGGACTTAATTACAGCACAATAGGCAGAATGCTAAAGGTTCAGTGATCCGAGAGCATCGAATGCTGCTTCGTGAAACACGGGGAGCTTCTACATTCATGTTCCCAGAGTCCTGCTGCTCACTCTGCATCTCGCTCCTCCAGCAGAGCAAAATGTACACTTGAGTAACTAAGCCTTAAGGCTAAGACTCTAAAACTACAAAGGAGCAGATCACCATGACATTGATCAAATGCTGGAGGCAGACTAGTGCTGCGTGAACGCGAGCAGCGGCTCATCACCTGGTCTCTGTTGTTGATGTTGCAGTAAGGCAGAGTCCCCGACATCAGCTCAAACAGGACCACTCCATATCCGTACACATCCGACTGGAACGTGTAGGGGTTGCTGTCCTGCATTCGGATCACCTCGGGAGCCTCAGGAAAAGAAAACAGTGACTTGTGTCATATTCAGGCCCCGTTAAAGTCAGAAGCTGGCAAATCAAGTTCCTCTCATTTAAAAGCACTGTTTGACCAGCAAGCATGTTTTGGCCAAAGCTTTCCATTATTAATGTTCAAGTTGTTAAGGACTTTTGGTTTGATGGACTCACCATCCACAGGATGGAGCCACTGGGCTGCTCCACCTGCTGAGAGCCGCTCCACCGAGACTTCACCGTGGCCAAGCCAAAGTCTCCGATCTTCACAGTCCAGCCCTCGTGGAGAAAGATATCTAGCAGGACGGCTCAGGACACAGTACAACGACAATCTGGTGGACAATTCCATAGTTTGAGTTGTCCCAAATCGAGCAGAGGAGAGCGCGAGGGAGCGGAGCACTGCCGCCTCCGCCAGTGAAGCACATCAGCACCACCGAAAGCAGACATCTCCATGTCTCCAAATGGTCATTTGGGTAAATCCAATTACATATTAGGAAACTAGTATCGCAGGAAAGATGATAGAAGAAGGCTACTCCTACTTCTAAAGCAGAAGAACACTGAATGGTTAAGAATAAGGTGGATGTGGATTAAATGTAGAATTGTGTAATTGTGACACACTGGTCAGGGTTTTCCAACTCAAATTGTTTTCAAAGTAATGAAACCTACAATAAATAATGATAATAAATACTGTGCCTATGAAGATCATGATTCAGGTCAGTGGATAAAAGCTTGCTAGCTACAGAACACGAACACGTGGTTATTGGTCTCAAATGATGTCACACACTTGTTACACTTGTCACACACTGTTAAAGAAAAGGATACTGTTTGATTTCAGGTCTCGATGAATTATGTTCTTTGCGTGAAGATAACTGAAAGGGTGAAAAACATCACTGAATGAGGCAGAGCACCACGCTCAGGCGTGACAAGGTGCATGATAGTAGAAAGCCAGTGTTCAGCCCCCCAGTTCCCCCACAGGCTCTACTTTACCACGCTGAACGTAGCAACCAAAGCATTTAAACACATGTAATCCCATCGGGATCATCAGGTTATGGAAAGTAAAAAGGAAACCACTGCTCTCTACCCAACTAACTTAAATTATCACACAAAGTTGCCCCCAGCATGAAATTGATGCAGTGTGCCCCCCCCCTCCCCGTGCCCCTGCAAGGTGGTAAACGCAGGGCAAACACTGATGTGTGGGGGTGAAGGTGTGATGCAGCACAGCACTCACTCCATGCCCTGCGCCGTCTGTCGGGCCACATCGATGCGCCGCATAGTGTCAAACTTGGTTTCTGTGACATGCAGGTGGCGGTACAGGCTGCTGCCTTCACACCACTGGGTGATGATGGCAAAGTTGGGCTTCGTCATGTAGCCCATGAACAGCAGGATGTTGACGTGGCGAGTCTTCCTGCAGAGAACAGAAATCACGACTGTGTTAGAAATTCCAAGACCAGACACATTGATTACATTCAGCGGCACATGAATGGACACACTTTGGTCAAAAAAAGGATCATTTAAAACACCCTTTTTACCCTGTCTAAAGAGTGACCTGTTTCCATAATGTGTCCCCTTTAAAATCCTGCTTCAAATAGACACTTTGAACAGTGCAGATTGACTCACAGACGCTGTGAACCAAAAAGCAGAGCCTCCAGGAGAGACTAGTCGAATTCAATCGTGGATGTAAAGAAAAAGGGCCAACATATTTGTTCTGACTGAAAACATGTTGCGTTACATCCTCGTGGAACCAGAGTGGGCCGTAGCAGCATCGGCAGTCTCCCTTTATTTGTTTAGTGGTTTGTTGGCTTGAGAGCAGTATTTATACTCCTATCACAATAACAATGATCACTGAATACGTTTTAATAGTAAGTGTTAGTATTCTGTATCAAAGCAAGAACAACTTGTGAAAGCTCTCGTTGCCCCAAACCCATCAAATCGATCATTTGTGGCGTTTCTGGGTTTTTGACACCGATTTCCCTCAGAGATCGTTGCTCCAGTCGGTAACAAATCATGGGAAACAGGATGCAGGTTAAAAACACAGAAGTGAGCGATTAATAACCAGGACTTGACGACAGACAGCAGCACTCGGTTGACCCTTTGATCTAGTCTTTATCAAACACAAAGGTTCCACAAGTAAACAGGCTTCTCACCTTAACACCTGCATTTCATTCTTGAAGGCCTGCAGCTGTTCGGGGGTTGGCTCGGTGACTTTAAGGATCTTGATGGCCACGTCTCCGTGCCACTTGCCCTTGAAGACCGTTCCAAAGGAGCCGGCACCGATTCTCTTCTGGATGGTGACTTCTCGAGAGTGGACCTCCCAGTAGTAGCTGGAGTCTCTGTAGCCCCCTCGGTGCTGAAACATCACATGGAGCATCACAGCACAAGTCACTCTCTCCATATGCACCGGTCTGTAGACGGCCAACGGTCAAAGTCTACACACCACTTTCTTTTTGTCGTCAGAGGAGGACGGCTTGCGCTCCTTGTGCTCTGAGGGAGACTTTGGCGGTCTCCTCCCCGGGGAGCCGAGTGAAGACGGCGGGCTGGTGGAAGGTTTTGGTGACGGTTCAGGACCTGCAAGGACGAGGAAGCAGTACTTTAGAAAACATTTTGAATTGAATACAAAGTGAAATATAGGAAGAAATACAACGTTTACGTACCCAATATGTTGTTGGATTTCAGCGCTTCCTAAAAAGGAGAAGAAACGCAGCATATTATACTGTTTGGCTTTTAACACAGGTAAGTAAAGGTGGTTGACGTCAGCAGTTTGACGACTTCATTTGGAACAACATTTTCAATGAGATTGGCGTCCAGGTGTTCATGTATAGTTATACAAGGTAGAGTAGACTGAACCGACCTCGATGATGCTGGTACCAGCTGGCCCCACCGTGCTGACCATGTGCACGTTGGGAGTGGAGGTGGAGCGGTGCCTCTGCAGGGACTGGCCCTCCCCACTCGGCATGGGGAAATGAAACGCCGAGGTCGGGGACAGGAGGTCCGTCCTGCGTGATCAAGTTGAATAGTCACAATTTATACAGGAGAGACAGTTTCACAGACTGAGACACACTTCCCATTTGGGCTGAGTCTATACTGCGGGGGGGCGGCGCGGCGTGCACGTCAGCGCTCTGAATGCGTTTGTCTTTGTACGCGATCAGAGGACGGTCACAAATGGTTCCCTGGTAAAAGCACTATAGTCGCACTAAACGGACAGTTCGCTTTGAGAGGCTTCAGAAACCGGAGGTCTCAAAAATGGTCATTTGAGTAAATAGTTTGCAGCCAAACCGAATCATTAACTCGATATTCAGCCTGCGTTTCTTTATGATGCATGCGATACTTGTTTCGTTACTGGACTGAAGTATTCTGCGAATATGAGGTACAAGTCTACAATTAATAGCTACCCCTCCTCTCTATAGGGACGGTTTGGTTTATGGCATGTGGGCGTATCTATGGGTTACACTTGTGGTCTTTTTTTATTCTGCACTGTATATTTTGTTTGTTTGCCCCCTGGTGTTTCAGAGAACAACGCAGCGCACAGAGTGCAAACACTAGCAGCTCGAGGGCCATCTGCAGAGGCTCGTGCTACGGCGCCAAGTGCATAAACAAAGCTTCAATCTACTTTGTTGGGTATAGGAGCTTACCCAGCAGGCTCTGGGGTTAAGGCTAGGTTGCTCTGCGATGGGGAATTTTCTGGTAATAGTATCCGTGGGTACTCATCTGTGCAGGGATTAGTATCATTCCTGGACAAAACATGGGAGAAAGGGGATAGCACAAGAAACATAATGAAACAATGTGTCAGACAGACAGAGGAACACTCATTTACACTGAGAACTTTTAGTTGGAGAGGCTCTTATTATTACATATCTACATGCAACCCACATAAACTGATCTGACGAGAACTTGTTTATATTTTTAGGATCGATACTGTTAACCTGATTGTACCTAATAGATATTTGTATTTATTATAAATTTACACTCTACCCACTTTTTATTGCCACTGCTGCACAGTAATTTGGTTTGAGATAAATACGGTTTTATCTTATTAGTAATTTATGGTTTTTCAAACTTTGCTCAAAGGTGAATTCAGCCGATATCAAAAATGATGTTTGGTGTTAATTTCTTTCACAAAGAAAATCATTCAACAACAACGGTGGTAGACAGAAAAGGGCAACACAGATAAGGACACAGAAATGTATGAGACAAGCTGATATGATATGATTATCATCAGGTAATACATGTTACACAATCATGTCCACCTGCAGCTCCTGCTCCTCGGGAACTCTCAGTTTTCTCGCCTATGTCTGGTTCTAAATACTTGTGTTTCGCAGGTTGAGTGTTGACTCTTTCCCTCAGAAAAAGTTGCATTAACTAGAAAACGTCCAACTCAGCAAGCTGGGAAAGACACTGAAATGTGGCCAAAGAAAGTATGTGGACTTTGAGTTTAGATTATTGGCCATATTTTTAAAACAGCTGGAAGTCTGTTTCATTTCAATCATTTCTATGCAGAAATAATTGCGTCTTCCTGTCAAAATAGATGAAGTGAAGAGAAGTTCTGCCTCAGCTCACCGTTTGGTCACTGTGTCCATGTCCACGCACACAGTGGGAACCTTGCTGCTGCAGTGCTGGTGGAATTTGTAGCCACATGTCTGACATCTGAAGCCGTTAAAAAGAAACTTGTGGCAAAAATCACAATAAGCCAGTTTGAAGAAGGTTTTCCGTACCTGCACGGATAAAGAAGACGCGGTCAAATATCAGGTACAACATCAAGCAAGCCACTTCCTGATCAGTTGGCAAATAAGAAGGTATTTGACTGAAGCCCTGAACGTGTGTACGTGTTGCCAGCTACTTACAAAGTTGTGCATGGTGAGGGGTATATCATCCAGGACCTCGACTAGAAGCTCCTCTCCAACCAGTGGAGTGATGTCTGTCTCCCAATCGGTGAGTCTCTTACGACTGGAGGGGCGAAGACATGAAAACCATAAGCACTTTTAAAAGCGTTAGACTTCCAAACCTACAGATTTATTTACATTGTGCCTCACAATGATGATCTCATGCACTTTATTTGGAGGTTGCCACTGATAAAGAAGGCCTACGGTGCTGTCTGAGTAGGGGACTTCTCTGTGGATCTGTCACAGCATTTACAAATTCCCCAAATCAACATGATCAGTACAATGTTACTAATTTGATGATAGCCTAAACTATGAAAATGACATGCAGGAACTTCTCTTTAAAATAAATCACACACACACACACACACACACACGTAACTAGAGTGATGTAAATTCAGAATGTATGAATAACCAACACAATTTAAGTTTGCACCACACAGTCTGCCCTGAGTCATAATGTTCAATAAATATATCAACAGCACACCGTACTGAAGAACACCCGTATCTTAGACTTTAGCCAATTGCCTGATGTTGCCTCTTGATCTTCTATGTTGGCGATAGATTTTCCCTAAATGACATTCTGCAGACAATAATCAAATCCTACCCTTCTAGAAGGCGAAATACAGCACAGCAGTCTTGGCTCAGGCCTCTCACTTTGAGCGCTTTATCTAGACTCTCGTACACAGTCTGTCCTTGGCGAACATTCACCTGAGAACAGGAAACAGTATTTGGACAGATGGGACTTTGAAAGGACGAGCATTGAGTTATGAGGAGGAATGTTAGGAACCCTGAGAAGCAGAAATTACAGCTGCCAGTTGGGTTACCGGGGACGATTACTCGTGTTGTGACAGAACGTTTAGCAGAATACATCAGTAGTGTAGATGTTGCGTTCTTATTCCGAACAACGCAGAGCTCTTACTGACAACATAGCTGGATGGCAGACAACCACAGCTGCTTGGTTCATGGTTATATTACTGCATATTGTATCACAATTACATAGTTTCTAACATAGTAACACGGAACAGATTTGATAAATAGTGCTGTCTGTTAATTTCCCACAAAAAGTGGAGCAGGAAAACAAAGAGCTCAGACGGATTCTGCAAACTACCCTTTTTTACTCTGTGACAGCAAACATAGCAGAGGAATCCACTCAGGTTTTCCCAAAAGGAGTGAAATAACATAGCAGGCCCGGCTGAGCTCACACAGTTTGCCAGTTTACAATAAAAAGACAGGAACAGCATGAGAAGCTTGTTGTTGCCACATCGTTCTAATAACAATGCAGAACCATTTTCACTAAGATAATAACTTGGCAAAGGAAAGGTCAAATCAGATTATTTGTATTTTTTCAGAATAGGAACACAACATCTACATATGAGAAGAATACATCTGTGAAATCTCACACCAAATGTGTCAAGCTTACTCATAACCACAATGTCATATTTTTGTGTTAATAATTAAACTGACAACCAACAGTGTGGGCGTCTTTTTTTTAGTCAGCAATCACTTATGAATTATTAATTAATCTTGTTCTAGCATTCTGACACTCATGTATTCTGTAAGAAGAATGTGTTTTTTAAATGTTCCGCCGCTTCACAGATTAAGAGCACCATTCAGACGACCATCTCACCACTGTCCTCTGTTTGTTGGGGAGGTAGACTCGGATGGTGCCCCCACCTCGGGGTACATCCTCCGGACTAGTCTCCCCTGAGGAGGAGTAGGAGGAGGAGGTGGAGGACATGATGAGCGGCAGGAAGAGACGGGACACGCAGCACTTAAGACAGCACAACCTCAGGAGAGCTTCATGCACAGTGGAATCCAGAAGAGTTCGGCCTTGCTAGTTTCCTGCAATGACACGGACATATTTCAGTCTGGACTGAATACAGATCCCGTGTAAATAAGGTTACTGCTGACATTATGATGCTACCATGTGTAGAGCATGTAGAGGCCTCGCCTCAGTAATCAACCACAATAAAACAACATTAAGCACAAAGCCCCATGACAGCGTATATGATTGTAAAAACAAAAAGCTTAAAAAAAAAAGCACATCGAAAAGCTATAATTATCTACATTAAAATGAGTTTACATACTATAAATAATGTGCAAACACATTATACACAAACACACGTTATGACGGAGAGGGTTGAGCACACTCACTTCTGGCAGAAGAGTTTTTTGAATGATTATTTTAAGTTACAATGAGTGATAAACAGTATGGCAATGTGGATGGACAGTGGACAAGTTCATGCTGAGGAAGGATCACAGTTATTATACAGCAGATAAAACATTGTCACTGACGAAGAACAGCTGATTGCCTAAGTTTGGAATTATGTCTGACGACACGGGACAGAAGCACACCTGCCATTACCCGGTATCAACCTAAACGATGCCTGCGGGACCGCGCACCGGTCAAACGACCAATTCATCTAACTAAATAACATGAATTTAACGTGTTGTGCCGATCATCATATCCATGCAGGATTGGAGCGCTGACAATCAAAGAAGCAACCTGCTAACTACTCGCATGCTAATCCTACCCAACGTTAGCCACTTAGCTTAGCCTGGGATTTGCCTGCGATGCAATATGACATTTGGAGGTTTGGAAGGCCATGTTTCTCTCGAGGCGGCAGTCAGACGATAACCAACTTACTATTTGTAAATGTAGAATGGTAGTTATTGGGTTAAAGGTGACTCGATAGCAATATAGCGTCATGACAATGCTAACTATTAAAGTTTTCAACCTCTATTCGTCTCAGAACGAGTCGCGCTGCGCGTGCTAACGCTAGCTGGCTAACTGCTGCCTGTAAGAGAGGAGATTATCTGGCTGGCGTGAACTCGGAGGCTAGTTTATCACACTTTAATGTCCAGGGCTCCATGCTACTTCCAGCCAGCTAACATTAGCCACTTTGGGGGGTTTACCACCGTGTCAGCTTGTTGGATCACTTTAGCGGTCTTCCCACAATATACAGCGGCTACTGAATTCAGTTGACACGAGCCGAACAGCACGCAACAGCCGTTGACGTACATCCGCGAGGACCCCAGCGGACGCCTCTTCCGTCAGTGTGTTTAACGCACTTTGGATAGAAGTTGAACGCTTACCTGTTGCAGCCATCTTGAATTCTTTCAAGCCGTCGCCGAAGTCGGATCTGTCAAGAACTTCGGCGAAAGCGGAAAACCTCCGAAACGCGCGTCCCTCATTGGTCCGTTCTCAGCTGCGCGAGGCGAGCGCCGCACGCGCTGCAACGCCCGCGAGACCCGGCGCGGGGCGCCAGTTCCCCGTCACGCGTGTCCCGCGCGCCGCGCCGTCACCGCGCAGATCGGCTCTGTGATTACAGCAGCGAGGGGAGCGAATGATGGTAGTTGGTGTCGATGCGGATCGTTCGCTTGGGAATTCCAGATTATAAAGCGGGAAAGCAGCGGGACAGCGCGCGCGCGCGCACACTCCCGCGCGGCAGGTGGCGCTGTGCAAAGCGCTCCGCTTTGAACCGAAGAAGAAGACCGCTGTCCCAGCGTGCACTGCTGCTCCGGCGCCCGACGTTACCAAACCGGGCAGACGGGATGCCGCCGGGGCTTTGTTTCCGCCGCCACTAGGTGCTGTTCAGCGGACAGGCTCTCCACGATGAGCGCCATGCGGACCATCCTGAGCTCCGGGGCGCTGGTCGCCGTGCTGGGGCTCGGCTACGGGATGTGGGCCATCATATCTCCGGGAGAAGAGCGGCGCAGAGAGCTCATCAAGGTGATTCCCCGAGTAATAACTGTGTGTGTGTGTGTGTGTGTGTGTGTGTGTGTGCGTGCGCGTGTCAATAAAACAAGCCTCGTTCAAACAGGAACAATTCATCGTTCAACACGTTCTATGACTTTAAGGACAATGTACTGTCATTATGCAACACGGGGTCGCACAGCCACATGCAGTCAGAGAAACACGACAAAAAGGGTTTCACCTTCCATTGAATCGCTTAATGCTCCAGTGCATCGCGTCATGAACAAAACCATCAGGTCTACATGCTAACATCAAACATCCAACATCATGGGAGCAATCCGTGTTGGTGTACTGGTGTGCAATGGGAACAGACTCCCATCCTACGATGGGTTATTTGTGGAGGATGATGAGAGGAGACTCCCAGCCAGAGGAGACACGCTGCTCTATATTGATAGCTGGAGGTCCTGTGGACGCGGGGCGGTGATCTGTCCCGTGTGGACGCGGGGCGGTGATCTGTCCCGTGTGGACGCGGGGCGGTGATCTGTCCCGTGTGGACGCGGGGCGGTGATCTGTCCCGTGTGGACGCGGGGCGGTGAATCGTTGCTTACATTCGTCTGCCTCTGCCACCCATCAGAATCTGCCTGAGTCGAATCCGGTGAGGATGGAAGAGACGAGGAGGAGGAACGTCCTGGTGATGCAGGCGCTGAAGGAGGCCGCCGAAACCAGCGACAACATTGCACGAGGATTTGGAGGACCTCCCAAATAGAGCGGCGCTGCGACCCGCTTGGAAAGGCTGCGTGTATTAAATGCCGCCGGCATGCAGGATCAGATGAAGATGGACATTGTGGGATTTTACTGGGAGATTGTTGTCTGATTGTGAAAACAATTTACCGTCGGATGTTAAAGTTGTTTATTAAAACTCTCAACGCAACCATGATTTCAGTCTCCGTTATGATCAGCTTCTATTCAATATAATTCCATTTATTTGATATAGCTCAAAGTGACAAATATACCTCATAAGGCTTTACGCTCTGTACACATGCAGCATCCTCTGTCCTGGGACCCTCAGTGGTTCATTGGAAACCTGTTTCGCTGTTAACTGACAGTAACACAAACTGAAGAACGAAAGGAGGAGGAGCAATATCAGCGCCGTAACCACGGTTACGTGTCCAGGTTTTCACAGGCGTGTGAGTGTAGTGAACGCCGAGTGGCCTTTTTTCTCCCAGAATCAATTAAAATATATACATTTAAAACATTAAAGATGGAGAAAAAACCCCACATCACTCAGATTATATTTATTAATTTATTCATGTTAATAAATATTTGTCAAACATTACTTAAAATGACCTCTCGTCTTATGAGGGAAGAGCCTGATCCGAGAGTTGCATGTATGAAATAAATGCCCTCCATTGTAGATCAGTTGAGTCCCTGAGGGGTCAGGGTTCAGAGGGGACATCGGAATTGGGCCTTAGTCAACAGGTGAACAGGGTGAAAACAAACTAGGATGATGTGAAAATGGTGACACAGGGCCAGTTTTCAGAACAGCAGAGCAGATGTCCTTTTTCAGGTATTATAGAATATTCCAATGATGGCAGCTGCGTTCCGTGGGGTAGCCGCACATATTGGGGTCAAAGGTGATGAAATGCTAAAGAAAGGATGGTGGTTTAACCAGGTCAGAGGAACGTGGGGAATGAGGGAGGAGGAGGACGGATTAGAAGGTGAAATCAAGTCCTAGACGTGGACACGCTGAGCGTAACAAGATGCATCTCAAAGTAGGAAAACAGACAAATCAAAGTATTGTAACAATAGAAGACTTTTTTTGAATGTCACAAATACGAGCCTATCGATGTCTATCACTGCTTCTGTATCTTTCACGTGGTTTTTTAACCGTTTAGTGAGTGCAACGCAGTACCGAACGTCCCCATCCTCCCTCCGCACCAGCGAGCGGCGGTAATGCGCCACCTCGCTGCTTTGCCGACCAACCAGCGACCTGAGCGGGGAGCGAGAAGAGCGAGAAGAAGACGGAGAAGAAGAAGAAGAAGGAGGGAATTCAAACGCCGCCGCCGTGTCTCCACCTCTCCTCAAACGCGTTACTAAAGCAGCAGCAGCAGCGGTCCCCGACTGTCTCCACAGCCCGTGTCTTCACTGCGTGGAATAGAAGGACAACCGTCGGCAGCAGGATGGTGAGTGCCCCGCAGCGCGTAACTGCGCAGCGGGGCCGCGTGCGTAACTGCGCAGTTAGGCCGGCGCCCCGCTGCGCGCGCCCCGCGGCGTCCCGGTGTCCCGGCGTCCCGCGGCGGAGCGGGGCGCGCGCAGCGGGGCGCCGTGAGGGACTCGTGCTACGTGGTCCGCGCTGGATTCATACAACGCTGTCGACATTTCGGAATTTTTTTTTTTTTTTTTTTTGGACAAATATATTGGCCATTTTGTTTTTGTGTCCCCTCCCCCAACGGATTCCCACAGTGCACGTTGAGAGAGTTATCATTGGTTTAAAATACATGATGAAACAAAACGTTATTTTTAAAATGTAAAACGTACGGTCTGTGCTGTAACCTGGAGGATAAGGCCATGGCTGCTTGGTGCATCCTTTGTCTTGTAGAAAGTTGACTGGTCTTTGCTTCTCCGCTCTACAGCGCGAGTGTATTTCTATGCATGTCGGCCAAGCCGGGGTCCAGATGGGCAATGCATGCTGGGAGCTCTACTGCCTGGAGCACGGCATCCAGCCGGACGGACAGATGCCCAGCAACAAGAGCCGAGGAGGAGGAGACGACTCCTTCAACACCTTCTTCACTGAGACCGGCGCCGGGAAACACGTTCCCAGAGCTGTGTTTGTGGACCTGGAGCCAACCGTCATAGGTGGGTTCTGTTAGTGATGGGGGGGGTCCATATTCCACCTATTTTCATTTCAGTTCCACTGCAACGCAGGCGTTCAACAAGGTTGAACGCCTGCGCTCTTTTTAGCAACTGCGTTGCTAAAAAGCACCTGTCGTTGATCTGCAGATGAGGTTCGCTCAGGAACCTACCGACAGCTCTTCCATCCCGAGCAGCTGATCACTGGAAAGGAGGACGCCGCCAACAACTACGCCCGCGGCCACTACACCGTGGGCAAGGAGATCATAGACGTGGTCCTCGACAGGACACGCAAACTGGTTAGCGCTGATGCTCTATATAAACCTCTTCCAAATGTCGTATTTTGTGATGGAGACCTCAAAAAACGTGTGTTGTGTTGTCTCTTCAGTCCGAGCAGTGCACCGGGCTGCAGGGCTTCCTCATCTTCCACTCCTTTGGAGGAGGAACCGGCTCTGGCTTCACCTCCCTGCTAATGGAGCGCCTGTCTGTTGACTACGGCAAAAAGTCCAAGCTTGAGTTTGCGGTCTACCCGGCCCCCCAGGTGTCCACAGCCGTGGTGGAGCCCTACAACTCCATCCTGACCACCCACACCACCCTGGATCACTCCGACTGCGCCTTCATGGTGGACAACGAGGCCATCTACGACATCTGCCGCAGGAACCTGGACATCGAGCGTCCCAGCTACACCAACCTGAACCGGCTGATCGGGCAGGTCGTTTCCTCCATCACGGCCTCCCTGCGCTTCGACGGCGCCCTCAACGTGGACCTGACCGAGTTCCAGACCAACCTGGTGCCCTACCCCCGCATCCACTTCCCCCTGACCACGTACGCTCCCGTTATCTCCGCGGAGAAGGCCCATCACGAGCTGCTCTCCGTGGCCGAGATCACCAACGCCTGCTTCGATCCGGCCAATCAGATGGTGAAGTGCGACCCCCGCCACGGCAAGTACATGGCCTGCTGCCTGCTGTACCGCGGCGACGTGGTGCCCAAGGACGTCAACTCCGCCATCGCCAACATCAAAACCAAGCGCAGCATCCAGTTCGTGGACTGGTGCCCCACCGGCTTCAAGGTGGGCATCAACTACCAGCCCCCCACCGTGGTGCCCGGGGGCGACCTGGCCAAGGTGCAGCGGGCCGTGTGCATGCTGAGCAACACCACGGCCATCGCCGAGGCCTGGGCGCGACTCGACCACAAGTTCGACCTGATGTACGCCAAGCGGGCCTTCGTCCACTGGTACGTGGGGGAGGGGATGGAGGAGGGGGAGTTCTCCGAGGCCAGGGAGGACATGGCCGCCCTGGAGAAGGATTACGAGGAGGTGGGCGCCGACAGTGTCGGAGACGAAGAGGAGGAGGAGGGCGATGATTATTAACTAAAATAAACGAATATATAAATCCTCGTTCTCCAGTATTTTATTCTGCACATTCTACATTATGACATTCTTTCATATGAAAACTATAAAATGATACTTTTCACTTCAACGGGCAGCAGATTCTCCAACGACGGCAGGAAGAACATCCGCAGTGGTTTGGTGTCCATTTTAAAGATGGACATTTGGAAAGTGAGTGATTTGATCCACTGCAGTACGGCCAGTGTCGGCCCACAATTCCATCCTCAAATGTGAAGGCGGCACCGTCTCCAGGTAAAAGGTCGTCGCCCCACAACAGATCTAGAAAACGCAGCTGCTGAATCCCTTTGCTCTCCCTCTGTCGGCGTGTTTTGTCAAAGCAACTGGACCAACGTTCAGGGAGAAGGCTCAACCTGTACGTCACTATGGTGGCTCCGCTGTCCACTCAGCCGGGGGCCAGGACCGGGAGCTGGACCCCACAGGCTGCCGTGGAGACGGATCGGGCCGCTGAGCTCTGCTGCAACCCGGAGCAGGAAGATGGAGCGGCGTTGACGAGGAGCACCGCCAGACATGTCGGCGTGCACTGGATGAATCCGGTGACCGTCGTCTCACAGGGTTTTTTGTTTAGTCTGGTTAGAGTTTTGATTCCTACAGCTAGTAACGCTAGCAAACCTAGAGGAGGAACTCGATGGTGGTTCTACCTGATGGTGGTTCCATCTGATGGTGGTTCTATCTGATGGTGGTCCTGCTGTACACCTGCTTACTACTCACAATTATTTGAATCATTTGTTATAGGAATTGAATGTAATATACATTTGACATTGTTCATTCTGCACACATGAGATCATTGTAGTCTGTCCATCAGGAGACGGATCCTCCTCTGACGTCCTCGCTGAGGGTTCTTGCTGATGTGAGGGTTTCGGGACAGAGGATGTCTCATGTGTACAGACCCTCTGAGGCAAATTTCGAATTTGCGATTTTGGACTATAAAATTAAATGAGTAACTTCATATTAATATGGTCAAAACAAAGTATATTATTCCCTTACCACTCCCTGCATGTATATGTACACACTTACTTCCACCTTGTTAGTTCTACTTCTATAAATCTCAATGTTATTCATGTGTTCAGTCGGCCTTTCTGAACTACTGGTCATCTCCATACATTGATGAAGGTCTCACTTGACACAAAATCAGACATTTATGAAATACTTGCGAGCATGGGGAGGACATTGTGTGTTCAAAGAGCACCGACTGTGTGTCACTAAAGCTTTCTCTGTATATCCACCGTGACTGGACAGTCTTTGATGTTCAACCCATCTGCAGAACCAGTCAAAGGTTTGGACACACATTCTCAATGAGTCTTTATTAACCAAACGTTCTCTGTATGCAGCTGAAGAGTAGAGGGGGAGCGCCGGGAACTGCAGGGTTGGCGGTTCGAACCCCGGCTGCTCCATGTCCCATTTCAAAGTGTCCCTGAGCAAGACACCCAGCGCCTACCCTAAAATAATATGAAAATGGGCTTCTTCTCCCGGGAAAAAGTCCTACTGTGAAAACCTTTAAATAATTTGTCATTAATCAACTCTTTACTGAGCTCAGGTAAGTGTTGCAAAGGTTACATTTGGTGCAGCCAACTAACCTGGACTACAAAGAAAGACGAAATGCAACTATTCCAACAGGGCATCATGAGTTGTCCTTATCATCTCCTTCCCGTGGAGGATTCTCTACGTCGTGTGCAGAGAAGCCAAGATGCAAACCGACTCCAGCCCTTGAACTCGCTGAGGTGCTTCTACAGGTCGTAGTAGATCCTACTGCTGTCAAAGTTTGCTTTGTAGGCCAGTAGGTCCTGGGCAGGGAACTTGTCATCCTTGCCGGTCCACACCGTTAGCGTGTACCTGTGTAGGACAACGGCAGCATTAAACAGACCTGTGAGGTGGTAACAAATGTCAGAAAGAAGTATCCATTCATCCATCGTGGTACCTTGTTCTCTCACCCACAGCGTGCGACCCCCAGTGGACGTTTTAGGAATAGCAGCTACTTTTATAGAAATGCAATTTATGTCTCTGTAATTCTCACAATAGCAGAGTCACCCGGCGGGCCGCACTGGACCCCCCCCCGCGGGCCGGATTTGACCCGCAGGCCTCGAGTTTGACCCATGTGCATTAATGCATCACTAACTATAATCCGATGTATATTATTCTGAAATGGAGCATTCTTTATAATGACTACATTTATCGTGCTTACTTATATTTTAATACATGAGCTTTACTAGAATGAGAGGCGTTCCAGAGCAGCATGAGGGTCCACCGAGTGGACCCGGGCGGACATTCACACTACTGTGGGAGGTAGAGAGCTGAATGTAAAGGAGGTGAGGATTGTCTAGGTTTTCAACCATCAATAAAAGGAAGGATAAATCCTCACCTGTCCGACTGCTGGAGCAGCCATGAGAGCTGGGAGAAGGACGCGGCCAGCAGCGCTGCACGCACCGGGAAGGTGACGGGGTGCTCGAGGGCTCTACAGATCTCCTCCATCGTACGCACCATATCCCAGCTGTACCCTGGGAAATAGTCAAACCACACCAGTCACCATGCACGCCTCTTCTAGCGTTCTCCACCCTAAAAAGAGTCCCCATAGACTTCTGTGCCCCCTCCGGCAGCAGCTCCACGTCTGGATGTCAAGAGCCGAGCTCACGCTCATCAGGCGCAGAAGTTACTCTCCTTGACCTGCACAGAGCCTCAGCAGATGGAGCTTCATGTGAAGGACACCGACTGTCTGGATCCGCAGACCTCCACATGTGGTTGTGCTCGTCTTCCAGCTGGAGTCATTCTGTGTCTTTGCTTGGACCTGATGCTTAAGGTTTAGAGCAGAGCTGCATCAGGGACGCTCGTGTCTCTCTGGAGCTTTGGTGAGCAGGTGGTCAGCGCTGGTGGTCACCATGGTAACAAGAATGAGACAACAGTGTAATGTTTTGCCTCTAGGTGGTCCACCTTCACCCTAATAAGGGTGAAAGCTTCTGAAAGCTGCTCAGCAGCACCCTGAGAGCTCGCTAACAATACAGAAGGGTTATAACACTATTACATCATACTACATGCAATGTAACAAAAAACCAACGCATGCAAACACAGCGAGTGGCGCTGAAGTGTCTTCACCTGCGTTGTCTGTCCCCGCCGTCCACCCCGTGGTCCAGCCCAGTGACAGCACGGTGTGTGGAGGCAGCGTGCTCACAGACGAAAGGAAAGCCAGGGGGTCCAGAGGTGAGGCCAGCCCCCCGGGGCCAGGGAGGACGTCTGCGTTGACCCACACAGGACGGTTGGACCGATACACGTCCTCCAGCAGAACGACGGACGGAGACACCGCCTCCAGGCTGAGCGGAGAATACACCAGCGTCGGCAAAATACACAACGCCGCGGCGAATCCAGCGGGCAGAAGATGCGTCTCACCTCTTGAAATCCAGTTTTACTCCCTTGTCAGAACCCCCCACTGCTTCCAGCCACTCTTTCAGCGTGATGTCGCTGTCCGTGTCAGGGGGGTGGGCCATGATCGGCTCTTTGGGGTCCGCACCTCGGATTATTACGTCCGCCTCCATCATGTGAGTGGGGCCTGAGGGGGAAGGTTGGCGGTCAAAACTTTTAACAATGAACTGCTGTATTGAATCAATTGTTCTACTTTGACTGTAATGTCGAATGAGATTTCTTATGTGGAGCAAAACACTCGACTAGATCTCCACTCTCTGCTGTCCTGCTCCTAAATGGTGGAGGGAGGTCTCTGAAGACACCAGGACCACAGAGAGCCTTCACGTCTTCAGACTAAAGACACACCTCTTCAGACTCTACCTCCCCCACCCATGCAGACATATGCCCCCACCTGTCAGCGCCTCCGCCAGCCTGCTTCTGCTGTTGACCGCGTGCGACCACGTGACGTCAGCAGCGTCCCTCCTCCGTCCGTGACGGAGGCTGAAGTACCGCAGCGTGTGGTCCGACATCCTCCCTGCGGGCGGATAACTACGTTATAAACGCTTCCTCAGAGCTCCATGATCAGCAACTTTGAGCTCCCTCTTCATCTTCTTCCTCTTCCTCTTCCTCTTCTTCCTCTTCCTCTTCCTCTTCTTCTTCTTCTTCTTCTTCTTCTTTCTCTTCTCTTCCACACGGCCGCCGGCATCCATCATGTTGCGTTGCTGCCACCTTCTGGAAGTAAAATATGTCTGTAGGTCATAGGATCATGATCACAGCGCATGAGACATTCTTGAAGTCTATCAAGCTGGCTGGTCTCTTCTGCTTTTATTGATAGATACAATTGAATATCGTCTGCATAACAATTCATGTTTATGCTGTGTTTTCTGCTAACATTGCCTAAAGGAGATATATATATATATGGTAAAAAAAAGGTCCAAGCACAGAAGCTTGTGGGACTCCGCCACCGACATTGGGGGTCATCGAGGATTCATCGTTTATAAACATAAACTGGGATCGATCAGATGACTTCTTTGAATATCAATCCAATGCTCCTCCCTGCACTAGGATTTACTGATCAATGACGTCAGACGCAGCCCGAGGAGACAAGAATAGAGACGAGACCCTCGTCGGATGAATGCAGGGGGGCATTCATGATTTTAATTAGCGCGTTTGCACTGTGTTATGCTATGCGAGTATGAGGTGGTTAGTATTCTTTGTCTGGTCCACCTTGTGAGGCAGGCCCCCCTCGGAGGTCAAAAAAGACAAATACCTGCTTTATTAAATCAACTTTGTAATCTCCAACAAATCCCAATGCAATCACAGTGGGAATAACATATAATATTGGATTGAATGGAGACCCAAAGTTTTCCACCTAACAGACTGAAACCACTTCAGTGAATTCCACTCGAAACCTGCTGATTACTAGAAAATCTCTCGCCCCATAAATCCCTCCTTCTCTCCACGCATCACGTCGTCCATGCAGGCCTCCATACAGCCGACGTGGTCACTGCGTTCCCTCCTGCGTCATGCATTCATTCTGCTCTGATTGAGACTGGACCCTCCATAACTCCGATAACCACTAGGATACCAGTCTTATAAATGTTACTCATTAAGTTAACTTGGAGTCGATTTATTTAAGCCGGAACATTCTTCATTACATGCGCATGTTTCAGTAAGACAAAATAGATTGTATGATTAGTTAACCTTCTTTTACCAGAGTTTGTTGTTCACCAGAAATTCAGCCCTGCAGGTAGTAATCTCCAGTCAAAAGTAGGTCAAATTATTATTTATAACTTTCAATACCACAATATTCTGTAAAATGACTGAAAACACAGAGTTTGGTTACTCCATCACACTTTATTTCTTGTTGACAATGAAAGAAACGTATGATAGTGCTACCCAAATGTTTATTGATTGAGTCAATCACAGATTTGGAACCATCGGGATGAAAACAATCCTCAGAGCCAGTCTGAGTGAATCGTAGGCCGCATGTGATGACTTAAGGTCAGATGTAGCTGCGCGCCTCATCAGCCCAGTGTGTAGGTATAATGGAGGGTGCCCCCTTTCTTCAGGAAGCAGTCATGCGTATGTGTTCCCAGTTTGAGTTGACGCTGGCAGACCCCCAGCAGGTCGTCGAAGAGGATGTCACTGTCGTGAACCTCCAGCTTCATCACGTCATTCTCCTGGGCCTTGTAAGTGGTGAACTCCTCCTCCCACCAGGGGTTTTTGTTGTTGTTGCGTACAGATGTTTCACCGAGATCGGCGGAGCCGCAGAACACTTTGACATAAGCGTCTGGATTCCCCAGGATGTTGGTGTAAAGGTCGCTGGCCCGCAGGTTGAACAGCTTCAGCTGAGCATCAGTGAGAGTCAGGCTGCACAGGACCAGGAGCAGCAGGGGACGAGTGGACGCCATGGCTGCACAGGACGCTGTGGAGGAGCAAACGCTGCACAGGAGACACGGATTCACACTTATCAACCTTTTGAGTGGTGTCATGACACATCCTTAGCTGAATCCTCCGGTGCCTGCACCGTTTGACCCCCCTTAGACGTCACCATGTGCGGAATTTTGGATCCGTACTCTGCAGCACCTGAGCTATCTGCCAAAAAATGTCCCCATACAATAATAGTGTCACACTGAACCTTATCTTACTAACCTACTGTGTGTGGTTAGTTACGGTGTGACCTTTTTGTTTCAGATATCCCTCCCAACAATGTTAGAAACCCATCATAACAATTCCCAAAAATCCGTGTGAAAAAATACATGATTGACATTTGAGATTGTTACTAAAATAAGTTATAATTGTAGGAGGGATTTCTTTTTCATGGCGAAGATGGAGGATCCACCAATGTAATTGAATAGTTGGTAAACTTTGGGAGATCATTTTATTATTTACCTTATTATAATGTTGGTCAAAATAAGGAAATATGCTAGTAAATCGAGCAGTATAACATCCAATTCTAAAAGGATGTTTAAAAATAAACCCTTAACGGCATCTTATAATCCCTTAAAGATAAAAGCTTGGCACACATTCACCCTCACTGTCCATGACTCACAGGAGTGTAATCATCTGCTGAGAGTGGGAAAATGTAGCACGATCACAGCTGTATTTGAAAAAAGGAAAGGGCCCTCGTTCAGTTCCAAGGCATGACCAGCCGTTTATTTCACTAAGAAACAAATTAACGTGAAACTGGACCTTTTGAAAGTGTGAATTTATTTATTTTCCTGTCTGCTTATCAGTATTGGTCACAGTGGACAGAAATAAGAATTTAGAGCCGCTTCAGAAAACTAGTCCATTGTGTTTTATAACTTTATTATATTATATTTTAACTACAACTAGCCGTCCTTTTAATAACGTCATCACACTGTGAAGTTTGAATTTTAATGAGGTGTTTCAACTGTTCATTATTAATGACAACAAAATGAGCAGATATACCAGATGGTGAGACCTCAATAACTTGATCAGAGGTGATGACTCACACTCTTCATCGCTCCAGAAACAATTTTACAAAATAGCGTATGGGCATGGGTTAGTTTGAAGAAAGTAAAATGATCCAAATGCTCTACGAAATCCAAAGTACAGTAACAATGTTAGGTCTTACCTGTAGTCTTGAAACGTTGTCTCGTCTCGTAGGCGTTCCCGTGTGTTTTTAAAGGCCAGCATATCAGCTTCATCGAACCCTCCCACGAATAAACACTCAGCGTTACACAACATGACGGATTTGAGACTTTTGGTTGGGTTGGAGTTGTACTCAATTTATATTAGATAGAATTTTCTAATGCCAGTATCTGGAACATAATAATAGGTAACTTGTACTCTGATTTAGTCATCGTTATGTAGTCAACAACTGACAAATAAAAAATTATGCTATTAATCGTCAGCTTTTAAATTTGAATAAATACTCCTATAATAAAGAAAGGTTCTTCTCATTACAATGCTAATAAGGGATTGATTCAAACATTTGAAAATGATATGTCTGAAAGCTTTTACACTTTTTAATCTTAAAATGTAGTTAATTCACGTGTAAATGATGATGATGAAAATTGGGGTCAGACGGTGGATAACCTGACATGGATAGTGCGGTATATTACATTTAGTTATATTGTTGTAGTGGTCTGAATTCAGGTCTAGGGGAAAAGAGCGGGAAACCTAACAAAGACAGGAAGTAATCTGGTTCTTGAGGGATAGGGGTGTGGCCAGAGAGTAGGTTTCTTAAGAAGAAGGTTGAGTTACTTTGAAGGACTGTGGTACATGTCCTGTCAACAAACATGTTCATAACATCCAGTAAAGACGTGCTGATGTCACGACCCCAGCTCCCTGAGCATGTTTCCCTATTGTCTGTTTGTTTTTCATGGTTACCGAGCAACGTGGAGAGGCGGAGAGTTCCAGGCCTGCGGCCAATCAAGCCAACACACCTGATCTTGATTAGCCACCCTAGTTAAGCTGAGACCGACATCCAGTCCTTGCCGGATTGTTAGACGAAGTAGTACGTGTGCCTGCATTCGCTACCACCGCTACTTACTGAGATCCCGAGAATTCCCTTGAGAAACACTTACTTGTCTTTTGTCCTGTTTTCTAGTTCTGCACCTGGGAACCCGTCAACCTCGCCTGGCCACGGAGACGCCTCCACCCCCACCACCTCACCTTGACTCGCCATTCTGCACGTTGGACTACTCCTGCACAGTGTCAATAAAGACTCTTTGTTTTCACCTGAACCCATCTGGTCTGGTCTGCGTTTGGGTTCCATCAGAGGGACGTGACAGAACAATCCGGCCACCATGAACCCAGCGGATCTAGACTCTGTGAGCCATGCGGTGTCCCTACAAGGAAATTTGTTAGGGCAACACAGCACCGCCCTACAGGAGATCATGTCGTCGGTACAAGCCTTATCTGCCAGCCTGTCTGCCATTCAGGCCCAGCTAAATGCTCCTGCTGCGTCTCCGCCAACTGCATCACCCCCAGCCCTGGTCGAGGCTGGAGAAGTTTCCCCATCGGTCCGGGAGCCCAAGGTGCCCACACCGGAGAGGTATGAGGGAGATCTGGGAGGTTGCAGATCCTTCTTGTTACAATGCGGTCTGGTTTTTGACCTCCAACCTCAAACCTACCACTCGGACAAGGCTAAGATAGCCTTTGTTATTGGGCTGCTCCGGGGAAAAGCGCTGGAGTGGGCTTCGGCTATTTGGGAGCAACGAGACCCCTGTACCACCGCATACCAGGAATTCACGGCAGAGCTGAGGAGGCTGTTCGATCACCCCACCCGGGGTAAGGATGCAGCAAAGCGCCTGTTCGCTGTGCGTCAGGGAAACCGCAGCGTGGCAGAATATGTGATTGAATTCCGAACACTGGCTGTAGAGAGTGGGTGGAACAACGAGTCCCTACAGGCAGTGTTCTACCAGGGGTTGACCGAGCCACTGAAGGACGAGTTAATTTCCTATCCTGAGCCACAGAATCTCGAAGACCTGGTGGCCTTGTCCATCCGGGTGGATAACAGATGTCGGGAGAGAAGAAGGGAGAGACGGTTGGGATTGCCAAACCATCCACGGTCACCCAATTTCTTTCAAGGCACAGGGCACCCCAATCGCCCGACACTTAGCGAGACAAGGGAGGTGAGACTGCCTGACCCTGAACCAATGCAGGTGGGCAGACAGGGGTTGTCCACTGAAGAGCGCCAGCGGCGGCGAGATACCAGGAGCTGCCTCTACTGCGGACGTGCGGGCCATTACATCTCTTCCTGTCCTCAGCGCCAGGGAAACTCCCGGGCTCGCTAAATTTGGGAGGCCTTCTAGCGAGCCAAACCACTCAGACCCCCTCCCCTCGTGCCAGACCCCTTTTTTCTGTCACCCTCACCAAGAGAGACCAGTCTGTGGAGATTAATGCACTCGTTGACTCTGGCGCAGATGACAGCTTCATCGATGCTAGTCTGGTGGAACAGCTGGGGCTCTCCAAGGAACAACTTCCGGAGGCCATGGAAGCGACCACCCTCGACGGCAGACTACTAGCACGGGTAACCATGAGAACGGAGCCAGTGAAGATGCAGTTATCGGGCAACCACTCGGAAGACATCTCCTTCTTCATCCTGTCCTCACCACACATGCCCCTGGTTCTTGGTCACCCTTGGCTGAGGAAACACAACCCCACCCTGGATTGGGTGACAGGCAAGGTAACTAGTTGGAGTACTCACTGTCATGCTAACTGTCTTAAATCTGCCTGCTCCCACTCTACCCCCCGCCAGGTGGTGTCTTCCCCCCCCCCGGATTTGACTCTGGTGCCAACGGTTTATCACAGCGTAGGTGAGGTTTTTAGTAAACAACAGGCACTGGCCCTTCCTCCTCACAGACCCTATGACTGTGCAATCAACCTGATTCCTGGCGCCACCTTTCCCAAGGGACGCCTCTATAGCATCTCCCGACCGGAGCGCGAGGCCATGGAGACCTACATCAGGGATGCCCTGGCAGCGGGCCTAATTCGTCACTCATCTTCCCCCCTAGGGGCTGGATTCTTCTTTGTGGGTAAAAAGGATGGGTCCCTTCGGCCTTGTATTGATTACCGGGGTTTGAATAATATAACCATCAAGAACAAGTACCCTCTGCCCTTGATGAACTCTGCCTTTGACTCCCTGCAGGGCGCTTCGGTGTTTACTAAGCTTGATCTCCGCAACGCTTATCACCTCATCCGAATAAGAGAAGGGGACGAATGGCTGACTGGGTTCAACACCCCCATGGGCCATTTCGAGTACCTAGTCATGCCATTCGGCCTTACTAACGCCCCTGCAGTATTCCAGAGGATGATAAACGAGGTACTTAGCGACATGATTGGGCGTTTTGTGTTTGTCTACCTGGATGACATACTGGTCTTCTCGGAGAACTACAGTATCCACACCCAGCATGTCCAGCAGGTCCTTCAACGCCTTTTGGAGAATCGCCTCTTCGTTAAAGCAGAGAAGTGCGACTTCCACGCCCACACAACATCATTCCTTGGATACATTATTTCGGAGGGACAGGTGAGGATGGATCCCGAGAAAGTGAGGGCGGTTCTGGACTGGCCTCAGCCTGTTACTAGATTGCAACTCCAAAGGTTCCTGGGGTTTGCAAATTTCTACCGCCGGTTTATCCGCGACTACAGCCGGGTGGCCGCCCAGTTGACAGCCCTGACGTCCAGTGCCAGGCCCTTCTGCTGGAGCCCGGAGGCGGACAGAGCATTCCGGGACCTAAAGCACCGGTTCACCACGGCACCCATTCTCACACAGCCGGACCCCAAACGTCAGTTCGTGGTGGAGGTGGATGCTTCTGAGGTTGGCGTAGGCGCCATCCTGTCCCAACGTAGCTCTGCCGATGGTAAGCTCCACCCGTGTGCTTTTCTCTCTCGTCGTCTTTCCCCAGCAGAGAGAAACTACGACGTGGGGAACAGAGAACTACTCGCCGTCAAGCTTGCCTTGGAGGAGTGGCGCCATTGGCTTGAGGGAGCGGAACAACCATTTATCGTCTGGACCGACCACAAGAATCTTGCATACATGCAATCGGCTAAACGTCTCAACTCACGTCAAGCCAGGTGGGCCTTATTTTTTGGTCGCTTCAACTTTTCCCTCACGTATCGACCAGGCTCCCGGAATGGCAAGGCGGACGCGCTGTCCCGGGTATTCGCGAGGACCGAGGAGACAAGGGCCAGGACGGAGACCATCCTACCCCGGAGCCTCGTGGTGGGGGCAGTAGTCTGGAGGATCGAAGAGGAGGTAAAGACTGCCCTTCGGAGCCAACCTGGTCCAGGTAATGGCCCACCGGGTCGTTTGTTTGTGCCCGAACCCCTTCGATCGGCGGTACTCCAGTGGGCACACGCCTCGAGGATTGCTTGCCATCCGGGCGTGGCCCGTACCATGGCGCTGTTGCGCAGACGCTTCTGGTGGCCAGCCATGGGAAAGGACACTCAGGGGTTTGTCGCTGCCTGTCCAGTCTGTGCACGGAATAAGGGAACAAATCGACCCAGTGCAGGACTACTTCACCCTCTACCAATTCCCAGGCGGCCCTGGTCCCACCTGGCTCTGGATTTTGTAACCGGTCTTCCCCTATCTGAAGGTAACACAGTTGTTCTAACCGTAGTTGATAGATTCAGCAAATTTGCACACTTCGTGCCCCTCCCAAAACTACCCTCAGCTACACAGACTGCTGCTATCCTGGTCAAGGAGGTTTTTAGGATCCACGGTCTGCCGAGGGACATCGTATCCGACCGAGGTCCCCAATTCACATCGGCGGTATGGAAGGCATTCTGCACTGCCATCGGCGCCACTGCCAGTCTCTCCTCCGGATTCCACCCCCAGTCCAACGGCCAAGCGGAGAGGGCCAACCAGAAGATGGAGGCAACACTGCGATGCCTGGTCTCTTCTAACCCCACCACTTGGTCCTCCCGGCTGCCTTGGGCTGAGTATGCCCACAACACGCTCCCTACCGCCGCCACAGGTATGTCGCCCTTTCAATGCCTATACGGCTATCAACCCCCGTTGTTCCCCTCGCAGGAGAAGGAGATTGCGGTTCCCTCGGTCCAGGCTCATTTCCGGCGCTGCCACCGGACATGGCACCAGGCCAGGGCAGCCCTCTTGAGAGCTTCTGGTCAGTACCAGGCCCAGGCCAACCGTCGCCGTTCCCCCGCACCCCACTATAAGGTGGGGGACAAGGTCTGGTTGGCCACCCGGGACCTTCCACTGCGAACTGAATCCAAGAAGCTGAACCCCAAGTATATTGGGCCGTTCAAGGTAGAGAGGGTCATCAACCCGGCAGTTGTCCGGCTGAGGCTTCCCAAATCCCTCAAGGTACATCCTGCTTTTCATGTATCCCGCATCAAGCCGGTCCTTCTCAGTCCCCTGCTACCCCCTCCCTCTCGGCCTCCTCCCCCTCGGATGATTGACGGAGGTCCTGCCTACACGGTGCGACGCATCATGGACTCCCGGCGACGAGGCCGGGGTTTCCAGTACCTTGTGGACTGGAGGGGCTATGGTCCAGAAGCAAGGTGCTGGGTTCCGCGGCGTCAGATCCTGGACGCTGACCTGCTGAGGGTGTTCCACCAACGCCACCCCGGTGCACCGGGTGGTCCGCCCGGGGGCGTCCGTCGGAGGGGGGGTACTGTCACGACCCCAGCTCCCTGAGCATGTTTCCCTATTGTCTGTTTGTTTTTCATGGTTACCGAGCAACGTGGAGAGGCGGAGAGTTCCAGGCCTGCGGCCAATCAAGCCAACACACCTGATCTTGATTAGCCACCCTAGTTAAGCTGAGACCGACATCCAGTCCTTGCCGGATTGTTAGACGAAGTAGTACGTGTGCCTGCATTCGCTACCACCGCTACTTACTGAGATCCCGAGAATTCCCTTGAGAAACACTTACTTGTCTTTTGTCCTGTTTTCTAGTTCTGCACCTGGGAACCCGTCAACCTCGCCTGGCCACGGAGACGCCTCCACCCCCACCACCTCACCTTGACTCGCCATTCTGCACGTTGGACTACTCCTGCACAGTGTCAATAAAGACTCTTTGTTTTCACCTGAACCCATCTGGTCTGGTCTGCGTTTGGGTTCCATCAGAGGGACGTGACAGCTGAAGAGAAACCTGGTGTTTTAATTTCTCTCTATTAACGGTAACAAGCCGGCTGCTCTTCATTACGGAGGGCCTGCTTATATTCTTTAAGACTGTCTTGCCAAACTAACCTAGATTCTTCTAAATTGTTGGAACGCCAAGTTTTTACACTGTTCGCTTAAATTTCCCTCTTTGAGGGTTATACCAAGGAGCAAACTTCTTTGGAGTTATTATATAGAGGATCAACTGAGTCCAGTGTCATTCGCAGACAGCTTGTGGCACTATTGACAAGATGATCAATCTTGGATGAACTGAACTCTTCAGTGGAGTTGACTGATATTGAGACACGATGCTGAACTCAACCGAAGGAATCACTATGTAGCTGTGATGGAGCCAGATCTACCAACTCTCACGGTTTCGCCGTGTGACACACGCTTTTGCATGTTTTCACACGCACTCACGCCACACAACCAATTTCTCACGGCAAAAAAAGAAATTCGGATTTTGGGCCGAAGCGCGTTCGTTCCTTTTCAAACTCCCCGACGATAGACGGCGCTAAGGAGCGCGTCTGTGAACCTATTCGCTGCATAGACATCCTGTTTACCCCGAAGAGTCCCGGAGTTAGCAACAGAAGAAGATTTTCAAACAGACACAACCGCGGGAGAAACTCAGGAGGAGCAAAGACTAAGGTACGTTAATGACATGTGGTTCAATTAAGTACTCACTCTCTTAAACTTTAAATCTTGAAAGAACTGATTAGTTGTGTTTGTGTGATTTTGAGTGGTGAATGTAAACTGTCACAACAAGCAGCAGGAGAGCACCTTGTTAACCTCTTGGTGTACTGCATGCTCAAAACATCATAGCATTGTTTATTAAGCCTTAATAAACAATGCTTGATAAAAAATGACTAACCAGCTTCTGATCTCCTTCTTAATACCTCATCTTTTGTTATTTTATTTATGTGTATTTATATTATGTGTATCCATTGTTTTGCTTTGAAGGGCTACTGTTTAAGCACTTTATTTGTTGCACTTTTTTGTTTGATAATGAAAAATATTTTTCCCTAACTAAACTTGTCATTTTTTGCTGAACATAAATCATTAAGTGCTCTTAAGAATACAATTATTAACAATATATGTGAGGTTTCAGTTAAGAGTTAGTTGAATACCATTCAAAACAACCTAAATTGGTCAAATCTTAAACACAGGTCTATTAATTAGGCTATTTTGTGGTACATAGACAGTCATTGAGGCACAGCAATAGTTTTCTGGTTGAATGTTCAGCTCAAGTCTAGAAGGCCCCACAAGTCATGAGCAGATGAACATGAATCAGAATAAGTTCAGGCATACGACCCAAAAATCCACTAGAATGCATGAAATAACATCTACTTAAACCAGAATGTCCTTGGGGTGGACCATCAGCTACGTCTCTGCTTCTCAGAATGTAACCAATGTTGTCCATCTCCAGCAGGCCGCCCCTCTCAACGACGTTGGGCCCCACAAACCACCAGAATGCAGGGTACAACACGGGTACTACGCCAAATGAATTCACACCAACGTGTGTGGCTGCGTGCGTGACAAAATCTTGGTCACCCCCGACAAAATCTCACTCCAAGGTTTTTTGAAAAGTTGGCAGCTCTGTGGAGCTACTACCGCCGGGTTTGTTGAAGGATGCACGGGTCTGCTTATCAATATCCTTTATTTTATTTTGCAGTGATCAGGTTTGTGGCTTTGTTGCTCCGCTCCCCGGACTTGCCCCTGAGCGTCTGCTCCAGTCTCTCCAAGTCCTGCTCACAGTTTTTACAGGGGAGACAATCAGTCAGGATGTTGCTCAGCTGTGCTTGTTAACTACCTGCTGGCACCATTCCCTGAACCACTCCCCCGCTCTCCCCTCTGCAGCTGAGCTAACCACACCTCGCGACCACATACCCCCAACCGCCTGACTTAGGCCTGTGGGCGGGAGAGGAAGTCCGCCACGACCATTTACATCCCTGGCCTATGGACAACCTTGAAGTTAAAAGGCTGTAGAGCCAGTTACCACCGAGTGATCCGGGCATTGGTATCCTTCATGGGGTGGAGCCACTGCAGTGGTGCATGTTCTGAACATAGGGCGAATTGGCGTCCCAGGAGGCAGTACAGCAGGGAGTCGACCGCCTACCGGATGGCCAGGCACTCCTTCTCCCCAGTACTGTACCTGGCCTCTCTCCCTCTGATAGTTTCCGGCTGATGTAGAGGCCTGGGCGGTCCACCCCCTGCACCTGCCGTGACAAAACGCCCCCCAGCCCTCTGTTCGACGCATCAGTCTGCAGGATAAAAGGGAGAGAGAAGTTAGGCTCTCTGTGGGGAACCACTGCCCCATACACCTGTTTCACCTCCTCAACCGCCCACTGGCACCGCTCCGTCCACTGGACCAGATCTGAGATCTGAGGTCAGTCAAGGGGCTGGTCAGCTCCGCAAAGCCATGGATGAACCTCCTGTAGTAGCCCACCACCTCCAAAAACTGCCTCACCTCTTTTTTTGTCTCAGGCAGGCTGCGATAGTCTTGTCCACTTGAGGGCGCACCCTCCGCCCAACTGCACACTTCCCCGGGTTAGCGGTGAGCCCGGTCAAAATAAAAAATGCCAAGGGGCAAAAACGCAGACACAAACGGGGACCGGGAACTCACAAGACATTCAGGGAATGACATTCAATGACGCGACCAAGGACGAACGATACACGGGGCTTAAATACACTGGGAAGGTACAGGTGATTGGACACAGGTGGAAACAATCAGACACAGCAGACAATCACAGGGGATGACAGGACAAGGCAGGAAGTGAAGTAACCAAGGGACACAAGATGCATAAAACTACAAAGTAAAACAGGAAACAAACCCAAACCGTGACAGTAGGCCTAATCAATGAAAAGTGCTGGTATGATAATGCTGCGTCAGGGTACACAATATGACCAGCAATTCGTATCACTTGGTCGAAGGCAAAGTGTAGAGTATCATCACGAGACTGTTCCAGTGGAAAATCTTCCATGGAGCGTAATTTGGGAGCCGGCGGAGTCTCCATAGGAGGCTCCGTCGGTTCCCCCTCCCTGTCTGCAGTGTCAGACAACCTCGCGTCACCGCTGAGCACAGCACAATGCGTACTGCCCTCTAATTTATGAACCCCTGCCCAATCTGTCCCCAAGATTAGAGGGTGTGTAAGGCGGGTGCTAACCGCAACCTTTACTTTATGCTTTCCCCCCCCATATCTAATCTCTATTGGCACCACTGGGTAATCGTGAATATCCCCATGCACACACTTAATACTCACCCACGATGCCGCCACCACTGGGGGCCAATCGGCCTCCCGCTGGCAGCCGGGATGAACCGCCAGGGTGATGGCGACCTTCAGTGTCACCGGACGGTTGTATCAGACCCACACCGACGTCCGGGGTGGCAGACCCTCCAGGAGCTGCTCCACCACTACGTTCACCACCGCCGCCGCTCCACCCACTCCCCCGGCTGCAGCCACCTGTTTTCGCATTCTTCAGCCGCTGGGGGAATGCGAACGGGCGGTCCCCTGGCCATAGCCTGGCCCTATCCGGTCCATGATGGTCCTCTCCACATAAACGTGCCTATATACCTATATAATACTCGTCATTCATTTCCAGAACCACATTTTGTTGCACTGTTCACTTTGTAAGTTCACTTTGTAAGTTTGCAAGCATTTTAGATTCCTTTTTATTAAAATAAAAACTATTTACAACAACAGTGTCAGTGAATTTATTTCACTAGAAATGTATAAAATTCGACCCTGCAGGTAGTAATCTCCAGTCAAAAGTAGGTTAAATTATTATTTATAACTTTCAATACCACAATATTTTGTAAAATGACTGAAAACACAGAGTTTGGTTGCTCCGTCACACTTTATTTCTTGTTGACAATCTAAGAAACGTATGATAGTGCTACCCAAATGTTTATTGATTGAGTTAATCACAGATTTGGAACCATTAGTATGTGATGACTTAAGGTCAGACATAGCTGCGCGCCTCATCAGCCCAGTGTGTAGGTATAATGGAGGGTGCCCCCTTTCTTCAGGAAGCAGTCATGCGTATGTGTTCCCAGTTTGAGTTGACGCTGGCAGACTCCCAGCTGGTCGTCTAAGAGGATGTCACTGTCGAAAACCTCCAGCTTCATCACGTCATTCTCCTGGCCCTTGTAAGTGGTGAACTCCTCCTCCCACCAGGGGTTTTTCTCATTCCTGCTGACAGATGTTTCACCAAGATTGGAGGAGCCGCAGAACACTTTGACATAAGCGTCTGTGGTTCCCAGGAGGTTGGCGGACAGGTCGCTGGCCCGCAGGTTGAACAGCCTGAACTGAGCGTCAGTGAGAGTCAGGCTGCACAGGACCAAGAGCAGGAGGGGACGAGTGGACGCCATGGCTTCACAGGAGGCTGTGGAGGAGCAAACGCTGCATTTCATAGGACATACGGATTTAAAGGGGTTGTCTGGAATCGCAATACAATTATGTCACTAAAAAAAGTTATAATTATAATTTATTAAATACGGATACTATAAGAAGGATTTTCTTTTCACAGTGAAGCAAGAGGATCCACCAATGTTATTGAATAGTTGGCAAACTTTTTTTTTAATTGTTTACTTTATTATAATGTTTGTGAAAGGAAATGTGCTAGGAAATAGGGCATCCAATTTTAAGAGGATGCAGACAATAGTGAGACATGGAAAACTCAAAACAGTATCTTATAATCCCTTATGAGCTAACCACACATGTATGACTCACTGAGTTACCAGGGAAATAATTATCTTCAAAGGAAAGGAGTGTGAAAATGTAGCACTATAACAGCTGTATTAGAAAAAGTCCCTTCGGTCAGTCTAAAGGGGTGACCAGCCATTAATTTCACCAAAAGAAACAAATCCATTGGAAATGTTTTTGTCTTGATAGGCTGCTTCACATCTTTCCTATGGAGATCTATGAGCTTCCTCAGAAAACTGGTCCATTGCGTTTCATAATTTGACATAACTTGATCAGAGGTGATGAAGAGTGTGGATATCTCTTCATAAACAATTTTACAAAATAGCGTATGGGCATGGATTAGTTTGAAGAAAGTAAAATGATACAAATGCTCTACGAAATCCAAAGTACAGTAACAATGTTAGGTCTTACCTGTAGTCTTTGAACGTTGTCTCATCTCGAAGGCGTTCCCATGTGTTTTTAAAGGCCAGCATATCAGCTTCATCGAACCCTCCCACGAATAAACACTCAGCGTTACACAACATGACGGAACCGGATTTGAGACTTTTGGTCGGGTTGGAGTTGTACTCAATTAATATTCAACAAGGGGCAGTTAGAGACTTTTCTAATGCCAGTGTCTGGAACATAATAATGGGTAACTTGTACTCTGATTTAGTCCCAAATATATTCAAGTGGCCTGAAACCTGAATTAATGTAGTTCATGTAGTTCAAAAAAAGTTCTATTGACAACAGTTATTGTCAGCTTTTAAATTTGAATAATACGGTTATCTGGGGTCGGGTCACAGGGGCAACAGCTCCAGCAGGGGACCCCGAACTTCCCTTTCCCGGGCCACATCTACCAGCTCTGACTGGGGGATCCCAAGGCGTTCCCAGGCCAGTGCAGAGATATAATCTCTCCACCCAGTCCTGGGTCTTCCCCGGGGCCTCTTCCCAGCTGGCCGTGCCTGGAACACCTCCCTAGGGAGGCGCCCAGAGGGCATCCTCACCAGATGCCCAAACCACCTCCACTGGCTCCTTTCAACGGCAAGGAGCAGCGGCTCTACTCAGAGCTCCTCGCCCTGTTTCTAAGGGAGACGCCAGCCACTCTCCTGAGGAAACCCATTTCGGCCGCTTGTACCCGTGACCTAGTTCTTCCGGTCATGACCCGTCCTTCATGACCATAGGTGAGGGTAGGAACGAAGATTGACCGGTAGATCCAGAACTTTGCCTTCCAAGTGCAATACTGCCGTCGCTGCTCCGATTCTCCGGTGGGAGAAGCTCCGCCGGAGGTGTAAGTTTGAGAAAAAATATATATCTTTTGGACCGGGGTCTCCTCCTGACGTTCCCAGTTCACTCGCACTATGCGCTTGGGTTTACCAGTGCTTTCCTGAGTCTTCCCCCATCCTCTGACCCAGCAGATGGTAATCAGTTGAGAGCTCTGCATCTCTCTTTAAGCGAGTGGCCTCAGATCAGATGATACGATTTTAAAATCCATTAGGCCTCGGGTGCTCTAGAGTCCATCTCCCATCCAGGAGTGTGGTTCCAGAGCTGAGGCCGAGGCACAGCGTAGAGGTAAGCCCCACCAGATCCAACTGATAAAGCTCCACCTCTCACACAAGCATCCGGCTCCTGAGATGTTACGTTCCACGTCCTCAGAGCCAGCATCTGCCGCCCAGGTCTGTTCCGTCCAGACCCCCCACTGTCACTGCCACCCTTGTAGCAGCACACCCGACCCCATCGGTTTCACAGACGCTCGCAGTAGGGCCCTCCATCTGGGGTAAGGGTAACCCTACCAGGAGCACAAGGCTCCAGACAACACAGCCCTCAGGGTCATAGGGGCACACAAACCTCTCCACCATGACGGTGCAGAGAGGTAGTATTAGTAATGTTAACATTAGCATTAGCAATGTTATACTTTAAGGAGCAGTTTTCTGTGATTTCTCGGCGCATATGTGTGCTGTAATGCTGGCTGGAAACATCCAGTGGACAAACTGAAACCTTCAATTACTCGCTCTTAATGAGTGAATATACATTTTGAGACTTGATTTATTGTTTGGTTATTAGTTCACTTTTAGGGTGGTGATTATCTCTAGTGATTATCAATAATTCTATTGATGTCAATGATTTAAATTCACACTAGCTATTAACCAAAACAAAGCCCCTACACCGTGCCCAACATGACTATCACTTTTTAAGTCCAATAACAATACAAACGCTATTAACAATAATCCATTTGAGATTTGAGCAACTATAGGGCAGTACAGTGCGAAGAAGAAACAGTGGTTGAATACAGCTTTGAGATGCCAGTGGGAGACGGAGCTGCCTCTAAGTGTGTAAAGGGTCGAAGGTTTTTTATTTTTTGGGGCCGATGTGAGGGTTTCAGGACAGAGGATGTCGTATGTGTACAGACTGTAAAGCCCTGCGAAGCAAATTTGTAACTTGCAATTTGGGGCTTTACAAAATAAAATGAATTGAACTGAAAGTTATATTAAGACAACAAAACCAGATAACTAGTTTTAGGAGCTCAAAAGTTTCACTTGAAATAACTATTCCAACAGTTCAGGTGGCATCAAAGATACTTTGAGAGCTTTAGGAAAACTGCCATGATTGTATGGTTTAAGGCAGCGGTCTTCAACGTTTTTCAGGCCAAGGACCCCCAAACTGATGGCGAGATGGAGCAGGGACCCCCTATTCTACGGAGTTTGGTCCAACGTGACTTTAGACGTGAGCATAACGCGATCTGATTGGCTGGTGCCTGTGATGTCGTATCAGCATGAAAGGAGCGAGCTTGAGAGAGCTGCCGTGGGACTGAAAGATAACGTCTTCTCCATCCGTTATCCGTTTCTACAATATGTTGGACAATAAATACAATTCTGATTCTGATTCGTGGAAAAAAAATTGGTTGAAAAAAAGAAGAAAAAAAAAATTGTCTTATCAACCAAAAACTTTGTGACCCCCCCCTCCAGTACCTCTGCGGACCCCCTGTTGAAGACCTCTGGTTTTAGGGACAAAAGAACACTTTCAGACTTTGGTGTCAATATTTCATACTAAATTACGAGGCGTGACCATTACTGAATTAGTTGTGCGCATTTAGTTTGGTTGTCTACCTCAAAAACACGTCCCCATTGCCTTTTAATTCCTGCAGAATGACACACAAAAACAAAACAATTTGTGACCATGAACCAACCAACAGATAAGATTTTGTGACTATTTTAGAGTTTTCAGCTGTCAGCGAGAGGTGTTATCCTCTTCAAAGGAAAAGAGTGTGAACCCTTAATGTGGAGACAGCTGGATTTGTTTGGATTGTTGTTCCATTCACTTTCTTATCTCTAATCATTTATGCAGCGGACACCTTCAACTTGTGACCTGTTTGTGTTAGACCAACTGTCCTCTTGAATTTATTAATCTACAAGTCGGCCTGCACCATATCTATTTCTAATCATATTTTGAGCTTCATCTGAGGTTATTAAGACTTTATCACTATTAAGCCTTTGGTTCAGATAAACTGTTGACCTACCTTTCCTAGTTGCTTGTCAGTGTTGGTCACAGAGGGACAGAACCCTGAAAAAAGGAGCATTTAATAGTATACAGAAATGGAAAATAATCCCAAATGAAGGGTAGTATGTGAGTTTTGGAAATGCCTATTATTTGGTTTTTGATTTGTCCATGTTGTACATGAGCTGAAAACATGTGGCATATATTGAGAGGTATATGTGTTGGAATGACGCTCATTCACGCTAAAATGTGTACATTTAAATGCCAATAAACTGCAATAAACCTCAATAATTCCTATGTTAAAAGGGATTGATGGGCCGTGTATTTTCTTGAATAACCCAATAACCTCATTATGACGCCACATTTTACAGGTACCTTGGCATATACACACCTCATATTCACATTGTAACATTTAAAGTGAAATTACATGTTTCACAAAGCTCATCACTTACAAATACAACTGCAGATACATGAATATGTCATGACGGGATGCTGCGTTATTAACGTATATATGTTTAAATCAATGCTTAAGTGATCAATGCTCAAAATCACAAGAGCCAGTCACGATCCTGTTGATGAAGAAGCGCTTTTACTTCGCAGGGTGTTAAACACGGGAGAGAATACTGAGGCCCGATTAGATATATTGTCATTTCCAGATAACTTGTTTGAACGCTATCGTTTTTTTTTACAGTCCATCAAATGGGGTCGTCGTGGCACAGGGGTTAGAGAAGGTGTGCTGGGAAGCACAAGGTTGGTGATTCGATTCCAGGCTGCCCCATGTTCCATGTCGAAGTGTCCCTGAGCAAGACACCTCACCCCTAATTGCTCCCCAGGCAAAATGTGAAAAAGCCATGGGTTTAAAGTGTAATGTAAGTCGCTTTGGATAAAAGCGTCTGCTAAATGACCTGTATTGTAAATATGTCCATGACCTCACCCGTCCTCATAGAGGTAACGGCCCCCATCGTGGACGTGCATTACTTGTATGTATACATGTATTACTTTTTCTGCAAACGGCAGTTTCCTTTACAACATTATAATATTAGTAAAGCTGCTGTATGCAGAGCCATGAGAAACGCCTTTTAAACCTTTTTGTTCCCTGGACACAAACCAGTGTGACATTAAAGAGGAGTTCCACAGGACGCACCTGAATAAAACACATTATAGGTCCAATAGCATTGAACCAGTTTTTACCAGTGATGTTGTTCTTGTGATTAAACATGAGCATGTGTGTGTATTTCCAGCCTGTGTGTACTGCATTCTAACAAGCAGTGTAAAAATGTTATTTTCCCACTGGGAATTAGTAAAACGTATGGATTATGATAGTGTGTACATTAAATATTAACGGACAACACCATATTGGAACTTACAGTAATTTTCTCCCACAACGTTTCTCTGTCTTTTGCTGCAGTAGCCGTGTTACTTTCTTTTCTAATTACGGGTTCATACTCGTCGTTTGTTGCATTAATATTTGCAGCTCAATAGGGGTGAATATATTGTTTGTGGTTGTTGCCATGGTAACTCATAGTATCATGGCTCCATTCATGCTTCCTTCATATTGTGGTGGTGCACACGCTCAACTCTGAGTCAACCTACTCTGAGTTGATTGAACCAACTCTAAACAGCTGTTCTGAAACCCAGAACTCAGAGGTTCCCATCTCAGGGTAAATCAACTCAGAGTTTAGGGTTTGACTCAGAGTTTGTTAAACCTCCTACTTGAAACGGACCCCTGGTGTGTTGACTCGATTCTTGTTCCCTCATTCTGACCCCTTATCATCCTGATGTTCTCCCTCTATTCTCCCTCTAACTGGTATGTTGACGCTAGTCTAACTGGCTGTTCTGGTCGGTTGTCCCTATCTCGCTGGCCTTCCCGTTCTGAGACCTTTGTCTCACCGCTGATGTCTCCGCACTGTCTTGTTCTAAACCTTTGGACTCCTGTCTTTCCTTATCTATTCAACCTTGCCTGCTTGGCATCTCCCTATATCTGTCTACGGGCCTCTTTCTAGCTACTCCTTTTCCTCTGTTAAATTGTAACTCATCTACCTGGATATATAAATACAGCTATATCCCTACCTATATCGCCCGAAGTTGGCTGGGATGGACTCCAGCCCCCCCCGCGACCCTGTGTGCAGGATAAGCGGTTTGACAATGGATGGATGGATGGATCCCTACCTACACAATTCCATAGAAATGATTATAACATGAGTATGTGTTGGACAATAAGAAACATTTTCCCTCAACACTATATAATAAAAAGAAACGATAGGACGATAGAAACAGCCTTGCTCAGGGTGACGAATGACCTGCTGATGACAGCCGATGCTGGATCCCCCTCACTCCTCATCCTTCTGGACCTGACTGCTGCACTTGACACAGTGGATCCCACCATCCTGCTGGAGTGCGTCCACACCACCATTGGACTATCAGACTCTGCATTCAAGTGGTTTCAGTCCTACCTTTCTGGCAGAACTGAATACGTCTCACTGGGAAGATGCAAGACAGGACTGCTGTCTGTCTCCTGTGGTGTTCCGCAAGGGTCGGTCCTTGGCCCCATCCTCTTCATCACCTACATGCTCCCCTCGGCCGTGTCATCGGCAAACATGGAATGTCCTTTCATGTTATGCTGACGACACACAGCTCCACATCAAGGCTGCAACCAGGCCCCTCTGCAGCCGTGTCATGTCTCACCGCTTGTCTTGGAGAGATAAAGACGCGGATGAGCAACAACTTTCTCCAGTTGCAAATCCGAAGCCCTTCTTGCCGTCATCCTTCATTACCCATCTTTTGCAGACGTTTGTGGAGATCTCCCTCCATGAATCAGAGGCCATCCGCGCGTCCTTATAGTCCGCCAATGACGGCTTGTATAAGTGCTCATATTACGCATTTCTTCCGACAAAAGCTCTTCAATCTGATCCGTTCTCTCGTAAACATTCTTCCTTTTAATAATGGCCGTATTGTGCTATGAAACTGGAAATGTGAGACTCCGTAAAAGACGTAGTTAGCAGACCAATCGCAGCCTTGCGGGCTGCAGGAGGCTTGCGTAGCTTTTGACGCTAGTCTAGAAAACCCCTGCAGTTCGCCTACAGAGCCAACAGGTCTGTAGATGATGATGTCAACACGGCCCTCCACTACATCCTCCAGCATCTGGACTCCCCAGGAACCTACGCCAGGATCCTGTTTGTGGACTTCAGCTCTGCCTTCAACACCATCATCCCGTCTCTGCTGCAGGACAAACTCTCCCAGCTGCACGTGCCCGACTCCACCTGCAAGTGGATCAGAGACTTCCTGTCTGACAGGAAGCAGCATGTGAAAAAGGGGAAACATGTCTCAGCCTCTCGGACCATCAGCACCGGTTCCCCCCAAGGCTGCGTTCTTTCCCCTCTGCTCTTCTCCCTGTACACCAACAGCTGCACCTCCAGCTGTTCCAGGAGGAACAGAGCCCCACCCTCCCCCATCACCCTGTGAGACTCCCCCGTCACCCCCCATCACCCAGGACCTCAAGTGGGAGCTGAACATCAGCTCCAACACAAAGAAGGCTCAGCAGAGGTTGTTCTTCCTGAGGCAGCTGAAGAAATTCAACCCGCCAAAGACGATAATGGTCCACTTCTACACGGCCATCATGGAGTCCATCCTCTGCTCCTCCATCACCGTCTGGTACGCTGCAGCCACAGCCAAGGACAAGGGCAGGCTGCAGCGTGTCATCCGCTCTGCAGAGAGGGTGATCGGCTGCAATCTGCCGTCCCTGCAGGACTTGTTCGCTTCCAGGACCCTGAAGCAGCTAAAAAGATTGTAGCCGACCCCTCCCACCCCGGACAAAACCTGTTTGTGCCCCTTCCATCTGACAGGAGGCTGAGGTCCATCAGGACTAAGACCTCCCGCCACACCAACAGTTTCTTCCCGTCGGCAGTCGGGCTCATCAACAGAGACGGTCCCCCACTGACTGACTCATCCCACCGGTCACTCCCCTTCACACTGCACACGTCACTTTAACTGTAATTCATCACTCGTCACTTTATCACTTCTTCGCTAGTGCACTTTATTTTTTAACTTTTTAAATATTTTTAATTTTTAACTTTATTCTCTTGTTTTATACTAACCCATGGCCTTATTCTACTAACCCATTGCATTAGCATTTTATTTTATTGTATTACTTGTACACTGCTGTCTTGTTGTCTATTGTTTCTACTGTCGCGCACCAACCGCCAAGTCAAATTCTTCGTATGTTTGACATATTTTGGCAATAAATGTTTCCTGATTCCTGATCCTGAAAAATTGGTCGACACACGCAAGTAGGGGTGAAAAGGCACGATGTTATTGTTGGATTGTTAGCTCCACCCCCTACGTGGGGGGAGGTTATGTTTTAATTAGACCAGCTCGGTCACTGGACTCTTATTCAGGGAGACATTTTTTACTCGGTTAAGTTTTAATTTTATTTTTCCCAATGTTTTTAGTAGCTCTTACTTTATTTTAACTACATTTGGCTGATTTTTGTTTTGTCGCACTCTGAGATCCTGTTGATGAAGAGTTATAATTAAAATGTGTTTGCATTTGGATTTGAGCTGTTTGAATATTCTGAACTTCAAAGCCCACAGATTACAAAGTAGCCTATTCGGTAAATATCTAGACCTGTGGTATTGATGCCTGGAACTTTCCATATGGACTCACTCCCAATTTAAGACAACAGCTATTGGAATATTGAACAAAACATACATAACAAAAAAATAAATGGCTGAAGGTCCAGACTTTACATTGTGCTTGTTTTATTTATCATACATCTATGCTCTCATAGACTTCAAATCTGTACTGGACACCATTCTCCTCCTGGAGCTCTTCTGGTACTCCTGGAAACCTGAGGGAGAAGACGGCATTACCATGTTTTAAATAAAGGAGAAGTGTTTCATCTCACAGCTGTCACACGACTTTGAAACCATTGAAACATTGGACTTTGGTACCATCATTTTAAACGGGTTTGGAATTGCTAATAAGTTGCTGTGGGAACATGTTTTTTTATAATGTATATGGACACAACTTTAAGGGACAATTCAAGTTTATTGAAAGTTGGGTGTTTGTTTTCCTTGATATGGTTGGATGATGAGGCGGACTGTCTAATGTTTGCAGACCAACGACCTGCTTTGACCATCACCTAACTGCACAATAGTTCTCTGGAACAATGAGTGATTATTTGCAATATTTTAAGAACGCTCCCCTTCACATTCATCTCCAACTAAACTGGTTTGGATTATCAGCCTGATCCATTGAAATGGGCTGAACACGCGTGCTGATCTTACTCTGGCAGCAGACGATATCTGTCCGGACAGATTTCCGGGAGGAATGTGTCACACTCAAACTGCTTCAGGATCCGCGTGACAAACAGTCTCTTGGTCCCCGGGCTCTCCATCAGCTCCTGGGAAGCCCAAAGCAACCAAATCTGAATTACAGGTAGAAGGAAGTGGTCTGTAGGCGCAGGCGTGTGTCCATTCAGCGCATCCCGCAGGGGTTCATCACGGACGCCCGTGATTGCTGCGACCAATCGGACAGTAAAATGGAACACTGGGGGATTATTTAGATGTTATCATTGATCATTTGGAGTCAGATATTTAGTTATTCACTAAACAAATAAAGAATGTGGGAGACAAAGGTAAAACTTTTCTCTCTCTTGTTGTTTTTTACATATTTTAGAACATCCCTTGTGAGACTTGTGAGCAGTGGTCGGTCCCTGCAGTACCTTGTACAGAGAGCTGCCCCCTATCACCCAGACCTGGTCCGCCTGCTCTGCCAGCTCCGTGTCGACCAGCCTGAGGGCCGAGCTGAAGTCTGGTGCCAGGTGGTGTGCTCCTGCAGGGGGCGCTCTGGAGGACAACAAGTTCAGTCACCACAGTGAACAATACGAGACAAACGAACACTCGCGGATCAATAGTTCATCCAAAACACCTACGCTGCCCTCCCCTGCAGACCACAGTGGCTGTACTTTATGAAACAGTCCCTCCCTCATATTGTCCCTGAGCAAGACACCTGACCCCTAATTGCTCCCTGGGCAAAAAAAGCCATTGGCTAAAAATGTGATGTATGCCGCTTTGAATAAAAGCGTCAGCTAAATGACCTGTGATGTAACATTACTTTTGGCTGAAAATACATTTAAAATAACCGCAAAATGTTCTTTTCTCAGCCTGAAATAAAGTTTATTTTCCTTATCTCTACTTTATACGTTTTTCGGGTTTTAAGGCTTTTGTTTATTGTTGCTAGGCAACGTGAGCAGCGGAAGTAGAGCTGATGACGCGAGCAGGAAGTCCCCCCGTAGGGCACACGTCCCATTTCAGAGACCGCTGGGTTCAGCCTATGCGGTTGTTGAAGGTCTACGAAGGATGCAGCCTAGCGACTTTGAGTGTGACAGGTGTTGACGTCGGCTTCTTATGGGCAGGTATGTCGTAGCTCCGCCCCTCAGGGTATCAATAAAGACACGTGGTGTTAAAGAGCTTTAAGAGGTTGGAAAGCTAGAAAAGAGATAAACAGGTACAGTGTTTGGGGGAAGTGCTGTCTGAACACTAAAGACACACTATTGTCTTCCATTTTGATCAGAGGTCCCGTCTACAAACAATATATAACAATGTTTTCCCTTAATGGACTCCAGGTGAAGCCCTTTAATGAAGGTGCAGCGCATGGCGAGTGGAGCAGCAGGTGCGGCGCTGCTGACTGAGGAGGACACGTACTTGAGCTCCCTGCTGAGGACGATGTTGATCCGGTTGTTCAGCGGTCTGTTCTTCTCCGGGATGGAAAACCACGTTTTTCTCCCCATGATCACCACGTTCTGCTTGTCTGCAGGACGGCAAGTTTCCAATCGGTTAAATGTCACCCTGCAGCGCCGCGGAGGCCTTTCAAGAACAATTCTACTCAATATTGGCTTTTTCGTCACTGGAATGTTTGGTTCTATTCGGATGATTGTTTTCTAAAAGTCCAAAATGAGGAGGGGGGTATTTACATGGAATGTTATGGATATTTTTGGTTCTTAATTAGTTTTAATCAATTATTTGTTTACATTGTTTTAGTTATTTTTCAGAATAAAGGGAGTACTATCAGTGGCGTAGAGTTGCAGTCGTTTGGCATTAGTCGTTTGTAGTTAATCAGCACATCTGAACAAAACGTGTGTTAAAACATTTTAGTAGATCATGTAATGAATTACTCGCTGACGGCAGCGTTCTCCGATAACAGGTGCGATCCGGCTGGAAACGCTGAGCGTGAAGCACAGGTGTCCTCTGAATGCCTGGTTCAGTCCCCTTCGGCTCCATAAAGTGGGTCTTATCTTATTCACCGTGGGGGTGAATTACACAGCTAGTGCACCTACGTTGATGTCACACAACAGGGAGCCGCTTCTGCTACACATTCAGTCCCAGTGAACACGCATGTGTGAAATAGGACAACGTCCATTGACCCTTTGTGCCGTTCGTCACCGATCATTGACTAACTCGTTGATCTCATTCTGTCCTTACAGGTGATGACAACAATAAGAAGTTACTGAAACAACACAACTTCCCTATAAGAACAATCACCGGTGATTTGATTTCTCTTGACAGCGTTAAAGGTTTATGAACATTTGGCACAAACAAACGTCAACCAACGTTTCGGATACGTCACCAAGGCAGGTGATGCGTTCACAATGATCACGTGAGGGATTGAAGATGTCATTTTGCAGCCGTATTATTTATTTACACAGAAATAGATTTGAGCGAGACACAAGGACAACAAAGACACACACAAGTAAACGTTAATAAAGGCCCAAAACATGTAAACTATAGAAACGGAGCAAAGGCGTGATTACTGAATGGGCCGCAAGATTATGTACAACATCTGTATGTTTAAAATGTCTCCGTACGTTCACACATATGTTTGATGACGGTGACAGGAAGAGAACCAGCAGGTAGGTAGAAGGTGCCTCATAGGCCAGGCGGCTACGTCAGGTAACCAGGGGCACGTGACGACGCAAACCCCACAGGTCACGTTACCTTTCACGGAGGCCGTCGCCGTCATCCTCCGGAAGTGTTTGAATTCGTTACTGTAAAACAAGAACGCGTAATTAACGCATCTGCAAAGTTGACACACGCCGCTGCCGCCGCGCGCGCTTCAGTGGCTGACGTCACGGACCCACCTGAGTCTGACGGGATGCCAGGGCAGGTTTCCATGGCAACCGATGCCCAGGTCAGGACACACCGCCACGATGCCGTTGAGGACGCGGGACATGCTGCGCGGACTGGACGGCGTCCTCGTGCAACACGAGCTTTCTGGCGGGACTCGAATCGGCGCGCTTCTTCTTCTCTTCTTTTAAAGGCGGTAAACTCACCGCCTCAGAGTGGCGCAGCGCCACCCGCTGTGTGGAGGGTGAACCGAGAGCAATGAAAACTCATCGCTATGATCACAAGCTGAGGGAGCCAAACGTGCGCGTGTAATCATACAACATACAACACAATTAGGGTATCAACAACTACTTTGCAGTTCAATATTTTATATTTATTCCCACTTTAAAAAATCATATAACTACTGTATATATGTCAGTCCTCTCATCTGCTTGAAACGTGGTGCAATCCTCAAGAATGTCATCTTGTTAATCTTGAGCATCTAAACCAGGTAAACCATGCATGAAGACAGCACACGCCAGGTCCTTCATATATATATATATATACATGAAGATGAGGGCCATAGGCTCATATTGCCTCTGAGACCAAACACACATCTACTTAAATGAAAGTGCCACTTTGAAACATTTTACAAGTAACAAGAAGGGAAGAAAAAGGGTTTTATTCACAAACTGTAGTACAAAAGTGTGTGTAAACAATACACAGAAATGATTTCTGACAGAAATAAGTGTGTTGTGCTATTTCACAGCTGGGCGTGCAGCAGCTCGGAAGCAGTCCTCACAGCGGACAGAAGCTTTGGCCAAACTTTAATGACATACAGAGATTGTCCCATCGGGTATCAAGTCTTCAACACTTTTGAAATATGGTGCATTCCCTGTGTGCACCATGGGCATTCTATAAGACGGTGACCACGCAGTATAGTTAGCCTCATTGCTTCAGGGGTTGCTTGGGTTGTGAATACAGCAGGGGCAGCAGTGCAGCGAGTCATGGATGAAGAGATCACACTCCGAACAGAACACACCTCCACATATCGGACAGGTGAATATCTAGACACAGCGGGAGAGAGCAGATCAACATGGATAGATGGACTGAACTCATAATTGATTCAGGTAATTCATTATTCCACTCAATTTTAAAAGGAATGTGAATATATTTGCTAAACTAACCAGCAATGTCTCAACGCCGTTTAACATTGTAGAGCTAAAAAGAAGTTGTCAAAATCGAAGCAGCCAAGCGATGTTTAACACCAGATCCTACAATTCCTTTATCAACTCATTGGCTCATAAACTCCACACTGCTGGTTTGTAATGCACAAACGTCTGTTGCAGCTGGACAATAACTGGGCAGGTATCAAGGACATAGTTTTCCTCCCACATCCTCTTCTCTCATTTCATGTCGTCCCGCTCAGAATAAAAGGCATAGAACATCGTAAGAGGAGATCATCACACTGGGAAAAACTAAGGCACGTATCTTTGTACCTCCGCTGCTCCACTTACACTTTTGTCTTTCAGCTCCCCTTGACAAGCCTGACAGAACCTGAAACCAAATGACGGCAGGTTTAGCCACACAGCAGCACAGCGTCAGTGAACGACTGGGTGTGCGGATGAAGGGGGGCACCTGTCTACGTGGAGCCCCTCTGCAGGGCTCTCCGTGAAGGCTTGGAGGGGGAAAAGGTGGTGGAAGGATCTGGCCAGATGGGGCGCCGAAACCAGAGTCAAACCTTCGAGACAACGCGGCGGTCAGAGGCGCAGCACAAAGCAGGAACAGAACCGTATAAAAGTCTAGTCTAACCGTACAGTGACGCGCACACACACACGTACCACAGACTTTACACTCCACAGGAAGCTCGGTGTACTTGGCGTGGCATTGCGGACAGAAGTATCCTCCCAGAGACAGACCGGCACCACCGCTACTGTCCAGATGCCTGCAGCACGCAGCGGGAGCAGATTACATTACATGGCGCTTTTATCCAAAGCGACTTCCCATCAGCTGAGAGCCTGGAGGTCCAGATAGCAGCGCGTCGACTTACGCCATGCTGAATGAGGGCTTGGCGTCCTGGTCACTCAGGTAGGCGACGGTGTGCTGAGGAAAACCTGGACAAACAAGTGGGTGTGAGACCAGTATTCTGCTGATGTTTGTCGAATTCATTTTGGAGACCAACCAATCTAATCTAACGGCATTTTTATTTGAGATGGATTAACATGAACATCTAGACGGTGCCAGTATGGAAGGAGAGTATAAAGAATCAACGATGGGAAAAGATTTTGACAAGATAACAATTATCATCATGCAACACAGGGTTACACAGCAAAATGCAGTTGTTGCCTATTCGTTACCACTACTGAATTAAAGTGCATTTTGTGAATAAACATGACGATGAAGACGTCTGAGCATAAGAGGACATTCAGCACACTGGAAAGGGAGGATTTTAATGACGATGAAGACGTCTGAGCGGTTCTCCACTGCTGTTATTAACACATCCTCATGTGACATTTACTCAAATAGAACGTTTGGGATTGACACTTTACTCTTCTTTTGAATTCATTATTTACATTTCTGAAACGTGGACAGCGGCTCAGTGGGAGTTTTTAACAGACCACCAGAAGAAAACAGTGCTTTGTGTGGGACTATTTTCAGCACCGCACTGATCCACACGTTGGGCTTCAGTGAGGAAGTTGGAGGCAGATTATTCTACAGACATTTAACACACATTTAACCATTTAGCAAATGCATCCCGTTGCCCTCACAGTTCTATCTTCATGCTCATCCTACAGGGTCCCAACCAGCGCTGCCATGTCCCCTTTGTAGTTCTGTGTGACTGTTGGCCAGGCAATCGGGTCCAGCTCGCACACGGCGTCTCTCCGCTATGTTGTATCTCATGCTACCACTTTGCGTAGAAACAGAAGGGAAAGAAGCAGTCGGCGTCTGGGTACTGACCCATGCGTATCAGCGAGCACTCGGATGAGGAGCTGGCTGGGGGCGGTTTGACGTGCAGCATCAGCAGCTCTTTGAAGTGACTCTCATCCAGGATGACGTGGTAGGAGCCGCCCGTCTCCCGGGTCAATACCGTACACACCCTGACCTCCGCTGACAGGCCAATCACAGAGACCCTCACCTTCAGAGACTTCAGGGTCTGGAAGAGGAGGACCACAGTTACACGTCACGTCATCCGGTTTACATGGAGCCTCCTGAAACGTTCACATTTAGTTGCATTTAAATGTAAAATACAGAGTTTGTGATGCACCTTAATCAGCTCACAGATGTTGGCGGGGTCACATGTGGTGAGGCTGCTGAGGATTACCAGGATCTCCCGACTGGTGTGTCCAGGCATGTGCCTGCATGCAGAGACAGGAACAAGTTGAGTGACATCAAGTGATATTACAGAAATGACAACTATTCAAAATAAGAGAAATATGACTCATAATGGTAATAATTATAAGACGGCGAGGACCCACTTGAGTGTCTGTATGGCCAGGTGGAGAGAGTTGTAAAGGGACGGCTCGCCGATACACACAGTGTCCACTGCTTTCTTCAAGGCAACGATGTGTTTCTTTGGATTTCCTAGCGTCAAACAAAATACATCACATGATGTCAACGACTTGACCGTTGTATTGTTCCGCTTATGACGTAATGCCGGACTTTCACAGGCAGTTCACACAAGTGAACCGTGTGAACAGAGGCACCCTGCTCTGTTTAGACAAAGGCCCATTATTCTCTGTGGCAGAAAGACTGGTTTAAATGAAAAAAACAAAACATGGTCATTATTTGTGTTACTACTCTCCTTCTAGTACCCAAAGAGATGAGTCGAACATGGAGCTCACCTGCCAAGTCAGTCAGCTTCTCTGCTCTTTTATTCTTGGTGGTGATCAGGCCCAGCTGGAGGATCACAACAAACAATGCAGGAGTAAATAAGTGTATTTAACCATGAGGATACAAAAGAGCAAGAAACAACAGGTGTGTCTTTAGTCTGAAGATGTGAAGGCTCTCTGTGGTCCTGATGTCTTCAGAGACCTCCTTCCACCATTTAGGAGCAGGACAGCAAAGAGTGGAGATCTAGTGGAGTGTTTTGCTCTCAGTGAGGAGGAACAAGCAGTTTATCACATGCAGAGCGGAGAGTGTGGGTCGGGATGTCTGGTTGGACCAGGTCCTGGATGTAAGCTGGACCCCATCCATTCACAGCACGGTACGTGAGCACCAGTGTTTAGAACTGGATGAGCCACCGGTACCAGTGAGGAGAGCGGAGGAGTGGAGGAGTGAGGGAGAACTTAGGAAGGTTAAAGACCAGTGGAGCTGCTGCATTCTGGATGAGCTGCAGAGGTGGAATGGTGGTAGCAGGAGACCTGCAGGAGAGAGTTACAGTAGTCCAGGAGGGAGACGACAGGAGCCTGAATCAGTACCTGCGCTGCCTTCTGAGTGAGAAGAGGACGTGTTCTCCTGATGTTGTAGAGCGTGTATCTACAGGATCGTGATGTCATTGATGTTGGGAGTCAGGGAGAGTCGGCTGTCGGGTGTCACGCCGAGGTTCCTGCGGTCACAGTGGACGTTAACACGGAGTCGCCAAAGTTGACAGTCAAGTCCTGGGACGCAGAATCTTTTCCCGGAAAGAGAAGTAGTTCAGTCTTGTCAGGTCAATGCTTCATTGATGAAGAACAGGAAGTGGCAGACTTCTCCGGGAACCATCACCATATCGTGGTGGAGAGGTTTGTGTGCCCCCTGCATGGGGCTCCAGTAGGGGACTCCATGGTCCTCCTGGGAGACTTCAATGAGCACGTGGACAACGATGGAGATAGTGTATCTACAGGATCGTGTGAAGAGATCGGGTAAAGAGTGATCACCATCTGGGGGTGAGCTGGGTCACAGACTCATGGAAGACCTGACAAACCCAAGCGCGTAGTGCGGGTGAACTGGGAACATCTGGAGGAGGCCCCAGTCCAAAAGATTTTCAACTCACACCTCCGGCGGAGCTTCTCCCACATTCCTGTGAAGGTAGGGGACATTGAACCAGAGTGGTGTATGAGTGGGCTCGACTTTGGGCCATCCAATCCTTTTGTACGCCCAAAGCGAGAGCTGCGTTCGGGTGCTCGGCAGTAAGTCAGAGGCGTTTCTGGTGGGGGTCGGCCTTCGCCAGGGCTGCGCCTTGTCACCAATCTTGTTTGTGGCTTTCATGGACAGGATATCGAGGCGTAGTTGGGGGGGGGGGGGGGGGGGGGGTCTACAGTTCCGGGGGCTGCAGATTTCATCGCTGCTTTTTGCAGATGACGTGGTCCAGATCTTCTGTCTGTGACCTCCAACTCTCACTTGAGTGGTTTGTGGCAGAGTGTGAAGCGGTCGTGATGAGGATCAGCACCTCTAAAACCTTTAAAGAGCCCTCGATCTACCGGTCAATCTTCGTTCCTACCCTCACCTCTGGTCATGAAGGACGGGTCATGACCGGAAGAACTAGGTCACGGGTGCAAGCGGCCGAAATGGGTTTCCTCAGGAGAGTGGCTGGCGTCTCCCTTAGAAACAGGGCGAGAAGCTCAGCCATCCATGAGGAGCTCTGAGTAGAGCCGCTGCTCCTTGCTGTTGAAAGGAGACAGTTGAGGTGGTTTGGGCATCTGGTGAGGACGCCCCCTGGGCGCCTCCCTAGGGAGGTGTTCCAGGCACGGCCAGCTGGGAAGAGGCCCCAGGGGAAGACCCAGGACCAGGTGGAGAGATTATATCTCTGCACTGGCCTGGGAACACCTTGGGATCCCCCAGTCAGAGCTGGTAGATGTGGCCTGGGAAAGGGAAGTTCGGGGTCCCCTGCTGGAGCTGTTGCCCCCATTAACTTGAACTGAACATGAAATATTCTGGGAATGGATCCAATATCATAAGAACCTATTTACCATAAGCCAATCATACTAAAGCAATACTCAATGGCATCTTTTTTTCTGATTCACATATGGATCATTTAACAATTGGTCAAAAACCCCAAATGATGAAACCTTTGCATCACAAGTTATGAGGCAGGAACCTCGGCCAAAAGAGTCCTTCAGTGCAGCAATAGTGACGACACGATGGAGCAGACGGTTTCTCTGCTAGAGGCAGCAGAACAGATCTCGTTTAAACGAGAGCCGACGGGACCTTAAGTCACAGGTCAGGATCAAATCTGCACAGAACTCAATGACTGATACACACCTGGCTGATGGGGTTTTGGTCAAAGTAGTCCTCGACAAAGGTTTCCAGCAGCTGAGGAGGAGAGGGTGCATTAGAGCTGACCATGACGTATCGATGCTGGGGGGGGGGGGTCTGCTGCAGAACCTACCTTCAGGGAGGCGGTGAGGCGGTTCGGTTTCAGGTCATGGTCGTCCATAGTTCTTGAACAGTCGATCACCACGTGGAGGTGTCGCATCTAGAGAACAACATCCTTTAACCTCCTCAGGTTTTTAGTAACATTTTATTTTCATTGCTGAGTATGGCCAAAGTAGTCCCCGGTACAATGTTCTGATGCCAAAAAGAGTCAAACTGATCCGGGTCCCCAATGGGCCACATTCAAAACAACGGCCATTGCAGGCTGCAGTGTCTTTTATTACTCCAACAAGATGCAAATGATTTCTATGTTGTCCATCAAAACAAAACCATGACAGCATGTTGACCAAAGGTGTAAGTGGCCGTTCTATCATGTTTACCCATATAAAACAACAATGAGGTGCAGGATGAAGCCAATAAGTGAAGCACGAGGTTCACAACTCACTCACCATTCCAAGGCGCACTTGTCCGTGGCTCTCTGTGACCCTACGGGGTAAAACAAAGCACAGAACCTTGATATCGCTTTAGGGGAACTAACGGATTGCCTTCTGATTGAGCGGCACAGAGTCCAGCTGTACAACTTCCTCATGTCACGTTCACGTAACACAAGAGACTCGTCAAACGAAATGGAGTCTTGAGAATGATCAAATCAATGAGTCATGTGTCACGCGTGCTTATCAAACAATACAGGCACACAAACCTTTTCCTTTTGGACTGGAACAGGATCTCTTCTACTGTGGCTTTTAGGGAGCCAGATTCGTCCTCCTTCAGCACCTCCCTGGAGGAGAAGACACACGACCCACAGAGATCCATGAGCAACGCTCTTCACTTAGAACAATGAGGACTTGGGCTCAATGGTTAGTAAGCGCCATTCACCCTTTTTCTGTATATATAATATAATAATAATAATAATAATAGCACTCTTTTATTTTACTACGCACTGGTGTTAGTAAAAGTTATGAATATTTCCTTTCATTCATAGTGTTTAACTTGCCATCTATGTTATTATTTGTAATTGTTGTGTTGGTATTATGGCTGTTTTGGGGATATTTTGTCTCATATCTCCTCAGAGCAATGTGTGTGTGTGTGTTTGTTTGTTGCATTTGTAACTTCTGTGGTAGTTTGTCACAGTTACACAGTTACACTACCTCCAAGCAATACGCAACTGTAATACCATGTAGACCTTTTTGGGGTAGCCATGTTTTCCTTCTCTGTCTGGAATATTGGTAAAAATCCATAAAAAGTTTCAAACTAGAGATGTATTTCGTATGTCTCTTTGGCGTTGGTTAATTGTTCAGTTAATTATTGACATAGTTTTGTATAATTCAGAGTTAATAGATGAATAAATTCAGGCTTTTACCAAAGCCGGTTAAGACTGAATACAATCGCTACCTCACCTGACACAAAATGAGAAACCATCGGTACAATAACGGGACCTCCTATTAAAAAGTCTTAATTATATTATTGCTGAGATCCCAGGACTCTCAGACGTATTGCACAGTGACAGGTTCAGAACCCACCACGAGCTGTTAGGACCAATTAAAGGAAACAACATGGTTTATTTTGTATTTACTAGGAAACACTTTAATTAATCATAGCTTATTAGCGTAGCTCATTATTAGAAAGATGCAGTACCAAAATTGTCATTGAGAAAGTGTTACCGTGGTTACGCCATGTTTGAATGTGGAAGCCGTATGATGACGACACATTGACCAAAACACACTTCCAGACTGACCCAGATCAGACAGCCTCAAGCTTCTAATGATGGACACAAATGCTCCTGTTTCTGTGTCTGCTTTGTCCCTCTGCACTGCTCTTGTTTGTGTTGTATTTATGTGTGTATAAGGATGATGATCTCACACTTTTTGTTTGACTCATTATTGATTATATATCTTTATTGGTTGAATGGTCTTACCATGTCCTCTCATAGCCGCCTTCCCAGCGCTTGGTTCTCTCTGGTTCTTCATCCATTATGTCTGTCGGACAAACATGCAAGTAAAGTTACAGCTAAAGAATAGTGACAAACTTCAGCCTCACACTCATCCACAAGTCTTGTGCGCGGGCTGTCACACTTCATTGTGTTTGGCCATCGTAGTTTGTCTCATCCCTTTATTCCCCACAAGGTGATTTAATAGAATTCGGCACCCAGTGTCAACACTGAAAACATTATTGGACATTCTATAAACCTCTAGCTGTCCTGGTAAAGGTTTATCGAGCCGGATCGGTTTGGCGGTATGTATGTCGTTAGTTGTGCCGTAAAGCGTATTAGTCATTGATTCCACAGCAGGGACTGATCGCAGAAGTAACGATGCAAACAGAAAACATGAAAGCTGTGGGGGAAAAGCATCGCACAAAGCGGGTATTGATAACCAGCAAATAGTTGCGTGCGTTACATTAAAGCTCTGGCATTATGCATATCCTGCTAACGTGAATTCAACATTGTAGCTAGTTAGATATAACGTTGGTAGTCATTACCGTTACATTAGCTTCAACGTTTAACACAGCGAGCTAACGTTAGCTATCAATAATTGTAACGTTACGTTGTTTATGTATCGTTTATTCAATATGCTAATGAGGACCAAGTGAATGCATTATCGTGTTATTATTTATTATTGTTTGCGATAGAACTTTCAGTCATGAATAACGCACATAAATAATGGTAATGATAAACAATCCGTTGTATCTACAGTACCGGTTTAATGCAACACCAGACGGTGCAACGGAATATGTCCTCCGGAAAGAAACACGCGTTCAGAGCAAATGCCCGGTCCCTCTTCTTCTTCGTGTACTTTCTCTTCTTCTTCTTCTCTGGTTGAATGGCGGCTGGCTAACCAGTATAGAGAAACTGTACCGCCATCTACTGAATGAGCGAGACGCAGATAGATTTGTAGGGAGACAGTTAATCCTGTTGAAGCGAAGCATCTGTAAAAGTCTCTCGATGCTTCCCGTCTGCATGAAGACTTTCCAGCGCTGCGACCAAATCACGAGTGGTTACCATACTGGAATGATTATTTATATGACTAATGTTAGTCTAATTAACTCAGCTGTGTATATTAAGAGTTTCTATTGTTCGCTGAATCCAGACAACGTGTGGCCAGTCTCTGATTGTTTCCACCCTTCTGTAATAATGAATAACTTTTCACCACGATGTAACATAGATAGAGGGTTTGGCACCACATTGACCAGACAACAAAATCTACTCTATCTATCTATAGCATTACATATTGACAACCCTCTGTTCTCCTGGTCCCAGCACCCTCCGCTGCTTTTTGGGCTGGTGCTGATGATTAGATTCACTGCCACACTTTCAGAAGAAATGGAGGCTCTGGACCAAAAAATACTTGCTACTTTCAATAACAACGAGGCCTCTTCCAGAAATTGACCTGGTGGATACTTTAATAAACACTTTATCAATTGTATTTGCGCATTTTAATTATTATTAAAAAGTCTTTATCCTTTTATGTGTGACGTATGATAAGCGTTCACTTCGATGAAAAGGCACATTTACAGACTGTGCAAAGTGACCAACTAATCTTTCTAACAACAAAAGCTTTATCGGCATGTAGTACATTATTTAGCTGATCATTACAAAGCTGTGAACCTCAGGACAAGTGCTTCAGTGAAGAGGGCTCCAGGGTCTTCTGCTCCTGGATGAACAGCATGTTCACATTTGGCATGAAAAAAAAACAAAAGTCTCATTTCAAGCATCCTCACAAAGCCTCTGACACTTGGGGAGTCAACGTTCGAGTCTCTGATGGTCTGGAAACACTTTGGAATTCTTCCATGTGCTCGTCCACAGTGTTGACAGCGCGACTGTGGCAGTTCCATCGGGTTGTGGAGGCTCCGTTGTGGGCCACCTCTTGGTCGAGCCTGGTGGTTTTAAGTCACTTAAATACATCTGTATAGGTGAATGAGCTCACTTGAGTCAGCTGATCACACATCATGTGCACGATAAGCTGTTTCTCAGTCAAAATCCAACGTGCACTGTAATAGTTGGTGTAACCACACACACATTAACCAAAGGTGTGTGTGTGAAACCAAATGGATCTTCAGTAGACGAGATTGTCTCAATCTGGGAGTAAATATTTAGCTAGATCAAATATTTTATACGACTTTCAACCTTTATCTCTTCAATATGCATCTAAAACTTGACTTATTTCTTCACAGAACATGCAACAACAGAGTTTACAGATGTTCACGATTGCTCCTCAGTAGTGCTGCGGTCGGTTTATGGCGTTTTGCCTCCCTTGTTACCCCCCCCCCCCCCGGCACTGCAGCGTATCGGCTAGAGAGAGCAGTCTGCCCGTGTTTAGATCATTCTCTTCAGCTGGGAGCTGCACTGGTGCTCCTCCAGACCGCAGTCCACCTGTATTGATTACATCACATCTTCTAAAGGTAGAATACTAGCACTGTTACTATGGCAGCTGGAATCATCTTAACACAGTGATACAAAAGCTTATTGATCACTTTTCTTTATTGAAATCTTGTAAACATGCTTTCTCCAAAATGTATTACCACTGGCAGAAGGAACTTTGTGGTTGCAAACTAAACCACCTTTTACATACATCAGTTGAGTAAAACAGCAAAACAATCAATTTCATCAAGATGTGCTGGATAAAAGTATATAGACTATTGAAAATGTGTTCATCTTCTTTTGACACGGTGCACCTAAAGCAAACCCAGCCATCGTTTATTCATTTCCTTTTAATAGCCCAATGTCTAAGATCTATAATAAGAACAAATAGTAGAGAAAAATGTACTAGAAATACACATATTTACAACGGCTTGTCAGCAACTCAATGGTGCTCAGCACATTCACGTGTCTCGTGTCAGCTCTTCCTTCATTCTACATGAAACTAGAAAACATTATATTTTAAAAGGCTACAAAAGAAGCGGCTTCATAAGAGTACTGACACATACCCATCTAATTTAACATCTCAGACTTTCCAACTTCGTAAAATAGTAAATAAAAAAAACATTGCATAAGTGTGAATAGTTAGTTAGTGGGGGGGTCAGAGGTGGAAGTTCATGGCCGGCGGTCGTAGTTGCTGATCCTCCTTTTGATGTGGGACAGTTTGGACCGGAGATATTTACACCTGTTCTTCTTAACCTGGTAATGTGGGGACTGCAAAAGAAATGTATTAAGCCCTCTTCTGTTCCGAGTGGCCTGGATGTATTTGTAATAGACTGCATGTTCCTCACCTTCTTGAGATTCTTCAGCCTGCTGTGTTTGTCCAAGGCGTCCTAAGATCACAACGATAGAAGTCAATGGAGCAGAAGTTCAGCACTGGAACAACGGTTTTCCTAAATAAAGCCTTAGAAAATGTCCAAAACTGGGAATAACGGTCTCTGTTCTCACTACCACACCGCTGCCTTCCTATTGGCAGCCATAACAACCGATTGTAGGCGAGTCCCCTGAATCGGAGTCTGACCCCGACTCACCAGGTACGGGGCACTGCCCTCGGGGTGCCGGTCCAGCTCCCGGTCCAGGTCAGCCAGGTCCTGGTTGATGCCTTCCAGCTCGGCCTGCAGGCTCTTGTACTCCTGATGTTCCAGGTCAAACTCACGTTTGTAGTTCAGACGCTCTTGCTCATCCACAATGGGTGGAAACAAACTGCAGATGAGAAGTGACATTATGCGACAGGTAGCCATTAGCCTACATTTGGCCGGTGGACACGGGAGAAACAAACATCAAATCCCAATAAAAGCATAAAAGATCGATGCGGCTTGTTGGTGATCCACTCACACATTGAAGTCCTCCTCCTCCAGGTCATCTCCAGACTCCACAGCAGTGTCGTAGTCTCTCAGCCGGGGCTTGGGGCCTCCCACAGAGCTGCTGATGTCCGAGTCGCTGCAAAACCACATCACAGATTTACACACTGGGTCGAGCACCATTATCAGGACGCAGCCATCACCATACGCAAATTAACTCTGTATATATTCAGATTCCCCATCAAACCAGACTGCCAAGCATTCAGCTAACTGCTTAAATATAAAGCGTATTACCAATAAAAGGCCAGAACCTTTTTCTGAATTAATATTCAGTATTTAGAGAGGAACACATCAATTTGTTGTTTGAGACAGAATATTAACGGCATTCTGTATATTACTTCAAACGATTGAGCCGTCTAAGGGCTTTAATCTGAGTGGTGGTGAGTTTAGTCGTGAATGACGCATAGCTTACCCTGGCAGGTAGAGAGGCTTGCTGTGGTCCAGCTGGTCCACATAGTCCCTGGACCCCCTCCCTCCGTGATTAGCCCCATTCAGCAGCACCTCTGGGTTACCTGACACTTTGCTCACCTGAAGCAAGAGAAAAGGTCCATTTCAGTCGCCGTAGAGACCCATGCTAGTTTCGATCAAACTTTCATACGTATTTAATTCTCAAAAGAACATTCGACCAATTTCACAAATGAGTCTTGATGGGTGCGGATGGATGAGTTTGGGCGGAGCGGACGATGTCATCACGGCTTTTACGTGGTGCATCCAGTGCAGTGTAATATTACCACATTGTTTATATCAATAACACGATTTACATCCATGTTATATTATTATTAGAACATTTCCAAATACTTTTTCTGGTAAAGAAAGAAATGTCAAGTGAACATATTTAGTGTATGTAAATGGCCTGTACTTGTATAGCGCTTTTATAGTCTTCCGACCACTCAAAGCACTTTAACACTACATGACATCATTCACCCATTCACACCCATTCACACTGATGACAGGAGAACCACACACAGTGACACCTGCCATCAGTCACTAACATTCACACACAAATCAAAAGAAAAAAAAATGCATTATTATTTACCATAAACAATTCTAACCATTATCATGGCCTTAAGTAGCAACACATTACATTTCACTCTTTTTTTTTCAAATAATATATAAAATAAAGTCCATTATTCCAATATACCAGTTTTAGATGCTGAAACTTTTTTACGGTATTTATTTCGATTTCAGCAATTTTGTTACAAATAAACCCATTTATGAAATTGCTTTTCTCATGAGGTCATGAGGCCTGAGGTCTCAGTCCGGTTTTCCCTCCTATCACACGTGCTAATGGAGCGTGTGATAAACATTGTGCTTGCTGCAGCGTTCACCAGGACAAACCAGTTCCTCGACTTCTCCCTGCATACCTGAACATCAGCGATACTGTCCCCACCGTCAACAGGACGCCCCCCCAGGCACTAAGGACTCCTGCCTGGGAGGAAAGCCACGTTGGCATGGAAGAGGTCTCAGGGCAACACTTGGCCACGCTGATGTCAGTACGGACAAATTAAGGGCTCTTCGGTTCGTTCTAATGATCTCAAGCGCATCCACTGAGATGTTCGTTCTCAGCGTTTTTTAAAAACACATTATTCGGCAACAAAGAGTGTTGGAACAGACCACACCCAGAAACCGCATCCCTCCCCGATGTCACACACACCATTTCTAAGAATGTGCCACAACAAGTAAGACTATAGGCCCACTTCCCAGAAGTGAAAGTTCTGTGTACTGTATGTTCTTCAAATCGGTCTTTGTAAACAAAACAATACATTTTCTAGCTACTAGTCGGATTTTCACCACACTATGTGGAGATGGACAAAGTCGAGTTTAACCACAGATCTGTTTGCAGCCTTAATTTCATCCCAACCCCTTGAATTCATTCTATTCATGTTTTTCTGGGTGGTTTCCTCGAATGTGACGCAACAAGTCTGTAATACCAGCGAGTACACAAACAACTTCTGTTCATGACGCCGTTTGTCTCGGCAGACGCCTCAGTCAGTATCTCCTTCTCTATTTTTAACATCAGTCATTCTTTCTTCATTTACCCTTCAGCAGCCTTATGGCATCGTGTCCACTCTTCACGGAGGCCTTTGTAGAGCCTTACCAGAGTAAAGTGCTCAAATACAAGATGGCACGCTTTTTATAGCCATGGTGGCTAAATGGGGTCACTACATTAACACAGGAGGGTTTGCTCAATCCCAATATACATGGCAGTGAATAAATCAAATCATTGGCCGAAAGCACGTCATATCCGATACGATAGGTGGCGCTGTTTTCATTACAACTAGTTGTGATGCAGCCATTTCCTCTTGACCGCTTCACCACTACCAACAACAACAACAACCACAACAACATCAACATTAGGAGAAAGATGGCGAGCGGAGAGCGAGGTGAAGCTACATCCCTCTACTGTGTGTGCGTGATGTTAATAGGAGCACAGCGAATGCGAATGGCGCTATTGGCTGATTTGATAACGGAGAGAAGACGCCGTCGGGATCTCAAGCAGGCGCAAAGACGCAAAGTCCAGTTCCTCATCCGATTCACCGTTACATGCAGCAATAGTCGAACTACCAACCGGATCGGATCGAGTTATCCAGGCGTGTTAGTCGGATCGTAGTAAGACCGCACATAGTCGGACAAAGGTGTTTACATGAAACGGATAATTCAATTTCAGTCCGACTAAGCCAGTTATTTGAATCCATGTAACCACGCTGAGTTACTGACATTGTAGCTGACAAGTAGCGTGTGTTACAGTTTAAACCTACGAGCGGTTATACTTTGAAATGAGCTGATTTACTTAGTCTTAGTGTGCTGAGTAAAGAAGCTTTGTCCAACACACACACACACACACACACACACACTCACACACACACACTCACCCAATCCCCGACACTGTTTTGGAGACCATTATTGACAACCGTCAATTCATCCCAGAGTATGCGATCCTGCCCCCAGCGCCTGATGTTGGTGCGAGTCTTTACTGCAAACACCAGCAGGATGATGAGGGCAACAAACACCAGGATGGCAAGGACAATAGCTATGACCTGGAAGAAAAACAGGAATCCACGTCAGTGCGACAAAATCACATCCCCGGTCATCAATAGTAAGTAACAGGGAAGCCTGGAGGTGTGCGCTAACACTGCAAACAGGACAGCTCCAAAGCACTGGGTGCAAGTTAAAAGGGTCAGTTCACCAGGGTACCCCCATAGAGGCCTATGCCACGACCAACGACTTAGTGGCTCTTAGCGTCCAAAAGAGTGAAACATGTCTTTGGGGAAAGCAACGTCCTGGCTTTTTATTCATAGACAGCAATATATTCATATTCATAGAACGCTACAGTAGAACACAGAACAACACGTTGGTAAATGGTCAACACTGTCACAGTGAGAGTGAAAAGCAAGCGTATCTCACCTCCTGCGGCTCCACCACACAGTAATGGTAGAGGTACTGGTTGAGGAAGATACCCTGGGCCTGGCTCTGGGTCTGATACTGGGAACACAGTTGCTGGACCTGGCTGTAGTAGACGGACCCTGTGGACTGGGCTGTAGGGTTCACCGACACCAGGTACACAATCGTGGCGATGATCATCAGAAATGCCAAGATGGCACAGATGATGATGGTTGCTAGGTAGAACTTTGGTGAGCGGGCCGCATTTTGCCTCGAAATGACCAACACGAATATGATGAGCGCAGCTATGAAGGTTATGGCAGCCATGGCGATGAGGAAGCCTTTGGCGGCCGCAGGACTCAGTTCTGTTTCGCCATAGCCACCAGCGCCTCCTCCATAAGAGCCACCAGCGCCGCCTCCATAGGAGCCACCAGCGCCGCCTCCATATGAGCCGCCAAAACCGCCGCCATATGAGCCACCCGATGAGCCGCCATAACCTGGTATCAAGCCAGCGCCACCTCCCAAACCTATGGAGTCGATGTCGTAGTCCCAGGCCAATGTGGAGGCCACACAAGCAAACACGGCCACGCACAGGACGATGATGATGAGACACAATATCTTCATTACTCCAGGTGGTGACGTCCAGCGGTAGAAGTGAAGCATCCTCTCTCCCTGGTAGGAGGAAAACGCTGGGTTGTACACGAGCTCACTGTGCCTGGGTCTGCTGCTGTGGCTGCAACAGAAGAGGACAGAGGAGCTGTGCTCGATGACGCGTTCACCTTTAGATGAGTGTCTTACCACAAAGTGACAGGGTGAAAAGTTGGAGGGAAACGGAGACGCCGAAGAGACGCTGAAGGCTCGTCACGTCAAAGATGTTTTAGGTACGGTTCACGACATCACCTTCTGTCCTTGTCTCACTGCAGTCTCAGAAACTCTGGCCAGCCCGTTGCCCCCCCATAAGAAAAACACTTGGACGCTCGGGTCTAGACTCCCGTGGATGAGCTTAAAGGGCAAAGTTGTGAGACCTGTACTGTCAATAAACACTACTTAGTATCAAGTATTTTTAGAACCAAAATGTTTCCTTTTTACTTCACACTTGTTACATTAACAAAGCACAATTTATGACTAAAGCCAGGCAGAATAATAGTAATGTAGAGCGAGATGGAATCTGATCTTCTCATCCTCACTAACTAAACTATCTGAACGGACAACATTTAAAGTGGTTCTCTAAAGGAGAAGGACGTTAGCCCCAATAAATATTCCTCGTGTGCAGGGAAATCGTGTTAAACATGTGGAGACCACTAGTATACACGTAAAACAAAGTACAAGACCTTAAGGCCTGTAACTAAAGACTGTATTGTTTATCAGGGAATCTGATCTGAATGTAATGAAGCATGTCTGTCACCGTCAATGAAATCAATGACAATCGTCAAGGTATTGTCTGACCTATCCACCTTATCTGACCGTGTCTCTACAGGACACCCAAACAGAACTTTTTTTCCTCTGGCTAATCCAGAATCCCTAAAGTCCCTAAAACGTCTCACTGTTTCTCTCACCACATTCTCATCCCAACTCTTCCCTAACTCCCCCCTCTAGCATCAGTCTCGAACCACATGTTAAAATGCACAGAGACCTTTCTGCCTTCACAAGAGCTTAGTAACGAGCATGCTTAATGTCAACTCGACTGCCTAATGGCTTCTCCACAGAACGACTGACCATCACAGAGACAAAAGGTCGGAGTTCACTCTCAGTTTTGCACTGGACACAAAGCAGTCCCCCGGAACAATGTCCTCTGTTAGTTTGACCGATCCACCTCCCATCCTGCATCTCCATACCATGGTCTCACTGCCTACCCGCGATATGTACAGATGGACATAAGGATTACAGCGTAGAGGAGGAGGGATAGATGAAGGTCAACTTACTGGTTGCCCCCATGGTGCGTCGGGGATCTCTTTTTGTTGTTCGGCATACTGAAATCCAACTGGAGCTTGAAAAGCTAAAAAATATATATTCATACATTAAAACAACTATATTGACATGGCAAATACACATTTGGGTATCAAGAGCAAAACAACGGCGTCTGTGACACCTACTAATGTTTTCTCATGAAAACTCTTCTGCTATTGAGCTTCTGTGGTCGCCGGAGAGAAGCAGCGAGCCGACTTCTCTTTGTTTGTGTCGCCGTTCCGCGTTTAGTTCGCGTGTCGCTCGCTGCGCCTCAAAACGCGCTAAAAAAGGGTGAAATTGACCCACCTGCTGTGATGAGCGCGCGATCCCGACGAGACTGCGACGCGGACGCGATCAGCGGGTGGTAACGAGGGCCACGCCCACAGGTGTGTGCGCTCATCACGCGGGCTCCCCCTTTACAGGACTAACCTGTCCCGTGTCCTTCACGACAACACGGCGACCAGGAGGCCTCGCGGGAGCGCGCACATCCGGGAGCGCGTGAAGCCCCGTTTTAGATTGTTATGAGGTGTTTTTTAATCCAGCGTTGACAGAAAAAGGAATGAACAAGAGAAAGCAGGCCGGCATTATAGTTTCATCATCAATATCTAAGTAGCACAGTTTTCTATACATTCATTTTTCAGTATCATTACTATAGTAACTACTTGTAACTAATTAAACTAGTTTAACTGGTAAAAAAGAAAAAGATGATTTGATTTTGGTTATGATTTAAACTTTAATGCTGATTTAATGATCACTTGCTTGTTTCAAATAAAGGCGAGGAGAGAGGCAGCAACGTGACACATAGGCGGTCATTCTACTCCGGGCCGCGGCTAAACGTGATACTGGGAAAAGCATTTAAAGAACACACAACGCGCTGAACCGGTCCGGCAGGCTGAGGCAGCAGCCATTCCAAAAGGCTGACAACACGTTCATCAACATGAGCGCTGTGCACGCTGTCAGGGACATTTAGCGTTGCTGCGTTGTTCCTTTGACGAGGCCACAAGACCCCTGGGTCTCCTGAGGGGTTCATTAACTGCACCACCGCGAATTTGACCCATTTTACCGTGGTTTTACTTCATTATACAACATGTTGGCTATACATTTCCATAGGAAACACGTGTAACACAATTCTAAATGAAGACTGAAAACAATGATGAGATATACCATGATGGTTCATACGGATAACCAGGTCCATCATTTACATCCATATTCATTTATCAACCTGACTATATTATTATTTTGTAAAACATATACTTATGTTTCACATTTGTTATGTAAACTGATGTAAATCAACAATAAATACAAACAAATGCAATTTGTCGTGGCTGACAATAACACAACACAACAACACAAGTCATCCAAACAGGATATTAGCTGAAGAGTTTATAAAAAGTTCCTTCTTTGTTATGAAGCACATTACATATGATACAAAACAACAACATGCACATATCACACAAACTATATACGTGAGTTTACAAAAGTAGTGACTAAAGATAATAATAAACCGCCATCGTGTCATATTCAACATTATGATTTCAGTGTCATGGAGCCTCACAGTTCAAAAGAACAATGTCAAAAGTAATACCAGCAAACAGGAAGGATTATAACAAGCAGCTTGACCTCCACGCTGTGACACGTGCAGCATATAAAAGTCCATCCAATGGGACCACGGATCAACTAACAAACCTCAGCTCCTGCTCGTCTGCTGCGGATGCAGGACTAATCATAGCGTCCTTAACATTGACTCCGTCTTGTTTACTTCATTTATTCATTTGGTGGGATCTTATTTACACTCACTTTCAAAAGGAACACTTAGAGTTTTGGGCTCGCCACTCAATTAATGCTAAAAATATGATTAGTTACTGACACAAGCATCAAATCAGGCATTTAAAATGTCCTTAGCAACCTTTTTTTTTCTTGATATGAATTCCAGGAGTGCTACTGAGCGCTTGAACTGCGGGGATTAGTTGTTTGCGTCCGGGACCTTGTTGTACTCCTGAATCCTCTGCTTGATGTAAGAGAGCTTGTTCTTCAGGTAGTCGCATCTCTCCCTTTTTTCCAAATACGTTGGATCCTGGCAAGATACAACAGAAACAAATCCTTTAATGACAATAAGCCATGGGATTCCTGTACATTTTTAATAGTCAATATCAAGACATTTCATTGGTGGGTGACTGCAAATAACACAACAGATACAATCCAAAGCATTTGGTTCACTTCATAGTTTTCAGTAAACCAAATGAATATTAACAAACCAGAAGAAAGAACATTTTGTGGTGGTGCTGACTTTATTATAACAAAGCCATTTATACGTCGCTGTCATTGGAACAACTGTGTGCACATGTGACTTCCTCTGAGAGCAGCAGGGTGCCACCGGTCCGCTGGTGAAAAGAAGTCTGATTGTATAAGTCTAAAGTGGCCGTGGTACTACTCGATCTATTGCCTCAGTAAACATTGTAAACATGAGATTCGCCAAATACAGCAAGATGTTCATTTGGTAAATTGGGGTTATATTTAGAGTCAAACTGACCATGCAGCTTTGGGCCAGGTGACCTTCTGATTGACCTATTTGCTAACACTGCCAGAGGCGCACGTAGCCATTTCTCCTCTGCACTCCGAGTCACTTCCCTTGACTTGTTGTCAAAGGCAAAGATTAAAACAGGATAATGGCAGTCAAAATGCCAAACTGTGGGCTACACATCTGGAGTCCCTAAGGCGATAGGTGATGCCACAGCAACTACGTCCACTTCCTATACGCAGTTCCTACTAGCTACTTTAAAAAAAGGGATATTTGATTGATTTAGCCTTCCACCAATCAAGAACCAGTGGCAGATGGTCCACCAGCGCTGCCTGATGTATACTTACAGCTTTCTTCCTTTGGTATTCAGATAAAATGGCGCTGATCCGCTCCTTCTCCTGAAACACAATTTGAATGTTATGCATACAGCGTGTGTTCAAGTGTGTTCCTGTGTGTGTGTGTGTGTGTGTAGCAGGAGAGAGGGTCGTACCATTTGGCTGGAAGGCCGGGGGGGAAGATTCTGTATCATCTCGTCCATCTCTTCAAACCTCTTGGCCATGGCCTGGACCTCAGCATGCAGCTCCTTGTACTCGGCGTACTGGTCATTGAACACAGCCTTGTACTGGTCCCTCTCCTCGTCTGAGCGGATGCTGGGGTACTTTCTGCGGGGACGAGAGACATGTTGACTTGGGCCGCTAGCTGCATTCAAACTACAGCTGAATGTCTCTCAGACTCCTGCAGTTTCTAAAGATGACAAAATCTATTGCGATCCATCAAAGAGTCTAAATATTCTGAATCCTGTGAAATGAACCAAACCAACAATGTGTCCATCTCTATACTTTCTGACTTTCCTCGCTTGTCTGTCAGACTCGAGCTCTACCAGTATCAGGCTTTACAAACACAATACATTTATTGTTGGTTTGGCTCGACACACGGGAGCAATCACAGTGATCTCGTATAATGGGTTTAATAAAATGAATGTCTGGTATATTACATCATAATGACAGAAAGAGAACGACGGATTTAAAGCAGAGAAACGTCATCAACTCAAATCATCGACTTGGTGACTCAGCTAATCGGACGTGACTGGTAAAAGTCAGTACCATATTTTGGACTTTCTACCTTCACTGCACGACAGATGTACCGTAGAACAAATTGGCATAGACAGTAACGTCACACTTCCTGTGCCAGCGAGTGAGGCACAACTGGTCCAAAATAAGCCATGAAAGGTTTTCACTCACGCCACATAGTCGGCTATGATGACAGGTTTGGGGATGTGTCCGGCTGGTATGTGGCCTCTGAGAATCTCAGGCTCCAGTGCCATCAGAGGAGCAGCTGCAGAGTAGTTGGTGGAGTCCATGATGTCTGGCTGGAGAGTGGGCAGAGGGGTCCGCTCAGAGACCCTGGAGGATGGACCCGGCTACAGTACAAAACATCATGGGGTCACTTCATGTACACTGGGTGTGCATTTCAAGGCCTGATCGGACATTACAAAAGCAACCCGGGATACTTACGATAGACAGAGGGAGCGACGATCCAATGGTTTTGCTCTGGGTTTGGGGAAGAACAGAATTGGAGGGATTATTTAGATGCTTGCGATGTTCAAACTGGGAATTCGTCTCATGAGGGCGAACCTAATGCCTTCTTTAATTAAAAAGATTTCACAAAACGGGAACAGAAATTGAATGAGTGTGTGCGAGTGTCAGACCTCATATGCCAGCCCCTCCTTCCTCATCCTGGACGCTTCATGCCTCCACAGCTTCAGACACACTCCTGCACCAATGAAGTAGAGCACCATGGTGATGAAGAGGAAGACGATGGCTGCTGTCTGGCCAGCCTCTGTGCGACAAAATGCCCCATTTAATCCGTTATTGAAGACCGGGAAGTTGCACAGCCCCCCCCGCGTGGTGTCCCTCACATACAATATTCCTGCTGTTAAATACAGAATCCCCAAGACCAGATTGATGGCACACTCGGTGAGGGGCCACCAAGAAGAGTCTAGAAGGATGGTTCTGTAATACAAGCTCATGCCGAGAACGACCAGGATAACGGTCACTATCCATGCAAGACCAGCCACCACAAGGACGAACGGGGTCTTGGGGCCCGTGTAGGGGTCGCCCCCATATCCGCCGACACTTCCACCGAGCCCCGGCTGGGAGTACCCATACATATTGAACCACTCGTTGTCCTTATGAACATAAGCACAGACGCAGGCGAACACTGCAGCTCCCATCAGCAGCTCCACACAGCCCAGGATCCTCAGCAGGCCGGCCCAGGACTTCATGTAGGCGTAGCGCAGGTGGTACTCCTCCACCCGCTCGTGGTAAGTCAGGGCCGACAGATTGGTGGGCACTGCCGATACGGAGGTGAGGGCTTCGCTACCCAGCGGCAACCCGTCGCGCTCCTTCTGAGAGGTGTAGCTGTAGCCAGAGCCGCCGTAGGGGTCCCGGTTGGACCCTAGCAGGGACGGAGAGGGAGGGGCGGAGTTGGGTGGTGAGCACGGGACTCCTGCTGTGGTCCGGCAGCTGGCATTCTTAGTGGATGAGGGGGCGGTGGAGTAAGGGGCCGGTAAAGGCGGGGGAGGGACGGCCCAATGGTTGCTGACACTTTTACCACTATTGCCACGGAAGAAGTTCTTGAGGGAGGTGGGTATGAAGCGACGGACTGGTTTAATGTCCATGGCATCACAGTCACCGTCCACTGGCTCATCGTCGCTGGGGGGGTACAAGGATTCATCCCCAACAGCAGGCTGCTCAGGTAGAGGGGGAGGAGGGAGGGGGTCCAAGCTCACAGCGGGTGCTATTTCATGCAAGGGACCCGGAGGCATAGGAAGATCCGGGTCGTGCCATGAGGAGCCGTCGGGGACCTGGTCATAGTGTGGATCTTGTACCCGGTGGAACCTGGGCTCATAACCAACCCCTCCTGAAGACATTGGGACCTGGACTCTGTGCTCGCTGCAAAGACAAACACAGACGATTCCAACAAAAATAAATGTTTTCATGGGTTATAATGACGTTGTACTCATTGTCTAACGTCATTGCTGCTGAGATAAAGGAAAAAGGAAACAGAGACGGACTTGGGAGCAGCTGAAATAGGGTCTGGGGGCAGCTACCCATTCCCCAGCGGTGCAAACGAGGAGAAGGAAGATGTCTCAATCATTCTCACACCTCTTGCTATTATTATATACATATTATTGTCAAATTCTCTGTTTTCATGTGCAGCAGGCAGCAGTTCTTTCCTTTTCTGACCAATCAGTCAGGAGACAACGGCCCTCAAAGTTGACCCAAATCGGAGTGACACCCCACTGTAAGTCACAAATATCTTCTTTAATAGGAACTGTGATAGAACTGTTGGCTAACAAAGTTATGCTGTTAGTAAAGGGGCTGTTAGTAAAGAGGTTGTTAGTAAAGAGGTTGTTAGTAAAGAGGTTGTTAGTAAAGGGGCTGTTAGTAAAGGGGCTGTTAGTAAAGAGGTTGTTAGTAAAGAGGTTGTTAGTAAAGGGGCTGTTAGTAAAGGGGCTGTTAGTAAAGGGGCTGTTAGTAAAGGGGCTGTTAGTAAAGAGGTTGTTAGTAAAGAGGTTGTTAGTAAAGGGGCTGTTAGTAAAGAGGTTGTTAGTAAAGAGGTTGTTAGTAAAGAGGTTGTTAGTAAAGGGGTTGTTAGTAAAGGGGCTGTTAGTAAAGGGGCTGTTAGTAAAGGGGCTGTTAGTAAAGAGGTTGTTAGTAAAGAGGTTGTTAGTAAAGGGGCTGTTAGTAAAGAGGTTGTTAGTAAAGGGGTTGTTAGTAAAGGGGCTGTTAGTAAAGAGGTTGTTAGTAAAGGGGTTGTTAGTAAAGGGGTTGTTAGTAAAGGGGCTGTTAGTAAAGAGGCTGTTAGTAAAGGGGCTGTTAGTAAAGAGGTTGTTAGTAAAGGGGCTGTTAGTAAAGGGGCTGTTAGTAAAGGGGCTGTTAGTAAAGGGGCTGTTAGTAAAGAGGTTGTTAGTAAAGGGGTTGTAAGTAAAGGGGTTGTTAGTAAAGGGGCTGTTAGTAAAGAGGTTGTTAGTAAAGGGGTTGTTAGTAAAGAGGTTGTTAGTAAAGGGGCTGTTAGTAAAGGGGCTGTTAGTAAAGGGGCTGTTAGTAAAGAGGTTGTTAGTAAAGGGGTTGTTAGTAAAGAGGTTGTTAGTAAAGAGGTTGTTAGTAAAGAGGTTGTTAGTAAAGGGGCTGTTAGTAAAGGGGCTGTTAGTAAAGGGGTTGTTAGTAAAGGGGCTGTTAGTAAAGAGGTTGTTAGTAAAGAGGTTGTTAGTAAAGGGGCTGTTAGTAAAGGGGTTGTTAGTAAAGGGGCTGTTAGTAAAGGGGCTGTTAGTAAAGGGGCTGTTAGTAAAGAGGTTGTTAGTAAAGGGGCTGTTAGTAAAGGGGTTGTTAGTAAAGGGGCTGTTAGTAAAGGGGTTGTTAGTAAAGGGGCTGTTAGTAAAGAGGTTGTTAGTAAAGAGGCTGTTAGTAAAGGGGCTGTTAGTAAAGGGGTTGTTAGTAAAGGGGCTGTTAGTAAAGGGGCTGTTAGTAAAGGGGCTGTTAGTTAAGGGGCTGTTAGTAAAGGGGCTGTTAGTAAAGAGGTTGTTAGTAAAGGGGTTGTTAGTAAAGAGGTTGTTAGTAAAGAGGTTGTTAGTAAAGGGGCTGTTAGTAAAGGGGCTGTTAGTAAAGGGGTTGTTAGTAAAGGGGTTGTTAGTAAAGAGGCTTTCTGTCTGTGTGACCTGGGCCACTGTAAACAGGTGAATGTTAAATTAGAAATAAAAAACATCACAGTGACGTGTACAACGTACACATACATTGATTGACGTTGACGCGCTAAAATGTGTATTCCTGTCATGGAAAGAGAAAATGAGAACAGTCCATATGGGGACCTGACTCACCTGATGATTCTCGGTCTTGTTCCGCAGTGAGCAGTGTGGAAACATACCTTCGTTCTTAACACTCTCACACTGACCCCAGGTCAGACCTCGCTGTGAGCACCGCCTTAAGGAAGGTTAAATAACAGGAAGGGAAACCGATCCCAGATCCCGCCCCCGGTGAAACTCACCTGGCCAGTCCGACCTGTGTCACGATGCATTCAATTGTCTCCTCTCTCGTCAGACTTCTCACACTCCAAACTTACAGCAAGATTCGCTCATTAAATTAAAGTGTTTTTTCTGTAAGGTATACAGTGAAATGTGTTACTGTTTAGGTGTGTTTAATGCAATTTATTTGTGAATAGTTAATTTGACTGTATAGCAGTTAATGGAAAAATACACACAATGGCATTTAAAAGGGAATAAAGATGATAAAATTATTTCGTCAAAGTTTCCTTGGTCCATAAGCACAGAAGCTATGATCAAATTCTACTGTGGCTTTCAGGAGAAACTCCATCACAAGTAAGTTTTCGTTAGCAAGATGGAGTTTTGGGACGAAGCAACAGACCTTAGGACACAGAGGTAAACAGAGCATGAATCTACATGCAAATAGTCAATGTGAAAGAAAGCCCTTTTGGTATTTTAATGATGTTACATACAGACATATAAATACTGGGTAGTATACTTAAGTAAAATGATCGAAACTACAGAGTAAAATACTCAAGTAAAAGTAAAGCATTTACAAATATAACCCAAGTAAAAAGCAGAAGACATCTTTTATAATCCCTGTGGGGAAATTATTCTCTGCACTTAACCCATCCAGTGTGCCGTAAAGGTTCCCAGGGAGCAGCTGGGGGTTCGGTGTCTTGCTCAGGGACACTTTGTCTACGGGACAAGTAGCAGCCATGTTTCAAACCGCCAACCCTGTGGTGACCAGTGCACACTCTCTGCTACACGCGTGTTAGGTCCCTATCTTCTTATCAGTTCCCCCCCTGTCTGTGCTTCTATTTTGCTGTTTTTGTCAAGTTTCCAACCCTGTGTTCTGCCTCCGGTCCCGGCCCTCTCCCTACAGCTCAGCTGTGGCTCATTGCGGGGGCCACCATAGAGGCTCGTCGTCAGTCCGTCCCAGTACCCAGGCTGGTCTCAGGTGCCCTTGAATGTCGCTATCAGATGTAGCTAACCAGTTTGCGTGTTTTTGCTTTTTGTCCTGCAGTATCAGACCCACAGAGTACCACGGGGTACACGTGACTCGTTTTGATCGGACTCTGGTTATGGTGTCTGGCCTCGGGTTTCCACACCAGAACCCTGCTTTATCCGCCCCAGACGTCGGGTTCCCCTCCCGACTCCAGTTGAGCCCGAGGAGCGCTTTCTGTTCCCCTTTTCACTATGGGTGTCTATATTTTTTTTGTTCACTTCCCAGGTTGTATGGGAAATAAAATCATTGGCTTCAAATCAAACTGCTGTGCGTGTGCACTTGGGGCCACCAACTACACCCCCTAACAGGGCGCCCCCTAACGGTGCACACTATTGTGACCCGTTGTTCATCCCTTGAATGTTGCAGCTGCTAAGTGTGTTTTATTCTGTCAGTACGCCGATGTTCTTCTGTTGAGGCTTTTTGCTTTTGTTAAAACACCCCTTGCTTTTGTTGCAAACATTTTAATGAATTTGGAAAACATCTCTCTGCTTGTCGGACAATCGTTTTCTTCACATTGATTTAGTTCAGTGAAGTCCATGTTTTTACGTAATTTAAATCTTGGGATTGTGTTTTTCACAATCCATTCATGCCAGAAAATGTTTATTAGTAATTAGCTGTGCAGCCTTTCCATCCCTCCTGTTGAGCATGTGTTAATTTAACACATAGCTCAAAATAACCAAATCTCTGTACACGGTCTTTACCTTCTGCAGCATAATCTCAGTCGTATTTTTTCCCCAAAAGTTTTCCCTTAAGAAAGTTAAGGTGGTTTGTGGTTTCCATCACCGATTGTTGCTGTGTGTCTAAACCCGTTTACAGTTTTTTTTTTTTTTTAGATCTGTTAGTGGATGTCATAACATAACATACATTCCAGCAATTATGAGCTCATTTTTCTAAATTAAAGACCATTTCTTTCTTTATTATTTCAGGACTCCTTTCGGTTAATCGAAAAACTACGTTCTGTTTTTACGACTTATTGTCACAGTACCACGGAACCAACCCGATTTCTGTTTTTACGGCTAACAGAACCTCCCGATTCCTGTTTGTTTAGGACCCTTGGTCAAAGTCAGATAATCTGTCCATGCATGGACTTAAAACACTTAAAACGCTTAAAACACAACCTGAGTGTTTCCCTTAAGCGACCAAAGACTGTTCAAAAGCTTAATTGCCTGTAATGAAGAAAAACACCAGTCCGGTTTCGCTAGTAAAACCGATCTCGTCACTCCTGGCCTCACTAAACCAAACTAATCCCGTAAGGGACGAGGGCAGAGGGCTCCCCGTGCAGTGGCCAAACCTTGAGAGGAAAAAGAGTTCTTGAGATCCGGCTCGAAGGACCAATTATGTTAGAAAAGGAGAAGACGCGTCTGCCAGTGAATTTCTGAGCTGTAAAATACTTTTGTTGCATTACAGGATGTGTAGCCCCTGAATCTACCAAAAGTGGTAAAGTTTCCCTTGAACCACAGTGGTGGGCATATTTTCAAATGATTTTCCTGAAAACTGAGACATTGTGGTCGTAAAGCACAATAATTCTTCAGCCATTTTGTTTCTCTACATTCACATTATTCCATCCAAAACATTTTGATTCATCTTATATGTCTCATCACATCCACAATGGGTCCCTCGGGAAGAGTTGTTACCTTTTTATTTTTACCTTATGCACCATGGCATTCCTTCGGCGTCGTATAAAATATAGTCGGCACTATAAGTCCTTTTTTCACTCCTTTTTACAAATCCTCGAATATACGTGCTTTCAGACTTTTATTACAATATGATACTGTGCCGTGTTTCAAACCATATATTGACCTCTTGGTCAAGGCCACGATTATGCGATTTGCGATTGTTGAATCTAAATACATTACATTACATGTCATTTTTATTACATTACATGTCATTTAGCTGACGCTTTTATCCAAAGCGACGTACAATAAGTGCATTCAACCATAGGGTACAAACTCAGGAGAACAAGAAACAAGAAAGTGCAATTTCCTCAAATAAGCCAATTTACAATTTGCTATAGATGAGTGACGTTACAAGTACAATTTAAGTGCTACACTTTGTTAGTCTTTAGTGGAGGTAGAGTCTGAAGAGGTGTGTCTTTAGTTTGCGGTGGAAGATGTGAAGGCTCTCTGCGGTCCTGATGTCTTCAGAGAGCTCGTTCCACCATTTCGGCGCAAGGACAGCGAAGAGTCGAGATCTAGTCGAGTGTTTTGCTCTCAGTGAGCGAGGGACGAGTAGTTTTGAATACAATTATTTGCAAATCGATCCTGTCTTCCTCAGTAAAAATACTTGAATTCATACACATTTTTCAGGCCAAGGACCCCCAAACTGATGGCGAGATTGAGCAGGGACCCCCTATTCTATGTTGGGTGCGCCATCTTTTATTTGTGAGCTTGGGGCTCTTTAGACGCGAGCGTGAATGGATCTGACTGGCTGGTGCCTCTGATGTCGTATCAGCATGAGAGGAGCTGTGAGTGAACTAGTGATGGGAAGTTCGGATCATTTTACCGACTCGGAATCTCGTTCAGTAAAATGAACGAATCTTTTCATTCGTTCATTTCGGGGGGGGGGGGGGGGTAAGATAAATTCCTGCATTAAAATAACGTATCATGACAGTCTGGATGATTTGAAGTGATCATTTATTTTCACACTAGCATTCAATTATCACGGCATAACTATTACGCTGAAGTAAAGTACAAAAGAGTTCTGTCTGTAAACCTGTAATTATTACTTGTGAAGGAATATCTCTCACGTCTTACTAAACCGAGCCACGCGAACGTGAACGAGGTAAACAAACCCTTTGTTTCCTCTTCTGAGTGCAGGTCACATGAAAAATGATCTAAAGATCTGTATCCGGCAGATGAACGATGTTACATGTACTATGTCTTACATGTGCATGAAAATGGAGTTTGTGTGCTTTAAAGACAAACTGTTACTGAAGTGTTTCACGGCTCGGCTAGTTTTGGAGCTGCTAACACAACAGGTTTCCCAGGAACCTGCTGGAAGGTTTTCCACCACACCAACCCTCCCAGGCCTCCACGTTGCCGCGTGGGCTGCCCCCAGCAACCGGTCCTTGGGGAACCACCTGCAGCACAGGGCACACTATTGGGTACGCTTGGCCCCACTGGGAGGGCCTTGCAGGTCTGACATATTTATCGACATGGCTGCTCACCTCAACCAGCTGCATTAAACCGGTCTGCCGGTTAATCACAAACTAACCAGTTTGAGCTTGCTGGCCCACCAGTTAAAGCCAGCGCAAGGTGAATGTGGATCCAGGTCCTACAGCGGCGTGTGGAGCTTCACAGGGAAGGACATTTAACGACATGAGGAAACATTTACTGCCATGACATGTCAGCGTATGACATCACATGATATGACGTATTGTTTGTGCTTCTCTCTGGTCCATCCATGATGTGTGTGTGACCGGGGCAACTGGCCGCAATGAGACAACGCCACTCTGGGACTTAGAATACCACATATAAATATTAGGTTAGATTGATTGATTGATTGATACTTTATTGATCCCTCACGAGGGAAATTTTGGTATCACAGTACAGGGAAGAAAATGGAATAAAAAGATACACATTATATACAATATAATAAGATAGAAATATTAAATTATTAAATTAAATTAAATTAAATAAACTAAAACTGAAACAAAAGAATAACCTTCCAAAAGAGACAATAATGATAATAATTTGTAAAAGGAGAAGAGGAAGAGCCGCAACATCACAGCAGTACAGGTTCTCATTTGGTTTAAGAAAGGGAGCAGAGATGAATTTCGAGTGTCCAGTTTTATTTATGGATAGGCTTCCTGTCTGTTAACAGTCTTGATTTAAAAATAGGGCTTTTATTACAAAAAATATCTTCTATGCAAAAAATTGATGTTGTTACACTGAGGTGGTTTACCAGCACAAGGTCAAGTCAAGTCATTTTATTTTGTATAGCCCAGAATCGCAAATTACAAATTATCCTCAGAGGGCTTTACAGTCTGTACACATACATCATCCTCTGCCCCGAAACCCACCATCGGCACAGGAAAAACTCCCCAAAAAATGAAAAAACCCTTACAAGAGGGAAAAAAGGGAAGAAACCTTAGGGAGAACCTTAGAGGAGGGATCCCACTGCCGGGATGGACAGACTACAATGGATGCCATGTGTACAGAATGAACAATGTATAATACATGCAATTCCTATGACAGAAATGATGACTATCAGGGAGGCCTAAAGGAGCGGGGGAGTGAAGGGGGAAGGGGCCACCACCAGGGACCGGAAAGGAAAAGTCACACACACACGCACTGCAAAACACACAACAAATATAAAACATGCCAAATAAACTATGAATGAGGAAGCCCTCCACCTAGTGAACCACGACCTATAGACCGATGATCAGCCCACCTGTACTGTTTACGAAGGAAAAGGAACAGAAACTACTGAACAGCAACTTGTCTGGAGAGAAAACAAATTAACTAATAATGCATAATCAAAAAATTAACCATAAATACAAAATATATTTGCAAAAGGGGCAAAAACAGCAGTGGCAAGCGCTCAGTTACCACCAAAAGCAGACGTCACTTCCCCGTTCCTATTACAAAAAAAAGAAGCACATGTCATACACAATTTAAAAGTCCTCTGAACATCGTGGCACCGCTATGGAGCATATTTAAACAAAACTAATAAAAACCCAGCTAAAAACAGGCATGGGAATTGCACACTGTACAGACACACATGGCGAGGGCTGCGTGGATGGGGTGGGACCTCTAGGACTGGTCCCCTTTAGCGCTCAGTCCTGCACCTTGACGTACCTTGTGTGTGGCCAAACAGGTAGAGGGAGGGGAAGCTCCACCCGTCACATGTGCATGTATAGAGAGAAGCGCCCCCCCCCCTGGGAGACACCCAGACCCGATCCCAATCACCCACTGACGCCAACTCCGTGAGGTTCATTCATCGTGTGCCCTCCGCAGGAGGTCAGCGCCCTCGGAGAGAACGGCGAGGGCGCCGACCTGGACACGTGGGCGGTGCAGTGCGACGGCGACCACTGGGAGCACGGTGGGGACGTGTGCTTCAGGCAGACGTTTTGAGCCCTTTAAGAATCATTTCTGTAGACGCTGACTTTTTCCAAGGAAATTACTCACAAGTAATTGCGATGTGACGTTAAAAACGGGACAACCAGTGAAAGCGTGGAGCCATAAAAAAACAAGGGACGGCACATTTGTTTTCACACTGTCATATTAAAACGTATACATTTTAAACATGGAGGGAAAAAACAAACTCAACATTTACTTCATAAAATATTTAATTTTAATTTAATTTAATTTAGAATTACCTCTCATCTCATGAGTAAAGATCCTGGAAGCCAGAACTGGAATTAAACATGTGAAATAAACGCCGTCCGCCGAGGCCCTGAGGCCCAGCCTCCGGGGGCACCGTGGGGGGCTTCGGGGTTGGGCCCCAGATACAAAGCAGACACCCAGGTGAGGGAAACGGATGTCAAATGAGAGACGTGCGATGCGACCAACCAGAAGCGTCCCTGGTCACACGCGCACACCTGCAGCGACCTATCGCGTGTGGACATGTGCTTCCGCGTTTGCAGCACTTGTCAAGCTGTGATTGGCTGCCGCCAGCGGCCGCGCGCGCGCGCAGACCGGCGCCGCTTCCTGTAACCGCGCCGGCGAGCAGCGAGCGGAGGCACGAAGATGGAGATAACTGGCGCCGCCCGCCTTGTTTTCAGGTCCCTGGTGGTCCTGCTGCTGTGGTCACAATGTGAAGCGGGGGAGTCGGAGCTGAACCACGTGACCTGCGGCTCGCTGGTCAAGCTGCTGAACACCAGACACAACGTCCGGCTGCACTCGCACGATGTCAAGTACGGCTCAGGTAACACACACACACACACACACACACACACACGCAGAGGCCGCTGCAGCTGCTCGGTGTGAAACGCGCACGTGCTGCGGCTGCAGGGGGAGTCCGGTGATTGACAGGTGAACAGACGCGCTCGCGTCTTCTGCGTGCCGGTTCGCTGTGAACGGGCGGGCAGGGGAACCGGAAGTGGTCCTTCCCGTCGATGGGAGTTTGGTACCCGACACAATGTGTTTGATGTTCCTCCTCTCTGCGGCCCAACGCGCCCCCGACCCGCTCAACGGGCTTCAGGCGGCGTGGTGGGGGCCAGGTCACGTGACCAGCAGGGGTCTTCTCCTGTGGTCCCATCAGGTGCCTTGAACCAGCAGCACCCTCACTCCCCCATCTCACAGCAGGTGGCCCAAGCAAGTCTCCTCTTCTCCTCCCGTCCTGGATTCACCGCCCTTCCTGTCTTAAAGTAACGCTGGGCTGTCCGCTGACCCCCGAGTGGTTCTTTCCGTAATCTGGATTAGAACGGCAGCGGAATAGACCTGATCACTGAATAGAACAAGCTGCTGGTCTCAAACTTTAAGAAGAATTAACTCTTGACGAGGAACGCCAGTTAGTGGAGAACCATCCCAGGTGAGCACCTCGTGAAGCTCATTGAAGGAATGCGAAGCTGTCATCAAAGCGAAAGATGCAAAATATGAGGAGAGACAAACATTTTATTACACCTGTATAACATTGAAATAGTGAACAATGCGTCTTAAACCGGGATGATCACCGTGAGTTCTGCTCGGCAGAATCCCCCTGGGGTCCCTTCTTCACCACCACCACCCACCAGTGGGTGATGAAAACAGGATGGGTGAAGGATGCTTGGCAGCTGGCTGGGGGGGAGGAGGGGGGAGGAGAGGGGTCACAAAGACCAACTGAGGCATGAATAAATTACGCTTGAGCTCCACTTCAGGTTCACCACTTTGCTTTTAGTTTAACATGAATCCAGATGTGTTCCTTCACAGTTTTGATATCTTAAATATTAATCTACACTTTAGAACCAAACTATTGAATGAGGATTTTTTTCCCAAACGTCTGACTGACACTTTGTAACTTTCTAACTCTCTGTGAGCGAGATGGTGAACTCGAAGGTCCCATCTGGTCCAAGTCGTCCCTCTGGACCCTGCGTGCCACCGTCCACCTTCTTCCTGTTCTCCACAGCCCACGACAAACCACTGCGTCTTCCCCTAGAGACCCTTCACAATAAAAGCCCTGAGCTTAATGTTTTCAGCGGAAGATCTGTTTGGTCAACTGGTTACACAAAGAAGACTTTGTGTTCCATCGCTTGATTGAAACTAATTCTCAGTTGAAGTTCTTCTGACGTGTGTGTGTGTGTGTGTGTGTGTGTGTGTAGGCAGCGGGCAGCAGTCTGTAACTGGAGTGGAGAACGCAGACGATGCCAACAGTTACTGGCAGATCCGTGGGAAGCCCAACCGTCCGTGTCAGCGCGGGACGTCCATCAGGTGTGGTCAGGCCATCCGCATCATGCACATGAAGACCAGCCGCAACCTGCACACGCACCGCTTCAGCTCGCCGCTGTCTAACAACCAGGTGAGGCGCCGGGAGACGCGCGCGGCCGGGTGTCCGTAAGGGTTTCATTCATCGTGGTCGGTTGTGCGCCCCTCTGCAGGAGGTCAGCGCCTTCGGGGAGAACGGCGAGGGCGACGACCTGGACACGTGGACGGTGCAGTGCGACGGCGACCACTGGGAGCGCGACGAGGACGTGCGCTTCAAGCACGTGGGCACCGACGTGTTCCTGAGCGTGACCGGCGAGCAGTACGGCCACCCCATCCGCGGCCAGCGGGAGGTGCACGGCATGAGCTCCGCCAACCAGCACAACTGGTGGCGCTCCATGGAGGGCGTCTTCATCCAGCCCAGCCAGGCGCCGCTGCGCCACGACGAGCTGTGACGCGCTCGCTGGGAGGCGGGTTCCTGCCCGGGGGCTGCCTGTCGCTCAGCTCTTTGACCAAACCACGCCGTGTTTGGAGGACGTAGGATATCCGACTCCTCTGTGCACACGTGAAACACTGATTTAGTTATTTTATGAGCGCAATGGTTACATATGTGGTCATTGAGTTTTCTCCTTTTGAGAATTACGTGAGGGAGAGAATATTTATTGTGAGAAAATATGATAAATTCCCTGTTATAATTTCTATTTTCACTATTGAAACATGCTTGACGGCGTCGTGTTCGTCTCGGTCATCATGCAGCTTCTTGGTTTAAGTCTTTGCATTGAGGTGTTCTCACAATCAGGTGATATAATATATATTCTAAATAAACGGATCCTTGTGTTGCTCTGCAGCCTTTAGGAAGTCAAACCTATTCCAGTCTTTAAGCCTGTTTCTTTGTCAAGTCGTAAAATGAAGAGTCAAAGTAGAACTAATCCCAGGACCAGCAGCACCGTGGACCGGACCGTCCCGCGGGCTCTGACTGCTGCCCAACAGCTGGACGCATCGGCCAATCAAAACGCGAGGATAGGAAGCGTCGGCTGCTTCTAGAACATATTGGCTGTTCTGTTATTGAGTGATTGGAGACGTGTTGTGATTGACCGGAGGTGTGAGTGCAGAAATAAACCCACGGAGTCATCTGGACACGCCCACTTTGACTTATCATTCATAGATCGCACAATGGGTTTGTGACGCCTTGGGAAGCCACTTGGACTCTTCCAGACCGCCGCAGGTTGTGAAATCTAAAATGTACCGTCTCACACCAACATCTACTCCTTTTGTCAATAATCTGGCTTCATAAAATGTATTTGCCAATAATTTGGACATCGTTATAAAGGCGTTGACATGTTACCCCACAGAGTGGGTTCAATACCTGTAAAGCAAACCAGCGGAAATAAGAGCTCGGACTCGCACGTCGTCCTCTAACGCTTCTGATGGTAGACCACCAACCTCGCTGCCCGTTGTCATGGAAACAGACCAACGTCCCCAGCAGGCAACACGCGTTCTACAGATGTGCTTTTTGCTTTGGATTTATAATTTACAAAAACATTTACAGCTAATTGATAAAAACGTGTCAGTCCAGCAGGTGGCGACAAACAACCACAAATACACTAATTCGGTCCCATCGGGCTCAGGTGAGCTGGTCCTGATTAATTGATACTGACTGCTGGTACAAGACGGCTCGGCAGAATGTTCATTTATTCTCGTAACTGTAGAATAAAATGAATAAGAACAGAATAAGACATTAAATTGACAACCGAAAGCTGTGAAAATGAATCGTACCATTAGTGAAAATCTAAATACTGCAATAATGAGTCTACCAAAGCGTCTGTGGAAACCGTGATGCTGAAGTAGAGATGAGGTTCCATCTGTGTGGTCTTTGTCCCAGGGGGGTACATCATACAGTTAATGGGTAGAACATATTGTAACATGTACTGCTCTGTTTAAATGAAATAACATGGGAACGGCCACCGTGTGACCGAAACACTTCTCAGGGAAACGTACGGAGAATCTTCTCATCACAGGAACTCGAGTAGAAAATGAACCCGTCAATGAAATTACAGAGAAAAAGAGTATATGGAGATAAAAACCATAGATTTTAACAAAGAAAACCATGATCGTTATTTTAGCTTTCAGCAAACCAATGAAACCTCAAAGCTTAAAAGGTTTCACACGTTTTCACACGTGTTTATCAGGCAGAACTACCTTCATTCATGGCCTGTTTGAATTATTAATGTGCACCGAAGTCCTGCAAAATATTGAACTGGATTATTGGTGAAAACATGGAAACGGGATTTAAGCACCGGAGCAGGTGGTAGAAAGTATGATACACGTAGTAATGTTTAGTGTCAGAATGTGTGATGTTATTACATCAGCATGTTAGATGAAGCCAATGCAATATGAATCAAACACTTTCACAGAGTTTTTCTAGTAGATGAGCAGAGGACGTGAGACAGACCTGCAGGGCAAACGTTGGTCCTTGTAGAAGTGAGTTAAACGCGATGGTTAAGATGTGATGTTATTCCACATGCTATGTTGTGTTTACATGAGGAGACTTTAATCTGTGATCATTGAATGTTCTGCAGTATTTAGTGAACAGGGGTCGGTTTCAGATTCCACCATCAGATTGACCGTTGACGAGCGTAGCCTGAGCGTGCAGCACGAGGGACTGTCGGAGTGGACAAGGAGCAGACTCCAGGAGTCATGGACGAGGGGACTTATAATATTATACTATCCATCATTTATTTCATTTTAATTGTATTGCTTATTACTTGTTAACTATTAAATTCTTTATCATTTCTAAACTCGAGCTAGTTGACTTTTTATGACTTACAGTAGTTGGGCAGAGTTCAGAATGCCACACGGGCCGCTGCTCCCTTTCTCCTCCAGCAGGGGGCGACACGCTGCCGTAGAAGACCAGCAGCAGAGGAGGAGGATGTAAATGACCATCATCACCATCATATTCTTCCCCACGCTGCATCCTCAGCGTCCCCGGGGGTCTGAGGTCCGAGCCCAGGACCAGCACTGGCACGCGGACCAGGACCAGGATCGTCTGCTGCTCCTGCATTCCGCCTCCACTAACTAACATCACAGCACTCCATTGACCTTCTACCCATTCATCCTATTTCTCCAATTCAATCTGGCATTTAGGAGATTAGTCATTTTGAACGAGCAGAAAGTTGCACAGTAAGAACATTTTGGTCAGAGTGTAAATATTGATTTATTTATTGCTTTATCTGCCGCTCACAGATCGGATTCCTTCACTTACAACATTTGCAGGGTTTTGAAGGGATGTGCGCCACAAACGCACCTTTCCCAAAAGAAATGAATCGAATGCGACAGAAAGCGTGACAGGAAGTCTTCCGTCCTCCCCCCCGGGTCAGGGGTCGCGGGGGTTGGGGGTTGGGAGGGTCCCCGCAGGCAGAGCAGAGGAAATGTAAATGTGACCACCCAGCTCTGAGGGGTGTGCTGCCTCCCATCTGTTTCTGCTGCTCTGCACTGAGTCAGGATCAGTCACCACCTGCTCCTTTTACTCTTATACCCAAAGACTCCTTCCTCTGGACGTCGTACAGTCACTTCCCATCGCTTAGTCGTGCTGTTCGGTCCGCCCCCTCCCGTGGATGTGAATGTGAAAACCACATTGCGTTAATAATCCACAGGAGTTTTCATCCCATCTGCCCCCCCGAGTCTGGCGGGACAATGTGACGGACCTTTAGTGTTGGTTCTTTCTGGATCTATGCAGTTTCGTCCTAGTTTTCACTTCTATACTCTTTATTTTCTATGCCTTGTTTCCAGACTGCCCACCACACTCCAGGGATTAGAGGAATCGGACTTCACCTACTCGGTGCTCGATTCATTTATTAGTGTGGCGGCCCTTTCTGACCGGCTCCATCCTCACACCCCATTAGCGCCAAATAAAAAAAACACAAATCCCGCGTCTGCATTTTTCTTTATTGAAGTCAAAGCGTGCGCCGGCAAAAGGGGCTGCGGTGCCTTGCTCAGAGGCAGGGCGAAGGCCCAGCTGACCGATGCCCTTTCATTATTGCACTGCTTGCTGCAGCTCCCACAGTAGTGCAACAGGGAAAGAGTGTCGAGCAGAGGGCCTCTATTCCACATCGGGCCCAACCGTCCGGCTCATGTCACATGTCATTCTGTCATCATAACCGCCTGTACACGCGTGTCCTGAAACCCTCACATCGCTCTAAGCGTTTTGCTCTGAGACTCCGCTACAACACTACAACTCACGTCGCATCGGTGAGCTCTGCAGCAGGGTGAAGCTCAACGTCACGAGAAGACACGGCCAGCAGCGCCGGCTGGGCCCGGGGAGCCTCCCTCACAGGCAAGACCCTATAAGCAATATTGCACTACTCTGTTGACTCAAGTGAAAGCAGAGGCAACATTGATAGGGTCTCATCTGCGAGGGCACGTGGACCAGGCCGAGCTCGCGGGACCACAGGAGACACGGGGACCTGGGGACACAGGGGAGGGAAGAGGACGGACACGTGAGCATCCAGAGGTGCGTTTCCTTCCCCGCGCAGGGAGCGAGACATGCTGCTCCCGTGTGGCCCATACGCGCACCATCACAACCCGGGAGTTCAGCCAAAACGGGCCGCCGACTTCATCACCTGAACGTTTACATGAGACCGGCCGGGAGACGCCACGTGGGTCTGTGTCTGTTGACAAAACGAAGGACTAGTGTCACCGAGGGGGCCAGAAGGTGATGGAGTACATACATCGTCATAGGAGGCTCTAGTGGGTTTGGGCCGATGGTCCATGAGGTCTGTGTGCATGAAGATGCTCTCTCTCTCTCTCTCGCACACACACACACACACACACACTCTGGTGGAGCTCATCCATCAGCAGCACATTTATACATGAGGACACTTCAAATGACGCGTGTTTGCAGAATGAAATGTCTCATTCACACACTGATCACTGATCTCATTGTCACTGTGACGGCTGTGTGGTAAATCCTGGTTCCTGATTGGCTACCGTCGCCCTGAGCATCACGTGACTGGAAGCAGGCAGATCGATAAACGCACTCCCACTCAGACCAGAGGAGGCCTGAACTCCCCAAACCTGCACAGTTTAAACAATACGGGAAAACGCACAGAATACATTTGTAAATGAAAGTGACTCCGAATGTCATAGAAATATGTAAAATACCCATTTCTGTTCTACGAATACTTCCTCACCTTTACTACCACGCAGGCAGACACTCCATCCGTCGCCTGACGGAGCGGATCTGTAAGTGTCTGCCGGTCACCAGGACGGAGGAAACACTCGTGTTAAACTCGCAGAGCTTCGGAGCGCCGGCCATTATTTCCACTGTGACCCTCATCAGAGCCGACGCACGGAACACGTTCCGCCGCGCTTTGCCCTCTTGGTAATGGTCAGGGGCCCCGGCACATGGCTTTGATGTGCTCCGTCACCACTCCGGGGGAGTAGCGGGATCCTCTGCGGCTCAAGCCCAGAGTTGCACTCAAACGTCACACATCCGCTCCGCGGCGCGTCCACCGCTCCGCCTTTCATCCCTGGAAACTGTAGAATTTAGAGTTTTGAAGCGGCGATTACGGCAACATGAACGCCGGCGGTATCTCGCACACGCTGCCGGTTTCTTACTGGATGGAATTCATGCGTGTGGAAAAATGCGTTTTTTCCCAAAGCTCTTGATAATGAGCAATGCATTGTGGGACGCATTACCGCTGGGACCTTATAATATACCAGAACATTCTGTCCCCAAAGTGGGAGTGTCAATGTTCTTCGTCATGCGGTTGGTGCACGGGACGCTTTTCACTTTCCTTATTGATTCATCGGCAAAATATGATCTTTAATCATCTTTTGTCCATTGGAGAAAAATAGTCTAGTGAAACTTAAGACTATTTTAAAATAATGAATTGAATATGAAATATTTTGTAAAGTCTGACTAATTAGCTGAGCTCTGATTCAGATCTGGTAATCACACTATTTGACATTTACACTATTCCTCCGTAATAACGAGCATTTAAAAATGCCACCGGTGTTCCTGCTGTACGCGTTGCAGCAGGACAACGGGGCTATTGAAGGAGGCGCGAGCAGCGGGTGTTGCCGTTGAGGAGGACGTCCTGCTCGGGGACGGTTGCTGCGCTCCGGGGCTCCAGCCGGCGCCTCAGGAGACGCGTTAATGGCGTCTGTGTCTCTGCACCACAGTCCCTCCTCCCTGTAGACCCGGTGTGCTCTGGTATTTGCCTGCCAGCGGACTGACAAAGGCAAGCCTTCACACGCCGCTCATCCGCCCCGTGCTCCAGCGCGTCGATATCAGGCCCCGGTCACCTGATGGAGGCGCCGGATGGAGGCTCCGGTGTGCATGTGAAATAACAAAGGCCCGCCCCAAGCTCCAGGGTTCAAGGAGCCAGAGCCGCGGCGCCGCGCGTCGGGCCCAACGACTTCCCCGAACGGTTACATTATTAAGTACAGCCTCTCGCACCCCATTGCTTAATTAGAATACGGGTAGATGAAATGCAGCGCTCTGATTGGTTGAGAGGGAGTCACGGGGTTTGCGTTATTCAGTGATAATGTACAGCTGCTGTTCACATTGACCCGAGCGTTCAGTACCACTGCTCACTCACAGTAACCGTTGGATTTATCGTGACCTTTTTAGCTTTTAGCTCGGTGCCGATCGCCGAAAAAAAACAGAAAACAACACAAATGGTGGGTTTGGTGGGTCTGGTGGGTTTGGCGGGTCTGGCGGGTCTGGGGCAATGAGAACTTTCAGACAATGAAAACTTTTTCGGACAATTAAGTGGACGTCATGAGCGATGTGAATGAATGAGATGCTGCGGCATCCGACGCCGTTTACGTGCACGTACGATTTGTTCTCTAGACGACTGAAATGAGACACACGCTTGGTGGCTACAGCTATTTTGTGCTGACAGGCAGCTACTTACTTACTATTTATGATAGTAACCCTGTTATAAAAGTGATAAAAAGGTACTTGAGGCAGTACTTTATCTTCAATAACGTAACAGTTGGAGGGTTGCTAACAACACCCCGAACTGTTACATTATTGGGCGATAAAGTACATCTCTCACACCTTATTGCTTTAGTATACATCAGTAAATATACAACTTATTTAAAAAGAAGCCCCTCCTCTTACGTCACACGCCGCTCAGGACACACAACAACAAATTCCTCAGTCGCTTGCAAAACAGTGGCTAAATTTGACGCTACAGGCCCCAGTGCTCCAAGGCGTGACACACACACACACACACACACACACACACACACGCACACACACACACGCACAAACCCCCAGAGCGGCCCTGCCCTCCACATTCCTCACGAGGAGCCCCATCCCCCCCTACGACCTGCCTCAAATAGGAAACTTACCCAATTCTCCCACCCACACTGTGACTCTTCAAGCCTGCACACTCAAATTATGCTTTCAAAAGCCGACTGGGAGAAAAAGAAAAAAGCGCCCTAAGCTGTGTGTGTGTGTGTGTGTGTGTGCGCACGCGCACACACACACACACACACACACACACACACACACAACACGATGACTGGAGCGTTAACCTATAGGCTCACGCGTTGCTTTACAGGAAAGTCTCATACACATTTTATCCTGGAAAATAACATATGGTCACCAATAAAATATTTATATGCAATAAACCAGAAGCTTTTACACACTTAAAACCAAACTGTATTCTAAAGTAGACTTTTTAATAACAGCATGTGTTTGTTTTTTTGTTTTTATCACATAAAACTGTATTTTTTGTTTTTTTACCCAGGAGGGTTTATATCTTTAAAAGCAGTTCTTTTCTGATAATTAATCCGGAATAGCAAACACAAGGAGCTGCGTAGCATTTTATTCATATGTATAGAATAAAACTAATTATTTATTCATATAATATGTATTGAAAAATACGGAGCATTTTTTCTAAATTTTATACTGTACATTTCCACTGCAGTAAAATGGATGTTCGATTAAAAAAAAACTAAAAAATGGGGTTCCACTTTGATTGTGTCTCCACTGCCCCCGACGGAGATAAAGGCCGTGTTACGCTGGAGCCCCCGAGCCGGCATTCAAACGAGCGGCCGCGTGACCTCCCTCTGCCGGGGTCTGCAGTGCACGCCGCCGCGGCCTCTGCAGCGCCCGGACAGAATGTTCTTTTTCCAGGAGGCGTGGCCCGTGAGGCCCGGACCTCGGCGGGTAAAACGCAGCCTAATAATGCAGCCTGTTTGAATAGAAAAGCCACAGACTCTTCCTGTCATGGGGACCCCCGGGCTCCACCACGGCTTCCCAAATCACAGACTGGGGACCTCCAGCGGTCCTTGAGGGAGTTTACAAAACAAATTAGACTTTCCTTTTTTTATTTTACTCCACTGAAATTGGATTCAAATCCGTAGTTTGGATGGGAACATTTCCTACAAAACGAAAGAAACTGATAGAAGAGTATAAAAGAGAAAAACTTTAAATTGTCTTCAACATAAAGATCACATTGAATTGTTTATACGTGGATCTATGAAATGAAAAAGTGCAAACATGTATTATCTGTGAACAACCCCCCAAAATAAACCACAAATAGCTTTCAAGTTTATTTCTTAGGCCGCTTTGCTGATTATAATATAGATCAAAAATCCACATGTAATTAAAGACGGTAATTCAACTAAAAGCCCTTTTAAACGCTGGTTGTTCTAATAATTGACAGACTTCATCTCTCCATTCATGACAACGGTTTTGGATTAAAAAAACGCCACTGGAGTCTAACGCTATGGCCTGTGTCATATGACTGCTGCGTGTGTGCGTGCGTGTGTGTGTGTGTGTCTCTGGGTGGTGTGTGTGTGTGTGTGGGGGTTGGGAGGGAGGAACCTACAGAGGCTCCTTCATGGTTCCTCTCCCCTATCTGCTGCCGTAGTGTCGGCAAAGGCCGAATGCTATGACAATACTATTGCACTGCTTTAGCGGATGGTACAGTAGTGCAACATCGTCAAAGCAGCTGACCTCTGCAAGCTGGGACACACACACACACACACACACACACACACACACACTACTAGGCAGTCGTAACACACACATACGCCCTGCACGCTGAGACACACCACGAAAACAAACGGACATAAATCCAAGCTGGACACGGCCACCGCTTTACACGCGGAGCCTTAGAGGCATCAGAGGAGCCCCTCGATTGTCACGTTTAAATAAGATTTGTAAGAAGAGGAAGTTGGGGACGGAGGAGGGGTGGGGGTGGTGGTGGTGGGGGGGGGGAGGCTGTGTTGTCAGCCAATGCCCTTTTAATATTGCACTGCTCATCTGATTTCACAGTAGTACAACAGAAAAAGGGCTTTGGACAACGCGGCGGCTCTTCAGATGTGTCGAGCCTCCATTGAGGCGGCCCCAACGTTACAAAGTGAGACGGACAGTGCGGGGCCCGCCGGCCCACCGGCCCGCCGGCCCACCGGCAGGGACGTGCTGCGAGCCGCATGCAGAGCAGCAGCCGTGAAGTAACCCAATAGGCTTATTTCATTACCAACACAATGTAGCCTGTGTGGGGAAACACGCATATCACGCACGTCCATCTGAAAGGAATTCTCCATATGCACCGCTTGTGAAAATATACAACCGTGTCTGTCGCATTGTTGACGGGGGGGGCGCCGTGCGCTGCGGACGGGCCTCCCCCCCCTGTAGGTTGGTAGCCGTTCCTCTCATCTGCACACATTTAGCAGAATGCCGGGCGCCCCTGCGGGCTGAGCGCCGACGGGCAGCGTCGCTGGAGGAAATGAGGGTGGAGGAACAGATATAGGGCAAAGAGCACATTCCGCGATACAATACCAGAAACCCTCATTTAATACCATACTGTTCCCGTCCCTTTAGCCAAAGTGGCAATTTGAAACCCTCCTGGTTTAGAAAGCCGGGCCGGGGGGCCGGGGGGGTAACGGGGAAGTTTATGAACGGACAAGTGCTCGTTTTCCCCGTCAGAGCAGATAAAAACATGTAGGCTACGGATCCAACGGCTTCAAACGTCTACCAACAAATGCCACCGGACCACCAGGACCGCCCGGCACCGCCCGGCCTTTCACTCTGATAGTCTCTAATGAAAAACGGGCGGCATTAGAGAGGAACACAGGAAGCACTCTGCTGAACAGCGTTAAATAACCGTTACTCTCCCACTACAGCACACAGACACGAGCATCAGCAGATCTGACACTGCACGCTCACATTTAACACAACAAATAGACCCACAGCCGCACGATGACCTGCTGGTTGACGTGGAGCACGTGAGAGAAACCTGCAAGTCAACGTCTACAACCCGAGGCCAACTAACGAGGACCGCCCGAAAGTCCCGCTGCCCCCCGCGGGGGTCCCTGCAGATTAGCTCCTATCATAGTGGCCTACCAGGAATAATCACGTCAATCACTCCCTTCATCACGCGTGCCCTCGCGCTCCTTCTCTCTATCCCGCACGCGCACGCATACACACACACACACACACACACACACACACACACACACAGAGAATAGCTGCAATACAGTGTTACGGCTACGAGAGCTCGCGGAGACTCGCCCCGGCGGATCAGACCCACCGACATCCCGCTGCGCGGCCCCTCCGGCCCGCGGCAGCAGCAGGGTCTCGTGGCGGGGTGGAGGGCCCCTGGTCGCGGGGTGGAGGGCCGGTACCTGGCGGAGCAGGGCCGGTCCGAGCGGCTCAACGCGCAGGACAGGCACAGCGAGGCGGCGGACCGCCTCGTCCCGGCCTCGGCCGTCTACCTCCCGCAAATACTTCCGTTCCGGACCCGCGGCTGCGGCCCCGCGGGCGTGCCGGCGCCCGGTGATTTAACGGCGTCGGCCCGTTGGCACCTCACGGCCTCCCAGCACCGGACTCCATCTTTGACTAGTTGACATTCAGCTCCTGCCGAGGCACATTTCTTATTTGCATGCCAGCGCGTGATTGGTCGGATCGCCCGCTCGCCTCTGCCCTCATTGGTGGAGAACGTCTCTCATCACGGCCGGGATTGGTCACGTTCCGAAGGGACGTCATCGGGTGGCTTAATTTTAACAATGAACGCAAATGTTCTCTTCCATTCACAAATCCCTCATTATCTGCCTCTGCGGCGCTGCGTGTGACGGAAACGCGAGCGGCGGCGGCGGGGCATCGCGTCCCGGGCACCTCGCCGGAGTCCCGCGTCGCATCCGGTGCGTCCGGGCCGCTCGCGATGCACATGGCGGCGTCACAGAAAGTTCGCTTCGTGTCAGGGTGGTGCCGTGCGGGTGGAGGTGCTGCGCTCGGGCCTCGCAGGGGCGGGTGGGGGGGGGGGGCAGCGGCCTGTGAAATCCGGCATTCCTGCCCGATGGAGCTGAAGTAACGGCATTGTCCGGCGGGAGGGAGCCGCTTCCACGGTCCCTTTCTCCCGCCCGCCGGCCGGGGGGCGTCGGCCCCCACGGACCACCTCGCTGTTATAACCACAGATGCTCGATATTTGTTGGCCAGTTGCAGTGGTTCAATTTATTTCCATTTAGGTCCATAGCCTGCTGTCAGTGGTAGAATGTTAAAACAGTTTGACACCAAAGTGCAGGTGAAATACTGGCCTGACCGTCAGTAACCCTCCTGGACGTCGTGTGATGGTGAAATAAGCCTAACTCGGGGGGGAGCGGTGCACGCTGGGAAGTCCGTCCGTCTTCACTTACTTTGCCCCCGAGTTTTGAGGAGAAACCTGTCGGCTATGACGTGCGTGAGCAGCTATGCACGGAATGCGCGCTCGCGTCCCCCACCGCTTGTGAAAGGCGTGCGCGCGCACCCAGCAGAAAGCGCTATGTCCATATTGAGACTGATCGGGTGGACACGGTCTCCACTCCGGGGACGCGAGGAATACACAAATCAATAGACAGCATCTCTGCGCCGCACGTCCTCGTTGTGACCTGAAGGGACGGATGGATTATCAGAAGAAAATATCAAAATCATTCTTTTTTACATCAAATCTCAGCTGCATCTGTTTCTTAGCATTTGTAAAGACCTCTATAAACAACAACATTTAACAGCAGGAACCATGAAGATAAATGTAATGTGTTGCAAACAATACTTTTCAACTCTTTTAAGGATTCTTTAATAGATAATAGATTGAGTATATCTTATACATATATTACATGTCATTTAGCTGACGCTTTTATCCAAAGCGACTTACAATAAGTTCAACCATAGGGTACAAACTCAGAAGAACAAGAAACAAGAAAGTGCAATTTCATCAAATAAGCCAATTTATAATTTGCTATAAGTGGCGTAACAAGTACAATTTAGGTGCTACATTTTGTTAGTCTGTATATATGTATATATATGTGTGTGTGTGTGTGTGTATATATATATATTAAATTGGCTGGGTGGACCATAGACATAAACCTTAGGTATGGCTAAACTTTGTTAACCTCAGCTGAATTACATGTCAGATTGTGCTTTTGCTGGAAGGTGGAATGGTACAAAGATATTCATGATATTTCAGAATTGATGAAACGTTGCATTTAACATTTAAAAACCTGTTGTTTCAAAGTTTATACTTGACATATTGCTCCAGTGAAGTGAAGGAAGAACACAACTCTTTGTCTGTAAAACGGGGAAGTTTATAACGTTAAAACTCATCAAAAACGGGACGCTGTGTGCAGAAACAGAGGCAGATAACCTTTTGATAACATTTCAGAGGGATCCCTCTTCCCTTACTCGTCCTGAGTTTTCTCCCATTTTTCGATTGTCAAAATGTTTTTGGAAGTGGGACATTTTGGGACAAAAGGACAGAGAGTGATGTTTGCTCCACCGATTGTAAAGCCCCTTGTGGCAAATAGGTGGTTAGATACATTTATTGAGACACTATCAATTGTCAATTTTATTCATTTGTTTTCTCTCTTTTAATGTGTTTTTTATTTTAGGCTGCCTTAAAAACATCTGGCCGGGGACAGCAGATTAACCTCTGGCTAACTGTGGCTCACTTACAGTACAACTGTTGGTTAGTGTACATTGTCCCTGCAGAATAAATGAATAAATAAGAATAACTGTATTAAAACCAGCAGCAAGACTTTTCCCTGAACTTTTAATGACTTTAAGGCATCAATTGATCCACAATGTAAATACGTGAAACTAATTCGGAGTGCGGTGTAATCTGGTTTTAAAACCCCAAATTAAAAATGATACATCTTTTTAAAGTATTTTGCAAGCATTTACTCATTTAATAAGCTTGTGGATTGGAAAAGGGGTACGTAATCACCTGTTACCACATCACATACTGTCAGATCCGTCCTTGTGATAGTTTTCCATTACCGTGGAGGCAACAGTGTGATTGTGGAGGAGCAACCGTCCCCATATTGACCAACACGTGTCTGCTGGTGAAGGTTTGATCCCCCGACTCCACAGACATAAAGGGGACTTCCAACATGCACCATCAGGAAAAAGGCCCAGCCAAGGAAGTACTTCCTGTGACAGCTCAGGAAGTCCAGCCTTCCCCGGGAGCTGCTGGTCCACTTGCACACTGGAATAATCCATCGCTGGTTTGGATCGACGGACTTCAGTGACTGCAGGCCGAGTCCCTGATGCTGCCGGTGATCCCAGACTTCTGCACCTGCAGAGGGAGGAAAAGGGCTGTCGCTGCCAACACCCCACTCCCATCACTCTCTGGACCTTTTTGAACTTCTCCCCTTTGGGAGGCACTGCTGAAAACTGTAGGCCAAAACGACAACGGCAGCTTCTTCCCACAGGATGTGACTGGGATGAACGGTCACCATCAGTCGTACACCAGTGACCCTCTAACGCCGACGAAGCCGCTGCTGCTGTCTTTAATGCATATTTTTGCACTGGCCTTATAAATCTTCACACTGTACAGAAGACATCTTCTTGGTCATCTAAATGATGTGTTTCCAGTAGTTCAAATAATCCCCATAAGAACAATACAATTTGGGCTGCAGCTTTACAATGAATCAAAAGAAAGAACGATTGGCAGCATAAGGTGCAAAGTATTGACAGACACACAGAAAGACACACACGGTCCAACCTTGTGTGTCGGCGCAGGCAGCGGCAGGTTAATCTTTACTGAACATTGTGCAACAGATCAGAGAGCAGAAGTCTACCTGCTAGCAGCATTGTAAGTGCCCCCTTTTGCACCCGGAACTACACCATGTCCTCAGTCGCCAGCCAGGACATCTGCCATTCATGGACATGTTCCTACCCATCCACTTCCTAGACGCATTGACCAAAGACAGAAGATCTTACAGGGAGTGTGTTTTAAAGATCTGAAGCACAACAAGTAGTTTCCCAAAACTCTCTCAGGCAAATGATGAAAATCACAAAGATAACAATAGTCGTCCATGATGTAAAAAGCTGGTGGAGGAAAACTTGTATTCAATCAGTTTTTATTGCAATTCATAGCCATTTACTGATGAAACATTCTTGTAATCCTTAAATTCTTCTAAATATTTAGTACTTGAAGGGGGTTTCCCAGTCTGCCATGACTTCAGTTCAGTTTAGTCCACTGAATCCAATTGATGACATTTGACACTGATCGAATGGCCCAAATGGTTTTTATTGGTTGGATCTGGCTCTCCTGTCGACACAGAAACACAGCACGTGTTCATTTGACGTTTGTTGTTGGATTAATGAGGTGCTCACGCAGATGTTTAATAAAGGTTTATGTTGTCTACATGTGGGAAACAAAGGTAGATTACTTTTGGCGGCAACATTACAATCTATTTACTTTGGTAGCTCACACCTGCCAGGTGACGGCATGGCTTTAGTAACAGGGGTGATTTGCATCTCAATTTGACTGTTGATGAGCGTTACGCATAATCAACAATAGGTTTTAATTCAGGTTGGGAGAAGATATCATATTTCTTTCTTCAAGTAACTTTGAGGCATTTATGGCGTTTCCCGGATTAGTAAACGTTAGCTGATTTCAAAGAGGTGGACAAAACCTGAGGATATTCTAAAGTGACCATAAGTAACTCCTTTTACACTCTCAAACCTGGAATGAACTGGTGAAGGGCAGCATATGAGTCACGTAGTAAGTACCAGTCTTCACAGGACCAGATGTACCACTATCACTAGTGGCAGCAGTAGTGTCGGTGGTAGCTGTAGTAATAGGAAAAGTAGTGCTTGCGGTATCGCTAGAAGTAAGCGTAGCCGTATCAGTAGTACCAGCAGTATCAGGAGTAGCGATAGCAGTAACAGCAGTATCAGGAGTAGCAATAGCAGTACCAGCAGTATCAGGAGTAGCGATAGCAGTAACAGCAATATCAAGAGTAGCGATAGCAGTAACAGCAATATCAAGAGTAGCGATAGCAGTAGCAGCAGTATCAGGAGTAGCTAAGCAGTAGCAGCAGTATCAGGAGTAGCGATGACAGTAGAAGCAGTATCAGGAGTAGCTAAGCAGTAGCAGTATCAGGAGTAGTGATAGCAGTCACAGCAGTATCAGGAGTAGCGATGACAGTAGCAGCAGTATCAGGAGTAGCTAAGCAGTAGCAGTATCAGGAGTAGTGATAGCAGTCACAGCAGTATCAGGAGTAGCAATGACAGTAGCAGCAGTATCAGGAGTAGCTAAGCAGTATCAGGAGTAGTGATAGCAGTCACAGCAGTATCAGGAATAGCTAAGCAGTAGCAGTATCAGGAGTAACGATAGCAGTAACAGCAGTATAAGGAGTAGCGATAGCAGTAACAGCAGTATCAGGAGTAGCTAAGCAGTAGCAGCAGTATCAGGAGTAGCGATAGCAGTAACAGCAGTATCAGGAGTAGCGATAGCAGTAGCAGCAGTATCAGGAGTAGCGATAGCAGTAGCAGCAGTATCAGAAGTAGCGATAGCAGTAACAGCAGTATCAGGAGTAGCGATAGCAGTAACAGCAGTATCAGGAGTAGCGATAGCAGTAGCAGCAGTATCAGGAGTAGCTAAGCAGTAGCAGCAGTATCAGGAGTAGCGATGACAGTAGCAGCAGTATCAGGAGTAGCGATAGCAGTATCAGGAGTAGCTAAGCAGTAGCAGCAGTATCAGGAGTAGCGATAGCAGTATCAGGAGTAGCTAAGCAGTAGCAGCAGTATCAGGAGTAGCGATGACAGTAGCAGCAGTATCAGGAGTAGCTAAGCAGTAGCAGCAGTATCAGGAGTAGCGATGACAGTAGCAGCAGTATCAGGAGTAGCTAAGCAGTAGCAGCAGTATCAGGAGTAGCGATAGCAGTAACAGCAGTATCGGGAGTAGCTAAGCAGTAGCAGGAGTATCAGGAGTAGCGATAGCAGTAACAGCAGTATCAGGAGTAGCAATAGCAGTAGCAGCAGTATCAGGAGTAGCGATAGCAGTAGCAGCAGTATCAGGAGTAGCGATAGCAGTAGCAGCAGTATCAGGAGTAGCGATAGCAGTAACAGCAGTATCAGGAGTAGCGATAGCAGTAGCAGCAGTATCAGGAGTAGCGATAGCAGTAGCAGCAGTATCAGGAGTAGCGATAGCAGTAACAGCAGTATCAGGAGTAGCGATAGCAGTAACAGCAGTATCAGGAGTAGCAATAGCAGTACCAGCAGTATCAGGAGTAGCGATAGCAGTAACAGCAATATCAAGAGTAGCGATAGCAGTAACAGCAATATCAAGAGTAGCGATAGCAGTAGCAGCAGTATCAGGAGTAGCTAAGCAGTAGCAGCAGTATCAGGAGTAGCGATGACAGTAGAAGCAGTATCAGGAGTAGCTAAGCAGTAGCAGTATCAGGAGTAGTGATAGCAGTCACAGCAGTATCAGGAGTAGCGATGACAGTAGCAGCAGTATCAGGAGTAGCTAAGCAGTAGCAGTATCAGGAGTAGTGATAGCAGTCACAGCAGTATCAGGAGTAGCAATGACAGTAGCAGCAGTATCAGGAGTAGCTAAGCAGTATCAGGAGTAGTGATAGCAGTCACAGCAGTATCAGGAGTAGCTAAGCAGTAGCAGTATCAGGAGTAACGATAGCAGTAACAGCAGTATAAGGAGTAGCGATAGCAGTAACAGCAGTATCAGGAGTAGCTAAGCAGTAGCAGCAGTATCAGGAGTAGCGATAGCAGTAACAGCAGTATCAGGAGTAGCGATAGCAGTAACAGCAGTATCAGGAGTAGCAATAGCAGTAGCAGCAGTATCAGGAGTAGCTAAGCAGTAGCAGCAGTATCAGGAGTAGCGATGACAGTAGCAGCAGTATCAGGAGTAGCGATAGCAGTATCAGGAGTAGCTAAGCAGTAGCAGCAGTATCAGGAGTAGCGATAGCAGTATCAGGAGTAGCTAAGCAGTAGCAGCAGTATCAGGAGTAGCGATGACAGTAGCAGCAGTATCAGGAGTAGCTAAGCAGTAGCAGCAGTATCAGGAGTAGCGATGACAGTAGCAGCAGTATCAGGAGTAGCTAAGCAGTAGCAGCAGTATCAGGAGTAGCGATAGCAGTAACAGCAGTATCGGGAGTAGCTAAGCAGTAGCAGCAGTATCAGGAGTAGCGATAGCAGTAACAGCAGTATCAGGAGTAGCAATAGCAGTAGCAGCAGTATCAGGAGTAGCGATAGCAGTAGCAGCAGTATCAGGAGTAGCGATAGCAGTAGCAGCAGTATCAGGAGTAGCGATAGCAGTAACAGCAGTATCAGGAGTAGCGATAGCAGTAGCAGCAGTATCAGGAGTAGCGATAGCAGTAGCAGCAGTATCAGGAGTAGCGATAGCAGTAACAGCAGTATCAGAAGTAGCTAAGCAGTAGCAGCAGTATCAGGAGTAGCGATAGCAGTAGCAGTATTAATAACGGAAGCAGTAACAGTAGGAGGTGCGGTAGCAGTGGTAGCACGCCTACAGTAAAAGTAGCACAGTAAGACAAGTTACAGTAAGCGTTGATAGCAACGTAGTAGCGGCAGTAGCTGAGACAGTAGAAACAGTAGTAGTCAGAGTTGAAGCAGTATTTGTAACAGTAACACCATACGTTAACATCAGCAGTAGCAGTTGGCTTGCATTAGCCCAACATAGTAGAACCAGTAGCAGTACCAGAAGCTGAAGTAGCAATAGTACACCTGACTAACTGCAGTAGTAGTAGTAGTACCAATGGAGGTAGAAATAGAGGCAGTACTTATACATTTATTGATTCAAGTAACGATATTATTGGAGCCAACATTATAAAGAATAATCATGTTTCTAATCTGCTTGTTTCTTTAATCTGCATCTCACTGGCAGTGAAAGAGAAACTGCCAGCGACAACATCCCTTCACCCCCTTACCCCTCCATCCGACCTGTGACCTCCAGGGGTCAGCAGCCACAGAGAAGCCAGATGTCAGGATGAGGGAGCAGAGACTTGAGCTGCCGCTTGATGACTCAGGTTACTCTGGGCAGCATGGCGCCAGCCCCAGAGCGTGGGGGGGTGAAAACACTGCAGGAGGTGTTCCCAACATGTAGACCCCCTTTTCCTCCTGTTCTATGACCAGGAGAGAACTGTGTACGCCATCACGCTACAGGAAGGAGAGGAGCTCAGAGAAAGATGGTGGAATGTAATCAACACCTGGCACCTGTGGGACAGTTTACTGTAGACGGTGCTGTTTGTGTAGAGGTAACGGACCGATGGGGTAAACCACAGGGACTCTAAAACATACAAAGACAGTATAATCACTATCACCAGAAATGGCTTGTGAATTGTGAGCTGCAATAAGCTCCTCTGTGTTTTCATCTTAACTGCTTCCATTTTCAAATGACAACAGCAGCAGGCTTTTCATCATGATCTGCATAAATGAACAGTAACTGTATCCAGACTCTGCTTCCTCTCAGCTGAGTAACGGACCTGTGTAACTCGGTTGTCCTCAATGTGTGAGTTGTGACTATTGTGGAAAGTAAACACACACTCACACAAGAAGACACAAAACAGGACAGCAGTTAATGACACCAGCAGCAATGATGAAAGAAATATTCAGATCCTTTTGACTTTAATACCACAACAGTTCATCTATTTTAGGTATTAGGTCAAATAAGTCATATTGCAGAAAAGTGGTCCCTTTGAGTTGGTTATTTGGGAAGAAAGAAATGGTGTGCCAGGTATTTCTATGATTATTTGGATTTCTATCTAATAGTTAGGTTCTGAGAAGTGAACTGGTTGCTGGGCTGTGGCCCAGTACTGACCTGCATGTGTGGTTATTAGCAAAAAGCTCCTGACTGACAATGTGCTGGGTTTTTGTATTAAGTTCTGCTCAATTTATTTGTACAGCCCAAAATTCATCAGACATCCTCTTGTCATATATTTGTTAATATAAATGATTCTCTAAACCCTAAATACAACAAGTTAGTTAGTTAAAAAGTGTGATATATGGAGGTAACAAAATATTTAATTAAAAGTATTTAAGTTGTTATCCGACACTGAGCAGCAGTCAGATTAAAGACCCTTCCTGCTGCAGGTGTTGTTGGAAGACTTCCTCCTGTCAGGACAGTTAATCAAAACCCTCGATAGGCCTTGAACAATCAGTTACTCTCCTGTTTGCATTGAAGTTAGTTATTAATTAGTAGATTAAACTTCAAATAAATGTTGATTATTTCCGTTTTCTTTACTTTTACAATTGCAATTAGTTTATCTAAATGAGGACCAATTTAAATAAACATTTTGCCAATGTGATCACCCCAACTTTTTGTTTTCTTATGATGCGTGCATACTTAGAATTTCCTTTATGTGGGAAAATCATTAAATGTTCTGATTAAAACCATATTTATGAGAGATTACGGGGAAACTGATTTGACTTATTCACGGTACAATGAGTGACCTAAAACATTGTTCTTCCTCTGAGACTCAATATTAGCTGTTTGATTCAGAGAAGTTATTTTTCAATTGTAAATACGTAACAATTTGTGTCAAATAAACATTGACACAAAAAACGTTTTTTACAAAACAAATATTCACAATAATTAGGTGCACAAATGATCTAAATTTAGAAGCCTTTTTCGATTATAATCTCCATTTGATTAGTTTTCTCAAGAGTCTTTATGTGATATCTCCTTCAGGAAATGCTTTCTCATCCATATGTGCTGTTCATATGAGTGTCTGAAATTCTGATCAAATTGTTTTGTTCTTATTTTTTGACATGGCTTGTAAAACATGGCATTCTTGCATATTGGATTATTCAATCTTAATTTAATTATTTGAATACATACATACATTTTAATTTCTTCGTGATCACCTTTTGATCGACTGCTGTAGATTATAATTTTACTTTTTGTTTGGTGTGTAAAGTGATACATTTGGTCGGTGACAGGGTTGTTTTCGAGGAATAAACAGCATCAAATATGTAAATCCACGTTACTATCGCACGCGGCTCGTAGTCGCTTCTGCCCCCCTCGTGTCCTCCCCCCTCCCGTTTATATCGGGGTGTTTTTGAATGGTTTTCCGGCCGAGGGGCGGGATTAGGCCTTTTGGCATTCCAGAGGGCGGGGCCTAGCGTTGGAGTGCCGTGCTGCATTCAGGTTCTATCGGATAGGTAGGAAATCCGGGATGCTGGAGACAAAAGCTGCCTTCTCAGCTCAGACTCACAGAGGGAACGGGTCAGTGAAACGTGAGGGATCAATAAACTACTGCTTAAGTCTCTCAGCTTCCATGGGGCCATTTCCATTTGGCAATAGGCTGCACTTGCGTTGAGTACGGGGACGATGGAGCGGTAACGCGGGGCCGGGAGAGGCCCGCTTCACCGCGATTACAGAAAAAATCACCCTGATCACAACGTGATCAAACTAAAATTATTCGTTTGCATTTCGCGGGAGACGCGTGCTGGATTATTTGGCTGTTAAACATACCAGAGACTAGTATCGCTGTTCCTTTGTCCATATTACGTGGAAACGTGAATCGGCTTTATTGAATATCGTAAACACATCCACGCGTATTAGTGTTCATTTCAAATAGTCCGCGGTGAATCACCGTTTGGAGACTGCGCCCATTGAAGGCTTATTTTAGAGCAATTGCTAGCGCTATTATAGGCATATAGAAAGTAAACCATAGCAATATGCCAACATTGGCTATTTTCCTTTTCCGCCTCGGATGGACTACATTTCTCGGCGGAGTAAACCAAAGCAACGTGGTGATTATGTATCTCCGCGCGTCCGGTGTAACCGTCCCGGCCATCGGGCCGGTGGTTACCGGGCAGCCCGGTGTAACCGTCCCGGCCGTCGGTGAAAGGGTTAACGCAGCACCCACCGGACCACACATGTTGGGGGCGCCGCGCTCTGACGAAACGCGTTTACGTCAACCAGAGGTTCGTTGAGGCGGGACAGGCCAAACTAATGGAGCTGACGGGATTAACGCAGTGAATGAAACAATAAAAGGTCAAAAACAACTCCTCTGCAGCTTCCACAGCGGGGGGTTGTAGTGTCAATATGGCTAATTTAATTATTATTAACGAACTTTCAAAAGGCCAAGAGCCCGGTTCAAATGATTATTTCTAATATCAGCTTTTGTCTCTTCTCTTTGGCTGAATGTATCAAATACAAAGCTTAATATATTAATGATTTAATAAGAACTATTTTCATGACTTCATCTGATTTATTTGAAACGGTTAACTGTGTCGTTAAATGCTTCTGTTGTTTTTTCTTTGTTTTGCTCAGCCTAAGTAAAAGAATAATTGTTTTATGGAAAGGATCTTTTAGGCATACGTGCCTAACTTACTTTATTAAAGGCCTACTAGGAGTAAAACACATTCAAATTATGTCAGAAATGCTTTTTGTAATTGTTTAAAGGGAAACTAATTTGAAAACAATCATAATCAACAATGTCTGTATCATATACATTTTTAAAGGTAAAAATTCATCCCAAATAAATCATACATTGCATACATGGCTGTGGTTAAATGTGTGCATGTAGAAAGACGACAGAAACATTGGAAATAATTGATTTGAACTGATTGTGAATGCTGCTGCTCTAAAGGTGTTAGTGACCATGGCAACGTCCTGAAGACTCATTCATCTGACAGGTGAAATTAACAGCCCTCCTCTAATCACAAAATATACATATATTTGATATTAAATTCATAGTAACTATCACAAGTTATCCTACTTATTCCATTTCAGATGGATCATTGAATGATAATCTATTTACATATGAACAAAATACAACGAAACAACAAAATTCTAATCTTCAATATGCTGTTTTATTGCCAGGGTATAAGAGAAATACCTCCGAAATATTACAGTACAAGTATAAGCTATGCAGTTAGAAATGTGAAAGTACTGATCTCATTTGAGCCCCTTTTGCTTTGAATATCCAAAGTTTAAATACTTCTTTGCTTTTCGGATTGGTCCCTGTTAGAGATATCATTATTAATATTACAGACAAATCAACATGCATGGTTTTGATGCAAGTGATCTCATTTAAATATTGCTGTCAGGTAGTTAAATATGAGCAATAACCAATAAAATAAAAATATTACAAGGATGCCCTCTGAAGTGAAAAGCAGCTAAAGATGTATATGCCTCTGAAAAATAGTACAGATCCCTGAAATAGCTCTTCATTAGGTAACATGATTACATGCACTTGAAATTCCACCACCACTAAGCTTCACATATGAGACCTCTATTCATCTCCATAATATTTATACTCGGATTAATAATTACATTTCTCCTGGGATTTGTGTTTAAAGAAGCTCCTGGTTTCTGAACCGTGGAGAGAAGTATTCAGCCGTCCCGCATGCACAGCTTACCTTGCTCACCCTGGACCTAAAGGTCAGAGGTCGTCTGTTGCAATAGAGGAAAAACTCTGTTCAAACAGCCCCGGAATTAAGGGTTGGGAGGAGGAATGCATGAGGGGAGGCGTGCTGAGTGGGTCGGTGGGTAATGAGGCACATTCCCAACACGTACACATACATGCACAGACCCACACAGACCCGTCACAATCCCCAAAACCACATCAACCCTCCTGTGAGTGAGTGGGATGCCTTCAGTGACGCAAGTCCAAAGGAGGCTCCTCCCACCAATCCATATTTAATTTAATGAGTAGCATATCAAAAACACATAGGCTACTATCTGTAGAGGTAAAACACATAAAAGCAAAATGATTGATCGTCTGGGGACATATAATCAACAAAATCCAGCTCATCGCCAAGTAGATTTTCTATTACAAGGACTTTGCTTTGGTTTATTGCAGAACAGCATTCAGAAACAGAAGCCAAACAAACCAAGCTTTTAGCGGAGTAAAAACATTTTGGTTCCTGCATGCTGCATAATATTTATATCATTTTGAGAGAGTAAGAAAAGATGCATGAAGGTACTCCTTGTCTCAAGGCCTGATGGTAGAGGAGAGTTCCAGAGGTATTCAGGAGAACATTTCTGCCATACTTAGTGAAGATACCGAGCAAAGTGGAAGTGGAGGAAAGTGAACCGGGTTGGTTGAACCTGCGTGCAGCAGGTCAGAATCTACAAAGAGATAGAAAGGAATCTCCCAGTAGCTAACTGGCTTTGTCATGTATACAAACAGGAACAGCGTGCAGACCAGGGCTATAAAATGGGCTACAACGTACTTCCTGGGGACATATTTATTGTCTTCCACGCTTCAAATTCTTCAAGCCCAATAACTTTGGACAGAATGGATGATTATCTCACGCTGTGATGACTCTGGAGGTTCGGATTCATCGCTCTCAGGAGATATTTTGGGTCGATAATGTTACTCCTGATTGAAACGTAGGTGGAATCTGTAAAGATGATTTTCTTCCTTTTCACTTTCATATTTTCTTGTGAAAATTTGCACTTCCTCTTTCCCGCAGCGTCAAAATCCCTTTGCTGAACTCTTAAGACTGAGCAACATACCACCACCTTGTCCCTTAAAATATACAGCATGCATAAAATATGCACTAAATTCAAATATAGAAGCCTCAGTCCAAAAAGAGTCTTTCCTGACAAAGAGGACAAACAAGGAATGCTGATGATCCCCTTTGGCATTAGAGTTAGAATCCAACCAGAATGAGCATAAAGAAGCGTTTCCCCCGTGGAAACACTCAGTCTGTCGCCGGTCTCACAGCAAAGTGTGTCGTAGCCACGTCGGACCAACGTGGGATTCTCACGCTTTTGGGGAGAAAGCGTGAGAATACCACGTCGGTCCAACGTAGCCGTTACACGTTCTGCTGTGAGACTGGGTTGTCATTTGAGGAAAAGCATTTTCTGTGAACCTTCTTCACCTCAAAGCCTAACATGTCAGTTCAATACAACTTAAACGGTTTAGCTAGAGCAGAGACAGCTGTTTCCTCACACCAGCCTCCAATAGCCAGACACGTAGAATGAGGTAGAGATGGAGATACAGGTGGAAGCTGGGTGAAAGTATCCTGAGCAACCAGCAGACCACAGGGAGTTGGACCGAGTTCACTTTCGGTCCCTCGGCTGTGAGCTCGGAGATGATCTGATTTCCCCAGTAGTGTTAACACCATTCGGCCTGCTGGAGGGGAGCGAGCCGCAGCGGTGCCCCCGGGCCCCCCCCCCCCCCTGGTCCCCCCCCCCGGGCCCTCCCCTGGTGTCCTGGATCCGATTGGTTGGCCACAGAAGGTTAGACTTGTGGGCGGCGTGTCTGACACTGTGGTGGGAGCCCAACAGCTGACGAGCTTCGTCACCCAGTCTGTACCCCCTCTGCACCTCGGACCCCAAGCTCCACCAGCAGCCTGGAGACTGCAGCTATGCATCGAGGGGGGGGGGGCAGAGCCGCCTGCTGGAGCCTTTACACTGCAGGCTGAAGCACCTGCAGTTTACAGGGACAATCCCATGTATCTTTCAATGAGGTGGACAATCATTACAGCTCTCTGAGTTACGGGACGTGGCCTTCTGGGACGCTGTGTGCAATAATAGAACAAGACCAGCAATTAAAAAGAACTTTCCACTCATGAGTTGGTTGTATTTGGGACATGGTGGCATTTTATAGAGTTGCAACATTCATAGCAGAGACATAATCTGTCCTCAAAGCAACATAAGCTCACCCACATACCCACAAGGCGAGGACAGCGCTGCTCGGTCTACTTAAATATCAGAACCCTTACTCTGTAAACTGAAGGGTAGGGTAGAAGCTGCCACCAAAGGAGCCAACCTGCCCATCAGGCGTTAACCATCTCGCATACTGGGCAAAAATCAATCAACACAAAACAGTCAGCGAACAGATTGAGTGAAGTTACCACGACACACTCGGTGTCCCTGTCTGAAGACGTGGGTTAAAACACTTGGAAGAACACCAATAAAGTGTTTGTGGCCACATGGGGAAATATAACAAGCTGAAAACAGCATATAGTTTGTACCAATATGAAACGTAATCATTTGGTGTTGAATGAACAGTGCTGGGAGCTAAAGCAAAGCCCTGTGTGCACAAAGGCTTAAAGGTAAACACAAGACGCTGATGCAGAACAACACTGACGTACATGTACGAATGTCTAACTGCCCTCTGGTTTGGAAATGATTGTGTTTGCAGCTAATTGGGTAACAAGTGTGAATGAAATATGTTCTTTTGTTAATCCTTTCTTAGCTAAAGACAGATACAAAAGGACAGACATACATCCTTTCAGTCTATTGTGTCCTATGTGAGTAACAAATACAGCATATTACAAAAACTGGAGCATTAAAGGGGTCACAGCAGGGTCTGCTGTGTTGGTCTCAGCTATCACCGAGCCATCAGTGTGTCACTGTGATTATGATGTCAGAGGAGCCTTCTATCTAACGTTTATCTCACCACTGCTTCTTTGTGAAGTGAGCTGTAAACACCCAGAGCTGTTTGTGACCCTGGTAAACGTATCAGCAAAGATTAAATGTGTGTCTCCGTGTGCGTGTGAAGGAGGGACGGCGCTGCGTTATTCCACGTCCTGTACTGCTGTCTAGTGGCCAAAAGGAAAAACAGCCTTCAGCCAACCCTTCATCTACTGATACTGATATTAGGCTGTTGGATTGATCACTGAACAAGTTCTAACGACATGTCTGAATTTTAGTCAACACAAGTCATCTTAGTGACTGAAGTTGTTGGGGAATGAGAAATATGATTGGAAGAGATGTTTGTATCATCGTAAATGTAATATGTACACTATTACATGTAAAATGCATGGACCGAAAAGCAAATAAATACAGGAGTGAATAACTAAATGAAATGAACTCATACACTTGCTGTCAATTGCACACGTGCATGGACTAAATGACTGCTCACTTCCCATCAATCCGTATCCATTATTCTATTCATGCCTCCAACCACTGAACACGTGACCCAATGTCAACATGTGCTTCTAATAATCTGTAAAGCATCATAATGCTGGGTTGACTTGCTGGATCAGACACAGGGGAAGCAATTATTATACATTACTTGTAAGTATAACATAACTATACATTTCAATGGCTTTGACTTGAATAATAGTGTGTTTGGTGTGATTTCACCTTTCAGAGGCAGTGTGCTGCTTCAAGCTGCTCCCCCTGATGCACTGCGAGCGGAAACACGGATATGCTTAGTTTAGTCGTCTATTAGAGAAGCACATGTCAGCGGCGGTAACGCGCCGTGCAGCCATTAAAAGCACAAGAAGAAGAAGAAGAAGAATATAGACCAATCGCTTTGACCTCAAACTTCTGTGAACTGATGGAAAAGATGATAGTGAAAAGATTGATATTCTACCTGGAAAGTAAGGGATTGATGAGTGAAGCACAGGGTGGGTTCAGGAGAGGAAGCTATGGATGCACTGGTGGTGGTTAGCACAGAGATAGCCAAGGCACTTGCTATGAAGGAGAAGATGGTGGTGGTGTACTTTGATATAGAGAAGGCGTATGACACTATGTGGAGAGAGGGGGTGTTAATGAAGTTAAGTGCATTGGGAGTTGAGGGCAGAATGTATAATTGGATTCTGGATTTCTTGTTTGACAGGTACATACAGGTGAGGGTTGGGACGATAGTGTCAGAGAGGTATGAGGTTGCTAATGGCACCCCACAGGGCAGTGTGATTAGCCCTGTGTTGTTTACAATCATGATAGACGATGTGTTTAGGGATGTAGGTAGAGGTATGGGTAGGGCACTATATGCAGATGATGGGGCTTTGTGGAAGAGCGGTAAGAATGAGAAGTTTGTAAAGAGGAAGATGCAAGAGGCGGTGGATGTGGTGGAGGAATGGTCCAAGAGATGGTTTTAGGATGTCTGTGACTAAATCGTGTTTCATGGTGTACTCGAGGAGGAGGGTGGGGGAGGTTCGGTTACATATGTGTGGACAGGAATTGGGAAGGGTGTCAGAGTTTAAATATTTGGGGTTATGGTTTGATGAGAGGCTCACATGGACGAAACATGTGGACTTTATAGCACAGAAGTGCAGGAAGGTGCTGAATCTGATGAGGGCTGTGGCAGGTGTAGACTGGGGGGCAGATAGGAGGACACTGTTGTGTATGTATCAGGCACTGGTTAGATCCACGATAGACTATGGGTGTTTTATTTATGGAGCTGCGGCCAAGACGGTGATACAGCGATTGGACAGGGTGCAATCACGAGCACTGAGGCTGTGTGTGGGGGCTATCAGGACCACCCCGGTAGTGGTGTTGCAGGTGGATACAGGGGAATTGCCACTGAGTTTGAGGAGGGACAAGTTGGCGCTGGCGTATTGGGGCAGGCTGAAGGGGCGTGCTGAAAGCCACACGGCGGTTGTGGCAACTAGGGAGTGTTGGGAGAGGGACGAGAGTAGTTTGAGGATGTATGGGTGGACAATAGGGCAGAAAGTGATAGAGTATGGCTTGGAGGGGATAGAGATAAGGCCAGCAATTGCATTGGGGCGCATCCCTCCGTGGATGTTCCCGATGCCAAGAGTGGATGTAGGCGTGATGGAGGAGAGGAGGGAGTGGGGCAAGGGGGGCGTGAGCGTGTGTGTGGAGAGGTATGTCTGTAAACGGTTTTATGGTTTTGTAAGGGTGTACACTGATGGATCTAAGGTAGTGAATGGGGGTAGAGTGGGTGCAGGAGTGCATGTTCCTGAGTTCAGTGTGAGTATCTGTAAAAGAGTCACTGATAATGTGTCGGTGTATACAGCAGAGATGGTGGCTATGATCATTGGGTTGAGATGGGTGGAGGATGTGACACCATGTAGGGTGCTGATATGTTCAGACTCAGCAGCAGTGTTGAGCAGTGTTATGGATGGTAGGTCTGACAGGGAAGACCTATTGGGAGAAATGATGGGGATATTGCTGGGGTTGGAGAGACAGGGAGTAGAGGTGAGGTTCTGCAGGGTTCCTGCGCATGCTGGAGTGGAGGGTAATGAGGTGGCTGACATGGTGGCAAAGAGTGCTGTAAGGAGGACTGATGGTGTAAGGGTGTCGTTAGGGCGCAGAGAGGTTAAGTCGTTGATACGGGAAGCAGGGATTGCGGAGTGGGAGAGACAGTGGGGTGAAGGTGGTAAAGGGAGGCCCTTCCGGGGTATAAATAGGTCAGTGAGGGAGGTTGGGGGAATGATGGGGTGCAGGAGGGAAGAGGTAGTGTGGAGTAGGTTAAGGGGCACGCTGAGAATGGTGGCAAAACATGACACAGGTTTGTGTGATAGATGTGAGGTGGTGGAAACGGTTGAGCATGTACTGTTTGTCTGTGGGAGGTGTGATAAGGAGAGGGTGGTGTTGTATGGTAGTGTCAGGGAGACTAAGCGGGGCTGGGACTTAGGTGGGGTGCTTGGGGGTGGAAAAGGGAAGGAGGCAGTAATGAAGGCAGCATTTCTTTTTCTTAGGAACACGGGCTTTACAGAAGGATATAGAAGGGAGGCCGTGACCGGCCTCACACTCCAGTGCAGTAGGTGGCGGTATATGCACCTTTAAGTTGGTTGCGTCTGCCAGTAAACAAGAAGAAGAAGAAGAAGAAGGATGCGCGCGCAACTGTCATGGCCGCTCTCGTGGTTTATCGGCGGTGTTAGCTGACCGTTGAATGAGAAGCGGTTACTGGATCGTTCCCGGAGGAGAAGTCGGAGCTCTTACTGGACGATGAGGACTGTCCTCATGGTGGCGGAGAAGCCCTCCTTGGCTCAGTCCATCGCCAAGATCCTCTCTAAAGGTGCGTACCAGCGTCCTGCTGTCCAACTACGGGCGACATCATCTAACGTTCAGTTCAGTTAGCCGCGTGAACGCGTCACGCTAGCGCTCGCGAGCCAACCCAAAACAACAAAGGGCTCTCGGTGATGACGTCAGTAGAGTGACGTCAGAGTAGAGGGGACACGTTGGACTGTTGTTAGTCAACCCAGTTGGTATCGGTCACTCACTGAGGACGAGCTTTACACCGAGTCTGTCTCTCAGTTCCCCCGAGTACGTCTCCCTGTCCCCCTATGTGTCTGCCCCCCTGTGTGTCTGCCCCCTGCCTGTCTGTCCCCCTGCCTGTCTGTCCCCTGCGTGTCTGTCCCCCAGTTTAGTTCAATTCAATCATTTTGATTTTGTATAAACTACAAATTAGCCTAGAGGGCTTTACAGTGTGTACACATGCGATGTCCTCTGTCCCGAAACGCTCCCATCGACACAGGAAACACTCCCCAAACATAAAACCCTTCAAAGGGAAGAAACCTCAGTGAGCAGCGTCTCCTGATGGACAGACCGTAGTCCATCAGGAGACGGGTCCTCATGTGTACATGGATGTGTACAGAATGAACTGCCTGTCTGTCCCCCAGTCCCTCTCCTAGCCTGTCCCCCAGTCCCTCTCCTAGTCCGTCCCACAGTCCCTCTCCTAGTCCGTCCCACAGTCCCTCTCCTAGTCCGTCCCACAGTCCCTCTCCTAGTCCGTCCCACAGTCCCTCTCCTAGTCCGTCCCACAGTCCCTCTCCTAGTCTGTCCCCCAGTTAGTTATTGAGGATGAGCACGATTCATAACGGTGAGAGTAATCATTTGCCTCTTGTTCTCCCTCACTGCGTCGTCCACTCACTCCTCATATGGAATGACAGCATGTTGCTCACCAGATCATCTCACACCACCACTGATGCTCTGTGATCGCAGTCCTACACACGAGCAACGGGAAACGATAGAAGTCATAGAGTTAAATCATTAAAAAGCCAATTTTCCTGTGCATTTACAGTTTAAGTAGTCCAGCATTTTCTATATTTCAACCCTGCTTGCTTTTACTAAAAGTACTTCCACAACGGACATGAACCAAAGAAAAGTCATGTTACAAGTACTTAAGTAAAAGTACGCAAGTATAGATGAGGGGCGAAGTAGGACCACTGAAAGTATAACGATACAAGTGGAGGAAAATGTGCTTCTTAATGGTTTCATTATATTATGTAACCGATGATGAGTAGCATTAAAATGTCTGTAGCCACGTAGATCAGTGTTGGTGCCTCTGTGTTTTGTTCTGGCTGGGACGTCTATACGTTTACATGGTAATGTGCTGAATCTAGCAGAACACAATGTGTTCTTTACTTTAATACGTCTACTATGACGTCATCATATACGTTGGTTGCTTTGTATCTTTCACTGATTACGCTGCATTTTTTATATCAGGGCTTTTATTACTTTGATCTTTTTCTAGTAGCAATTAACTAATCCACATTATTTGTCTTTATTCTAGGGCTTTTACAACTTGTGGCTGTGGTCCTTAGCTTCTCAGTGGGTTTTAGTAGAGCATATTTCCCCTGAAGGAGCCCATGTGTATTGATGTGTACGGATGTGGAGTCGGCTAGCATCAGATAGCCTCTCATACAAACCCAAGAGTTACAGCACCTCATCGTAACAACAGTCAGCATGCTATCTGTCAGCATGCTACATGGCACTGGTGCTATCTGTCAGCATGCTACATGGCACTGGTGCTATCTGTCAGCATGCTACATGGCACTGGTGCTATCTGTCAGCATGCTACATGGCACTGGTGCTATCTGTCAGCATGCTACATGGCACTGGTGCTATCTGTCAGCATGCTACATGGCACTGGTGCTATCTGTCAGCATGCTACATGGCACTGGTGCTATCTGTCAGCATGCTACATGGCACTGGTGCTATCTGTCAGCATGCTACATGGCACTGGTGCTATCTGTCAGCATGCTACATGGCACTGGTGCTATCTGTCAGCATGCTACATGGCACTGGTGCTATCTGTCAGCATGCTACATGGCACTGGTGCTATCTGTCAGCATGCTACATGGCACTGGTGCTATCTGTCAGCATGCTACATGGCACTGGTGCATTGGGGCATCTGTCAGCAGGAGCACTGGTGGTTGCATTAGCTAATTGAAAGGGTGCAGACCACCTCTTTTAGAGCATTAAAACAAATCTAGGTTAAAGGCACCGCAGCTAAAATTCTGATGTCAAGTTTCTCCTTAAAATGTCCTATACGCACTGGACCCCAAGTGATTCCTGCATTGAAATAGTGATAAACCGGTTACCCAAATAATTAGTCCAGTTTACATAAAATGACTGATGAGCTGTCAACAGGCATGTATTGAATATCGGCATTTTCTGATGTCTTCTCGACAACTGTAACAATAAACGTAACAGGTTATTTCTCAGACACAACGTCTTTATTCCATGCACTTTGTTAACAAACACACGGAGCGACTGAGCTGCGTCGCAGCAGCCGTCCTGCTCAGCTGTACCTGGAGACGGCACACATGCACGCTACGGTGACCAGCTCAAACTCCAGGGAGTAGGTGGTCGTCGGGAAGCAGGCGGAGCTCTTCTTGAGCACGGGGATCCTCAGGGTCACGGGGACGGTCTCCAGACCAAATTCGTTGTTGAGTCCCCTGCAGGAGTGGCTGGTGTGGCAGCTGGCCTCATGGAGGACCTGAGGCACGCGATTCAAGTCGATGTTCTCCCTGGTGACACATGAGGTCCCCTTGTTATATTAGTGGGGTAAACGCTGCGAAACATCAACAAAAAGCTCAAAAATGATCAATTATACCCCCGAGTCTCGACCACTATGGAGCCAAATCCAGGTTTGAAAAACAAATGTGAACCTGAAAGTCTAAGTTTTGGTCTTCAACATTGAAAAATACAACAATGTATTCAAAATAAAAATAAGTGCACAAAAATTATTTTCGGGTTGAATATATTTTGACTCAGTTTTATTTTTTTTTAATAAAATATTTTTTTCATTCTTCACTTGTATTTCTTTTGATATTCACGCGATTATATTTTTTGGTTGCAGATTTTATATTTTCAGATATTTTCACTTTCAGATCTTTTTTTTGCGTTTGGATCCACACGAGTGGAAAGTGAAATTATAAGATTTGAATCTGCAAACAAAAAATCTGCAACCAAAAAATAAAATACACCAAATATCAAAAAATACATATAAGTGAAGATTGAAAAAAACCGTTTTATTACAAAAAAGCTCTATAATTGAGTCTCCACTATATTGGTACGCTGGCGTGACTGTGCTGGGTGTGGTGTCCACTCACGCGTAGCTCCAGGGGGCGACGCTGCGCTCGTTGATGCGGCTGGGCAGGTTGACCAGCTGGCTGTAGTAGTCCTGCAGGCTGTACGGACATAAGGACTCGTCCACACACTGGCCCCCCAGGGCCTCCGTCTGCTGCTGGGCCAGCAGGCCGACCAGCAAGAAACGCAGCAGCTGGACGGGGAGAAGCAGCATGACGTTAGTGCGAGTCGGCCACCTGGACATCGTCCTCCTACCGAGGGGTCCACCTGGGACATAAAGAGTCCCCGGCCCCGTGGTTCTAGTGTGTGGGAAGTCCTGCATGGTCAAGCCGCTCGGGCCATGTGACAAACATAATGGGTGTTGGTATTTTACAGCTCTACTTGATAAGTGGTCTACTCTAAGGGTCAGCTAAGTGTGTCCCAGGTCAGTCACCATCAAGGCAGGCTTCTTACCTGGAGCTCTTCCATGGAGACGGTGTGATGGAGCTTCTGCTTTCTCTTCGCTAGCTCACTGTGTCCTTTTCAGTGGATCAGAGACCTGCATCTGGACATGCCTCTATTTATATGTCCTGTCCTGGCCAGCGATGCTGGGGGGGGGGGGGGGGGGGGGGGGCATTAAAGTTTGTCCATGTTCCCGTCATTAGCATTTGGCCTTGAGAGAATCGTTCTCTTCATAGATGACGTCAGTATGTCCTTGTTCCCCCCTCACTTATGAAATAAAGGGACACAGACATTAGTAGTCTAATGTCAGAATATCTACTTTAATGTCATTTACAATATTTGCATATTATTGAGGATAAGGACGAGTGTCTTCTTCCCTCAGGAAACTGTACAAGTCGCAAAGGGCTGAACGGAGCGTGCTCGGTGCACGAGTACGCCGGCAGCTTCCAGGGCCAGAGTGCACGCTTCAAGATGACTTCTGTCTGCGGCCACGTGATGAGTCTGGACTTCATCGGTGGGTATCGTACACTGAAGGCCTTTTCTTTCCCCCAAAGCGCTGTCCAGAATCCAAAAAGCTTAAAAGTCTGTTCCAGGGTATTATTGATCGGCCAGACAATCAATCAATGAGCGCTAACGAGGAGCGGCGTGCACCTCGTCACGCTACTGCCACCCAACATCCTGCTCCTCCAACCTCGTGATGGAGTAATGAATGACCGTGTAGACACTAGAAAAGCAATTTGACTTTCTACCTCTTTTTGCAGGGAAGTACAACAACTGGGACAAAGTGGACCCTGCAGAACTCTTCAGCAAAGCCCCCACAGAAAAGAAGGAGGCCAACCCAAAACTGAACATGGTGAAGTTCCTCCAGGTGAGGTGTGCTTGGGCGCCGCGTCCCGAGCGACCAGCTGCCGGTGGGCGTGTCATGCCTCTAACGCCGCGGCTGCGTGTGCCCGTCAGGTGGAAGGCCGAGGCTGTGACTACGTGGTGCTCTGGCTGGACTGTGACAAGGAAGGCGAGAACATCTGCTTTGAGGTAACTCCCACGTCCCATTCATGGTGTTTATGGACTCTGACACCATTATTCAAAGGGTTTGAAGTTAATTCAATGGCAAACGAACACATTAACACATTAATGGTATTCGGTGAGCTGCCTACAGTGACTCTGAGGTGGCAGTTGTTATTAAAGCGACAGTCTCCGCTCCGTTCCTCAGTAACGTCATTGATTGACGTGATCACATTCTGATCATATTGGCTTCTCAACGCAACTGGGTGGACTGGCCGGCCGGCGTTTCTGGGCTTGCAGTGAGACGAGGAGAAAAGGTGATGTCGGGATCTTCGCCATGAAACCTCGCTGACGTGACGAGCATCAGCCAATCAGCGATGAGATCTCTACAGCGTCTTCGTTTCCCCCCCCGACTTTCACTCCAAATCACTGCTGGAGACTTTCTCGCTAAATCTTTCCAGCCCCTCTTGGTGGCTGTTTAGCGGCAAATGTCGCGACCTGTGTGGTGTCGACGGAGACTTTGCTGGTGTCCGCTGCAGGTCCCGCCCTCAGCGAGTCCGAGCAGAGCGTAACGGCCTGGTTTCCCTCTCCTCACAGGTACTGGATGCCATCCAGCCGGTGATGAACCAGGCGAGCGACCGGGAGCGAACTGTTTACCGAGCCAAGTTCAGCTCCATCACGGACACCGACATCTGGAACGCCATGAACTGCCTCGGAGAGCCCAACCGCAACGAGGCGCTGTCCGTGGATGCCCGTCAGGAGCTGGATCTGCGCATCGGCTGTGCCTTCACCAGGTATCTTTCCACCGGCGCACAGCGCCACCTTGTGCTAGGTGCCCTGCACCAGTCCTCGTGTTGCAGTTGAGATGGTTTTGAATGAGTTGTCATGGTTGGAGGAGAGCGTGTGCTGGTCAGCAGCATTAGTCCGCCCTGCGTGAGGTCACCGCTGACACTGAATAATCAAGATTTCCGCCGTCCTTTGTTGGTCAAATATCTCGCAGGTTCCAGACCAAGTATTTCCAGGGTAAGTACGGCAATCTCGACTCCTCCCTGATCTCATTTGGACCGTGCCAGACGCCGACGCTGGGCTTCTGTGTGGAGCGCCACGACAAGATCCAGTCCTTCAAACCGGAGACTTACTGGGTCCTCCAGGCAAAGGTAGGGCCCCCCCTTTCATTCCCCTTGACACGGGGTCCGATGCTCCTTCCCACCGGGCTACATCGACAGGCCTTTCCCGTGCTGGTCAGGTGTTCAGGGGGAAGGACGGCCCGCTGACACTGGACTGGAACAGGGTGAGGGTCTTCGACAGGGACGTGGGTCAGATGTTCGTCAACATGGCCAAGACATCCAGGGAGGCCCAGGTAAGACTAACCAATGATATTCCATCATGATCCTATTCACAGCAATGTGTCTGAAGTGTGAATGGATTCAGCATCTCAAGCGTTTGTCATGCCTGTAAACCGGTTAGTCAATGCCCTGCATGACGGCAGAGGTGCGTGGGAGCAGCAGCGAAGGAATTAGTTTAGCTTGTAACTGGGATGTAGATACAGACCAGTATGTGTCATACCATTAAAATGGGAGTCAGAGCATACATGTATATTTAAATTCTATAATTATATTTAGATAATGTTAAGACTATGATAACGAATGGATATCAGTTATTTTATAATACGGGTAGATAAAATCCAGCGCTCTGATCAAATCAAACTGTTACATTATTAGACAATAAATTACAGCCTCTTGTACCTTTTATTGCTTCATTATATGTCTGTTCTATTTTTAAGAAGAAGATATTTGTGGGAATACTACACTAATTTGGACTCGCCCAAGTCCTCTGACGTGAAGCTACAGAAATGCCTCCGTCCTTGCAGGTGGAGTCGGTGAGTAAGAAGGAGAAGGCGAAGCAGAGGCCTCAGGCCTTAAACACTGTGGAGATGTTGAGAGTGGCCAGCTCCTCCTTAGGTAACAATCCCTTCCCTTCAGCTCAATGGGGGACCTTATTTTATTGTCCATTTATCAGTTTAATATTTTCCTCCTTGTTTTAAGAAATGAAATATCTGGTAAAATGCTGCTTCCCTGTTTATGGACCTTCCATGATTTTAGCGTGACGTTGTAAAGGTTCATGGGAAGGAGGCAAAGCGAGACTGGATTCTTTGTATGGATCTCTGTTGCTTCCCTACTCGTCTGGGCCACTAAGGACACAAATCTTATAAAACGGTTTAGCTCAATCATTTCCTTTAACAGCTGGACATTATATAAATATTGGAACTGGTTTGTGCATTTATTGGGAACTATTTCCAGCAGTGGATGAATCCACATTTGGAGTTCATCTCTCTGAGCGGGGATTCCTTATGGTTTGCCACCATATGAATTATTGCCCTGTCTTTTAACTTGATCTTCCATTGTGGGCGGGTTGGTGATGAAGTTCCGCGGCCCGATAGTTCCACGCCGACCTCCAGTTGGGAACCACAAAATGCCAAACGTTTGATCTGTTGATAATAGGAAACATGTATTATATTCAGCCGTACTATTTCAAAGTCCAATACATGGAAGTATAGCAGGTCTAGTAGTTTACTAAATCCAAAGGTAATGGACAGGAATTGATATTTTTAAATTGCAAGCTGTCGTTCAAGGTTAAACCCCCCTTTTTTAAAATGATATTTCCAGCGTTTATAGTCTGAAATCCAGGAGAGATGGTGAGATCCTGTTGGATGTTTCAGGTATGGGTCCCCAGCACACCATGCAGATCGCAGAGCGCCTGTACACTCAGGGCTACATCAGCTACCCCCGTACTGAAACAACCCACTACCCAGAGAACTTTGACCTGAAGGGGGCGCTAAAGCAGCAGACCAGCAACCCCATGTGGGCAGAAGAGGTGAGCACCGCCGGGAGACCTGGTGTTGCAGTGGTGACGGCATCCCGGTGGCTGGACGTTGATGTTCTTCTCTCCATCAGGTGAAGGCTCTGCTCTCGACGGGCTTGAACCGGCCCAGGAAAGGAGCGGACGTCGGGGACCATCCACCCATCACTCCCATGCGCTCTGCCTCAGAAGGGGAACTGGGTAAGTCACGTAGTCCAATAACAGAGGGTGCTTGACCCATGTGAGACCAGGGAGCGAGGAACACACCTGTGAAAAGAGTCATTACGCAGTAGACAAGCTGACGGCGGCGCCTCTGACCCCTCCGCCCTCTGCTGGTTACAGGAAGTGACGGATGGCGGCTTTACGACTACATCACGCGGCATTTCATCGCCACCGTCAGTCAGGACTGCAAATACCTGCAGACCACCATTGAGTTCAGCATTGGCCCGGAGGCCTTCTCGTGCAGCGGCAAGACTCTTATATCAGCAGGTAAAGCCCTGTCCTCTCCTCTCCTCTCCTGTCCTCCCCTGTCCTCGCCTGTCCTGTCCTCCCCGGTCTCTCTGAACATTCATGGCTCCAAACAGCAGCAGTTTGAACACAGGTCTGTAATCCCTTAAGAAGCCGCTGCAGCTGCTTTAATTGAACCAGCTCTGTGTGTAGTAACAGGAAGGTAAACTGGAGGAGGTCCTATGAAGTGACTCGCTGATGATTTGTCGTTGTAGTGACCTGTAGTCACAGAGGTTTATACTCAACCTTTTTTCCAAGCAGATACGTACAATATACTTTATTAAAAGCAGCTTGCACATAGTTCTTACACGTGAATGAGTTGTTACCAGGGCCACTGTTTTTGGACACATAACCAGCGTTTTAGCTGGTAAGGATTGAATACATGTTAACAACTAGTGGTCACAACAGAGTAAGGAGGGAAGGTTGAACTGCAGCTCCTCTTCCCAGGGTACACTGCAGTGATGCCGTGGCAGGGCATCCCTCTGGAGGAGGCCATGCCCGTCTGCGAGCGCGGGGACTCTTTCACAGTGGACGAGATCAAGCTGGTGGAGAAGCAGACCTGCCCCCCGGACTTCCTGACCGAGGCGGAACTCATCACCCTCATGGAGAAACATGGCATTGGTACACGTCTGCAATGTAGTTCTAAATGCATCCCCTTCCTATTTGGTCCTGATGGTGCTGGACAGAGAGGAGGCAGCTTGTGTGGTTTGATCTGGCATATATGTTACTTGTATGTTACAGGTACATATATTGGATTATTCAAAGGTGTGCTGACCTTTTATAGTTGCGCGTTGTTGAGCAGTGCGTCTCTAAGCGGATCTGCATGAGGACACTTGTACAGATGTTGCTGTCTGTCCTCCCTCCTCAGGTACCGATGCCAGCATTCCCGTCCACATCAACAACATCTGCCAGAGGAACTATGTGACCGTCGAGAACGGACGCAAGCTGAAGCCGACCAACCTGGGCATTGTCCTGGTCCATGGCTACTACAAGACAGGTCCTCACGCAGCGTCTGCACGGGCTCTGGATGGGTTCATAGCAACATCCCAGCATCCTCTCCGCCCACTGTGTCAACTGATGGTCATGTTTAAATAACCAAACCTGCTCGGCTGTGTGCTTTGCAGATGCAGAGCTTGTGCTGCCCACCATACGTAGCGCTGTGGAGAAGCAGCTCAACCTCATCTCTCTCGGTAAAGCCAACTTCCAGCAGGTCCTGCAGCACACGCTGGACATCTTCAAGAGGAAGTTCCACTACTTTGTGGACTCCATCCCCAGTAAGTTCACAGCAGCTTTCGTCACGTCAACTACGGCTGGAGTGGAAGTGTCAAAAAAATGCCGTCATAACATCTATTTGGTGACCTCTGTGGGGGAACGTCACCGGGTCAGGGAAAGACGGTTAGAGTTGACGAGGAGTGATGAAAAGACACCGCGGCGTTCAGGGGATCGACTCTTCCACTAAGCCACGTAGTTGTGATGGACGTGACGTCAGTCTGCGGCGGCTATAAAGAAGCATCTTGGATGCTTCACGTGTTCAGTGTGAGTCCTGCAGACGACACAAACAACGAGGTTCAAAGTAAACCGAGGCTGCAGCATTAATGAGTGATGCTAACGGTTACTCACGTGATCTGCATTTTTACGCCAGTTCTCGTAAACGGCCAAATAATGCGTCACTATTTAAATCTTACTGCCACAAGGAATTGTGGGACGGAATGATCTCCGTTCCGTTGGTAAAGGATGGTCCAGTGGTTCCTGTTCGCGCTGTCAAAACTGCTCAAAAAGGATGTTCGAATATTCGCTTTAAAAAAAGACAGATATTCAAATATATTTTAATATCTGGTTGCGCATTGACGCGTCAATAACAGGACAAATTTATACTACGAGACATAACTACTTGTATAGCGATTTCAGTTTAACCCTATTTAACAACATATTACCTACATAAAAAAAGGTAAATTAACTAACGGCCACGACCGCAGATCTCTCTCTCTCTCTCTCTCTCTCTCTCTGCGCAGAGCGGTTTAAACGAACGACAACAATGAACAAATGCTGAGTGCTGATCAAGACTTTTGTGCAAGCAGTTAAAGGTCAAAATTCTTGTCCCAAATACGTCAGGCTTCATTCAGTGATTGAATTTGAAGGATTTTAACCAAACAACACAGTGCAATTTCTAAGTAAGCTAATATACAACCTGTTTATAGATAAGAACCATTATACAGTGTAAGTGCTACAGTTAGTGTGTTAGTGGAGGTAGAGTCTGAAGAGGTGTGTCTTTAGTCTGAAGATGTGAAGGCTCTCTGTGGTCCTGATGTCTTCAGAGATCTCCTTCCACCATTTAGGAGCAGGACAGCAAAGAGTGGAGATCTAGTGGAGTGTTTTGCTCTCAGTGAGGAGGAACAAGCAGTTTATCACATGCAGAGCGGAGAGTGCGGGTCGGGGTGTCGGGTTGGACCAGGTCCTGGATGTAAGCTGGACCCCATCCATTCACAGCACGGTACGTGAGCACCATGTTTAGAACTGGATGAGCCACCGGTACCAGTGAAGAGAGCGGAGGAGTGAGGGAGAACTTAGGAAGGTTAAAGACCAGTCAAGCTGCTGCATTCTGGATGAGCTGCAGAGGTGGAATGGAGGTAGCAGGAGACCTGCAGGAGACAGTTACAGTAGTCCAGGAGGGAGACGACAGGAGCCTGAATCAGAACGCACATTGGTAATAGTTCAAATAAACTCCCTTTTGCTCTCTTGCTGCTTTAGGTTTGTAGAAGTGAAGCGAAATCCAGAACCCTTTGTTTACTTACTTAAAGTTTAAAAGAAGACAAACCCCAGCGCCACCCCTTCAGGCGTTGCTTGACTGATTCTGATTGAGCCGCTGTGTGTTTGCAGGCATGGATGAGTTGATGGAGGTCTCCTTCTCCCCCATCGCTGCCTCTGGGAAGCCCCTGTCCCGCTGTGGCAAGTGCCGCCGCTTCATGAAGTACATCCAGGTCAGTGCAGACTACCCATTCAAAGAAAGCACGGCGGGGGGTTCGATTCTCAGCAGTTGTCTGTTTGACTTTGGCCCCTTTCATGAGCGCGACACCTCCTCGTATATGAATATGGGTTCGCGGGGGCTCAGCTCCCCACTTTTACCATCTGCGTTGTGTTTAGTCTCTGGACTCTGATGCCTTGTCTCGCCCACTAGAAGTACTGAAGGTTCTATAAGGGTGCAGTCGGGCGGTCTTGTCCTCCTGTCCGTCTAGGGCAGAGTGGAGGTTAACGTTGAACCCGCTCACGCTGGTATATTCTGTCACTTCCTGTTGCCGTTTGGCCTTCTGCGTTCAGCTTTAAAAAAGAAATAAGAGTTAAAATGTGTTTCTCCGGTTATTGTCTCGTAGGCCTTGAGGGAGGACGCGTGGGTCATGAGGCGGCTGTTTCATCAGAACGTGTGCGTAGTGGCTCGTTGAGGGTTCTGGTGGAATGAAGTCGTCTCCCGGGGCTCGCGTGTTTAAACGTTTCTCCTCATCCGCAGACTTTGTCGTGTGGTTTCTCGTTCTGTATTTGGGTGCTCGTGTCGTGGCGACGGCGCATGACTCCCGCCGCTGGGGGACGTGACAGCCCGGTTGAGGTTGAGCCAAAGAGGAGACCGGTTCGCCAAATCTGACCAATAGTTTCCACAACAGCCTCTTCCACGTGCAGGAGAATGAGACGCCGCGGCGCTCATCCGGGGTCCCCTTCACGTGGTCATGTCTCAGATGGAATGTCTCTCTAGCGGGCGGCGTGAGAATGTTGATTACCTCCCGGGCGGGACGTCCTCTTGTAGTTTCAACCCGTCACGCCGAACGACCCTCTGCTCACAGGCCAAGCCCAGCAGGCTGCACTGTTCCCACTGTGACGAGACCTACAGTCTCCCCCAGAACGGAGCCATCAAGCTGTACAAGGAGCTGCGCTGCCCGCTGGACGAATTTGAGCTGGTGCTGTGGACCTCCGGGCCGCGGGGCAAGAGCTACCCGCTGTGCCCGTACTGCTTCAGCAACCCGCCTTTCAGGGACATGAAGAAAGGTAGGACACCCCGGTGCTCGCACAGCTCACTGCGTCTTGGGAGTTTGTATCAGGAATTATGCAGAAAATGACAATCAAAAACTGAGACTTTTATAAAAAAAATTGCTTTTCTGTTTGTGGCTATTTTCAAAATAAGAGTATATGTACTTTTTCATTTTTCTTATTCTGTCACTTCTCACACCTCTTGCCATAAGCCCAACATTGAGAGGCTAATTCTGAAAATGCTACGCTAATGTCCAATAGGTTCAAAGGACGAGAATCTGGTGTTCAGAACAGACTGCAGCATATAAATCAAGTCCATCTCTGTCTGATTTCCCAGGCATGGGATGCAATGAATGTACCCACCCTTCCTGTCAGCACTCGCTCAACTCCTTGGGCATCGGACAGTGTGTGGAGTGCGATGGTGGGGTTCTGGTGCTGGATCCCACTTCTGGACCAAAATGGAAGATGGCGTGTAACAAATGCAACGTGGTGGTGCACTTCTTTGAACACGCACACAGGGTGCAGGTAAGAATCGCGCCTTGTCCTGAATATATGGCCGGATGTCCCGTGCAGCGTGTAGATCGGCTTTAGCGCCGAGAATAGCAAAGACTGTGTGATCTAAATGAGCAGCTGATCTCTGTGGTCAGTGTCCATTCGGAGGAGCCAGCGCCGAGGCCAGATAGACTAACATGCATGTCCATAGTAACCAAGGAGACGCGCACATGTCGGCTCTCATGTCTGCTCATCCCCCTGTTGATGAAGGTTGCTCAGGAGAGCTGCGATGCCTGCGAGGCCTCTCTGGTGGCCGTGGACTTCAACAAGACTCGCACGCCGCTGCCTGCCGGCGAGACGCAGCACACCGGCTGTGTCTTCTGTGACCCCGTCTTCCAGGACCTGGTGGAGCTCAAACACGCCACCATGAGGTATCGGGGCGGGGGTGCGAGACGAGGAGGACGGGGACGCGGCAGAGGACGCCGAGGCAATCTTAGAAAACCTAAGGACAAAATGGCCGCCTTGGCAGCTTATTTTGTGTAGTGTCTGTTTGAAGTGCATCCTGTAATTTGTGTATTTTATTACACTGGAGTAAACTGTGTTGGAAGATGTCTCGTGTGTTTGTTTTTTGAGGCCTGGAGACTTTTGAAATGTCAAATAATGCAATCGGGAAACGAAGGCCGTCCTCGGTCTGCAGAGCAGAAGACGATGAAGTCTGACGCTCGCAGGTGGGATGTGGAGCACTTTTCTTTCAGAACGCTCCAATAGAATAAAGCTCATTTGGATATTTACACTGAGGCGTGTTGAGAGAAAGACGGTTACTACATACAACTTGAAGGTCTCATAAACGCAAAGCCACAAAATAATGCTCTAATATATTAACAACAGTCATTCTCCTGTCAAGCAATATAGTTCCTTACGGACGCGCAGGGGGGGGGCATGCTGAATGGTTAAACATATACATAAGTAATCGAGGGCAGTTCAGTCAGAACTTCATCGATGTACTAAATGCTAAGTGAGTCGCCACAATACACGTTCTGAATAAATTCAGATAGACCAAAAAAAGCATTTGTCATTTTGAATATTAATCACAAAAGCCAAGGCTGGCGTCAACGGAGTGACTCCCTGTGTTTCTCAGGGGGAGTGAATGCTGGCAAACTGCTTTGGTGGCCCTGAATGTTAAATATTACGGCTCGTTTGAAAGCAGTGGGCACTTTGAGAGGATGTGGGCTCCATCGGAGCAGCCTGATCCAGTACCTGGCTCTAACGTTTCCAATCCGACCTCATTGCCGCTGTGCACCCGTCTGCTTATCCGGCGCCGGGTCACCGGGGCAGTGGGGGCTTAGGAGCGTTTCCCACGCACCCCTCTCCTTGGCAACAGGATCTCTGCTGTAGGTTCGGGGCCTCCTACCAGTTGGACTCACAGGGAGGCGACCAGGAGGCATCCTGACCTCCGCGGTCCCCAAGAAGCAGCTGCTCTACGGCTGCTTGAGCTCCTCCCCCTACCTGTGAGGCTGAGCTGAGACGACCCCACAGCTCCTGACCGCAGGTTCGGAGCCCAGATGGACAAGAAAATCTTTGCGGCAGGAACCGACCACGCTTGCAGAGCTGCTGGCTCCATTTCACGCAATTTCCCCCAAACTCCTTGACTCACCCCCAACACTGAGGGTGCAATCCACCATTTTCTGGCCTCAGACTGAGGTACTGACTCTCCTGCCAACTGCCTCTCACTTGTGCCCCAGTGGGGGCTGAACTGCATTTAGCTCTGCATGACCTGGTCTGTCAATTTTTGTGTGTCTCCTTTGTCAGCTGTCACCATGGTGATCAGGGGCCCTCTGACCTCATATTTGTCGTTTACTAAAAGAACGATTGTTTTTTACAAGCGGATGGATCATGGGTGCCATCTCCTTGTAAGACCAGTGTGAAAGGTGCGGCCTACAGCCCCACTGGAGCCTCGGTCTCCACACGCCTGCATGGATTTCATGTCCGTCATGTTGCATGTCGTGACAGGTATATGCAGCATTGCGAGGGATCATTTCTTTCAACATCAGCCAATTCAAGGTCTTTTTTAAATGTTTTCGATTAGTAAGAAGAGGAACAGACCACACTCCCCCCTGAAGTCCGCAGAAAGGCAACTACATTGATTAGAGAAGAAACAAGCTGCTTTTCTGTCGCAGCTGGTCTCCGTTGAAATGCTTTAAAATGTCTTTTCCAGCATAGATGGCGCTCTCTCGCTCCTCCCACAGTGTATAGCTAGAGAGACGCTCCATTGAAGACTCATGCTAATGAATCTCCACTGCATTTTTTTACCACAACTGAATCCCACAGTCACAAAGGCATTCAGTGTCTGAGCTCTCTGGGTGGTGCCAGGCTGCTGACAACCACAACCAGAGGCTGCCTGATTCTGCATTCCAACCAGTCTGGGTTCTGATACCATAGAAGATGAATTGGGGATGGTGCCCAACATGTGTGGCACGCGCCTAAAACCAGCCTCAGCTCTTCATGCAGGCTGACTGGTGTTGATTCCAGGCTGTCCTATCCTACAAACACCGCCTACACCATGAAAGGTTCTGGTTTGAAATCATTTTATTAGTTTTGTCACGGTCCATTTTCACATTGGTATTATTTTGTCAACATTAGAGCTCTAACAATGTTAGTAAAATAGTCAATCCATCTGCAAACATTTTCATTGTTATTATTGGATTGTTTGTGAAAAAATGCCAAATGTTAAATTGTTCCAGATTCCAGAGTGTGACTGTTTGAATATTTTCTTTAAATCGGTATTTGGGGGGTTTAATCTCTGGAAAATGATTCAGTAGTTTTCCATTTTCTGAAAGTTTTAATCAAACAATGGAGCTTAATTCATGATTAAAACAAGTTAAACCCTATCAAAGCTCTTATTCTGTAGTTTCAAGCATACATTGCGGCTGGTGAGTTTTGGTAGAGGTACAGCTGTAGTATTTATCCTGTAATCTTGCCGCTTGTAAATAGTGGTGTGGCCCTTTAACTCTCCAGTGGAGGGGGCGGGGCTTGTGTCACGGTACAGGAAGATGCTCACAGCCGCCGCCGCCGCTGCTGGTGTAACGTTAGCAACGTAACTTACTACCATTACGTGGTTACTGCCCCACGTCTTCACGCGCAGGTTCGTGTGTCTTTATCACCGTTTCTCTGTTTACGTCTCGTGTGTCTAACGTTAGCTCCAGGACGCGTTCTCTAGAGGGCCGTTTTCATCGGTCGACGTTACCTAATTGAGCGGAACGAAGCCGCTTTTGCGGCGCCGAGTTCACACGTGCCATGTAACGTAAACGCCTCAGCCACGAGGACCCCTGCAAATGACTAACACAGCAGAACGCACCGCAGCGAAGGCTGTGGGTATCTGGCTACGCACGTAACGTTAGCTAACGAAAGCTCCGTCTGAGGTAATAATGTGTCACCACTGTGCAGTTTGTTGTGACTAACAACGCGACTTACTATCATGATTTGGGAAGTCGGAGATGATTGAAACAAGTAAATACCGTTATCTTCAGCTCATTCAAGTACACTCGCTACAGAAAGTGTAGACTACAGAGAGGGTAGGCTACAGAGAGTAGACTGCAGGGAGTGTAGTCTACAGCGAGCGTAGTCTACAGGGAGCGTAGTCTACAGGGAGCGTAGACTGCAGAGAGCGTAGTCTACAGAGAGCGTAGCCTGCAGAGAGCGTAGTCTACAGAGAGTGTAGCCTGCAGAGTGTAGGCTGCAGAGTGTAGCCTACAGGGAGCGTAGGCTGCAGAGTGTAGTCTACAGAGTGTAGGCTGCAGAGAGCGTAGTTTACAGGGAGCGTAGTCTACAGGGAGCGTAGTCTACAAAGAGCGTAGGCTGCAGAGAGTGTAGTCTACAGAGTGTAGGCTGCAGAGAGTGTAGGCTGCAGAGAGCGTAGGCTGCAGGGAGCGTAGGCTGCAGGGAGCGTAGGCTGCAGGGAGCGTAGGCTGCAGGGAGCGTAGGCTGCAGGGAGCGTAGGCTGCAGGGAGCGTAGACTACAGAGTGTAGGCTGCAGAGAGTGTAGTCTACAGGGAGCGTAGTCTACAAAGAGCGTAGTCTACAAAGAGCGCAGGCTGCAGGGAGTGTAGGCTGCAGAGAGTGTATGCTACAAAGAACTGGTTCAGTTTCAAGGAAGAAACTAGGAATACGTATCAGAATAAGAAATACTTTATTTATACCGCGGTTAAATTAGGTTACATTACATTCTTCCCATTCTACATTAGTTTGACGTAAAAGGGAATATAGAATATGAATCAACATTATAACGACAGAATAATACATATGTTAAAAGTATAAGAAATGTGTAGACTATGTACAGAAGAACAGTGCAAATAGCGTGTCTAGGTCTATGATTAATGTTAGATGTGTAGAAATGCAAAAAAGTCATTGGATTTTTGGTGAAATGCCTGAAATAAGGTCTGATCAACCCAGTTGTGAAGATAATCGTGTTGAACTAAACGTGAAAATGATAAAATTGTGATTGGTGTGGAATTTATTTTCTTCGTAATAATCCAAATATCGTCAGGAATAGAGCATCACTGAACCAGTCCAACTCGATCTAACTATGTCTGGTTCCGAAGGGTACAAAATGTATATGGAAAAATGTTTTCTGTGGAGATATTACAACATTTAGTTGGACGTGTTTTTATTCTTCAATTTTTGTGTTCCTGGGAAAACAAGTAATATTTCCTGGCAATGCCTTTTGAGTTGAAGACATCTGATGACACCAAATCCAGCATTTTTACTTGTGTTACAAAACAAGAGTTCCATATTTGTACATTGACATCCTTGAATACTTGATATCCTCTAGAATGCCTGATATATTTGACAACACATCAGTGATGTGTTTACCGCTTAAATCGTGCTACTTGAAGCCTACGTCGTCTGCCTTTTGAAGCCCTGACCCCCGTTCACCTGAGTGCTCACGGCAGCCACAGTCGGCAGCATGGAGGAGGAGGCCCGCTCCTTCCTGGGGAGGTTTGCCGAGGAGTTCCCAGCCGCTCTGAAGGAAGGCGCTCCGCTACCTGTGAGCCCTCTGAGCCGCAGAGTCACCCTGGAGGAGCTGCATGGGGAGAGCCTGGAGCTGGGGCGAAGGCTGCTGGCTGCCAGGTACGACTGGGGGGGGGGAAGCATACGCACCTTTTGCATGTTCTTATTTGGCACCCCAATATTTCTATCATGGCAAAGCGTAGAATGTCTCCACGGTGAAAACTATGGAATGCCGTTTTAGTCAAAATTAAATAAATGAATAAATACGTGAAATATGCATTTGAAATACGTCATGAAATAAATAAATGAGGCAATAAATACATAAATATTAAATACATTTAATTATTTTATGGTACTTTTATTTCATAATGCCACTTTTCATTTCATGGTACTTTTATTTCATAATGCCACTTCATTTCATGGTACTTTTATTTCATAATGCCACTTTTCATTTCATGGTACTTTTATTTCATAATGCCACTTTTCATTTCCAGGGTCTTTTATTTCATAATGCCACTTTTCATTTCCAGGGTCTTTTATTTCATAATGCCACTTTTCATTTCCAGAGACTTATTTCATAAGTTTCATAAGTACTGGTGTTATTTGCACTATCCATGTGTGTGTGTGTGTGTGTGTGTGTGTGTGTGTGTGTGTGTGTGTGTGTGTGTGTGTGTGTGTGTGTGTGTGTGTGTGGCTGCATTCCTCAGATTCCTGACAGCTCTGTTCTTGCCCTCATTCACTATTTATGCTTGTCTCTGCGGTTTGACTTCACGCTGCTCTAAACTGTAAACATGAGAGCAGAAAGTACCAAACAACATAGCTGTAACGTAAGAGTAGCACTAATGTTACTCGTTGGAGTTACGCGTGGTAAATGTTTGTAAATGGAATTCAGACAGCACAGGACACGTACCACGGTGTCATGGTATCTGGGGAAAGCCAGTGGTGAAGGTGTTTTTGTTCAGTCAAGGAGTTTGGTCACACAATCGTGGAAAATCCGTGTCATCCTGTTTGCTCTGCCGGAGGTCAGTAGTCCGCGAGGGTCGACGGTGGCGCATGGAGTAGAGACGGTGGCCGGGAACCGCAAGGTTCGAGCCCCGGCTGCTCCATGTGTCCCCGAGCAAGACACCTGACCCCTAATTGCTCCCCGGGCAAGAATGTAACAGGCCACAGGTTCAAAATGCAATGGAAGTGGCTTTGAATAAAAGCGTCAGCTAAATGACCTGTAATGTGATGTAGTCTCCCCTGAACGATGAGCCTTCGATGAGCTACGAGCAAACCTCCACACTAAGCCGAACGTAGAACAAGTTTGAAAGAAACCGTGAGGCCCCAGTCTCTCTCTCTCTCTCGAGCCACTGGCTTGTTTGTGCGCTCTCTTCTTCTCAGGAAGTCCTCACATCCGCTCTGCAGAGACCCCATTGTTCTCCCCACTTCCTGTTTCCTCTGCTCGGGGCTTTTCCAAAACAGAAAAGTCATTCTGTGAGGCTCAAGGAGGGAAAGATGATTTGATGAGAGTTAACCTCTCAGCCAATGCTGATTATTGGGGTCCAGTTGTACCATTTGTGTTTGTTTCTCTACTGGGGGGTCAGCACAGCTCTGGCTCTACAAAGTTCAGATCTTGGCAAAGTACACGACATGCATTCTTGTTCTTGTTCAGGGGGGCTCCTGCAGGCCTCAGTGCGCTCCTGTGCCAGGCAGCGCTGTCCCAGCTGCTGCAGAACGACCTCTCACCTTTCCACTGCGCCCGGGAACCTGGGCCCAACCAGGAGGAGGAGCAGGAAGTCGTGTGTAAGTGCACTTAAAGTTCACTGCAGTGTGTGATGCTCTGTGGTATCGTGCTGGAGTCTCTAGTCTCAGCTTAATGGTAAAAGGGAGTGTGAAGGGGTTCAAACTCAGTCCTGAGCAGCACATTACGATGGCGTAGTCACAGGTAGAGGTGGTGCATTACAAGTCTGTTATCAACAGCTGCTGTCCTCCCGTTTGTTCCGTGTCCTCTGCACGTAGAGGAAGCACAACGTGGTAGAAACACGTGTTCATGTCCACCCCTCTGTCTTTGAACCCTGCCAGTGCTGGAGTCCGAGGCCGTGCAGCGCGTCTTCCTCAACCAGCTGATAGAAGTGACGCTGGGCTGGTCTCAGGACTTCCCCAAGCATCCGCCGCCGCCCTCCCAGTTCCTCCACTGCTCCGTTCACAGCATCAAGAACACGAGGAGGAAAATGGAGGACAAACATTTGGCCCTGGCTGAGTTCAACCAGCTGCTTGGAGTCCAGGTGAAACAGCTTCACTGCTGCTCCTCGCTGGTGTTCTTCTCAAAGCAGCTTCAGGATCAACAACAGCCTTTCTTTTCCTCTGTCCGCCATGGTCCAGAGCCAAGACCAGTGTGCTTACTACGCTGTGTTCGATGGCCACGGGGGCGTGGACGCTGCCACGTACGCCGCCACTCACCTCCACGTCGCTCTGAGCAAACAGGAGTCACTGCAGAGTGACGCAAGCTCCGCCCTCAAGATGGCCTTCAAGCACACGGACGACATGTTCAGGGGCAAAGCCAAGAGAGAGGTACACACACACACCATCACACACGCACACACCATCACACACACCATCACACACACACACACCATCACACACACACACACACCATCACACACACACACACACACACACCAACACACACCATCACACACCATCACACACACACACACACACACACCATCACACACACACACACACACACACACACACACACACACCAACACACACCATCACACACCATCACACACACACCATCACACACCATCACACACACACACACACACACCATCACACACACACACACACACCATCACACACACACACACACACACACACACACCATCACACACACACACACACACACACACACACACACACACACCATCACACACACACACACACACACACACACCATCACACACACACACACACACACACACACCATCACACACACACCATCACACACACACACACCATCACACACACACACACACACACACACACCATCACACACACACACACACCATCACACACACACACACACCATCACACACACACACACACACCATCACACACACACACACACCATCACACACACACACACACCATCACACACACACACACACACACACCATCAGAGTCATTCAGCTTTGCTCATCGGTGCCACAATCAACATCGCATGGATCTCAGATGATGAATTCTACGATGAATGACAGACAGCTGAGATTTGAAGTACAGATGACATTAGAGACCCGTAAACACTGCACGCTGTCTGGGCTTCTGATCCATGGCGTGTGTTGCAGCGTCTGCGGAGCGGCACTACGGGAGTGGTGGTGCTGATCCAGAGACAGCAGCTGTCGGTGGCCTGGCTGGGAGACTCTCAGGCAATGCTGGTCAGAGGGGGACAAGCTGTGACCCTCATGGACCCCCATAAACCAGATAGAGAGGTAAGGATGTCTCTCACACACACACACACATGCAAGTTCCTTGGCCAAAGTCTGACTTTCAGATTTAGTTTATTTTATAACTATAATTTACAACACGCACAACTCAACCATTTGTTCATCATGAACATTGACTATTAAATACTGCACACGTAGATAACACGTTAATCAGACATCTGGGGGGAGGAGCTCAAACCACAACAAAAGGGCACCTGTCGCCAAAACGATTCATGTATTTAAAACGAATAAGAACGCAGGATATTTTCAACTTGTATATTTTTTTTGTTAACTCAGTCTGACTATTATTCTAAGGTACGAGAGGCTGCACGGGGGGAAACTCTCACGAGAACTCAAATACATGTCACGTATCAAAACACATTTGGGGGGAAGTCATTTTTATTCTTAAATATTGATGAATGAAGAAACAATTGGGCTCCAGCAGAAGGGTCACTTTTCTCATCCGGGGCCAAAGGTCAGCAGCAGCATGTGTGCACGTGCCTGACATTGATAATAAAGACGCTCACGTTCCTCATGGTTTAATGGTCGGCTGCAGTCTGTGTGTCGCTGTGGCATCACTGTCCGTCTGTGACCAGCCCACTGGACAGACGTCCACACCTGAGACAACGGGCCGGCTTGGAGGGAAGGACATGTCCCCCCCCCCATGCGTTTAGTAAAAAGCTGAGTCGGCATCCTCTGCAGCTCAGTAACCACGGCGCTGATTGGTGCCTAGAGGAAGACGCTTTACTCAAACCCGGGCAGTCAATGAGACCACCTTTGTCCCCCTCCCAGGATGAGAAGCAGAGGGTTGAGGACCTCGGGGGCTGCATCACCTTCATGGGCTGCTGGCGTGTTAATGGCACCTACGCCGTCTCCAGGGCGATCGGTAAGTCCACGTCTGGGGACATTTTGGATTGCACTAGTTTAATTGTGTCCTTGAGGTTTAAAAGGCTCCCGGATGCCTGAGTGAGGGACAAGCAGAGACCACCCGGGGGGGAGGAGTTCCCTCTGCGAGTCCTCTGGGGCGGGACATCCACCACGGCGCCTCGTGGTGGGCTTCGTTTGGCTGTACGCTGCTCATCACACCACAAATGATCAGTTCCCACACATTTCTCATTTGTTTACTACTTTGTGGATTCAGCCCTCAAAAGTATCAGAGACTCGCTTATGATTAAGTATTTTAGTAACTAGGATATAGGAAAAATCATAAGAATCCAGTAATGATCAACACAAGTACAGACAGAAGTCAAATGACTACGATTCAGCTGGAAAGGGACAAGAGGAGCTAGAAGATCTGACAGTTTCTGGGGGAGAGCAGGAGCTTTTATCCATCTCTGAAGGTTCGAGGAAGAGGGAGACCCTCACACCCCCTCCCCCCCATTAAGGGAGATTAGTGGTAAACCGGAGGCGTTTGGGAACATCAGCGACCTCCTCTTAATGGGACCTAATCGTATTTGACAGACAGACAAGAACAGGACACGGTCTGTCCAGATCCCATCTGGAAACCTGGACACCTTCGTGGACTCGGTCGGCTCACGAGTTTCCCAAGAAGCAGAGTCCTGCTCCCTCCTGTGGACGTTTAGGGAAACTGCAGGAGGAAGCGTTTCATTTCACTGAGACCGTGTTACATTTATGAATTCTGCTTTTCAGCCTTTTGCACATTTGCACTGTGATTTACAAACAACAGCCCGGCCTACACGACGCGACACGATGTGATGCTGTGTTTAACATCCTCGTGCCTCTTCCAGGGGACTTTGACCAGAAGCCCTACGTGTCTGGAGATGCTGACTGCGTCACGACGCAGCTGTTAGGGGACGAGGACTACGTGCTGCTGGCATGCGACGGCTTCTTTGACGCAGTCGAACCTTCAGAAGTCCCACATCTGGTCCGGGAGGCACTCCGTCGGCCCGCTGACCCCGAGGACGTCGGAGACGCTCCGCTGGAGCAGTCGGAGGACGCGGCCGGACTGCGAGTCGCTCAGCAGTTGGTGTGTCACGCTAAAGAGGCGGGATCCAGTGATAACATCACCGTGATGCTGGTGTTCCTGCGCCCACTCAAGCAACTTGTGGGCCAGAACTCCACCACAGGAGCAACGCAACAGTGAGGGAGGAGCACTGCTGCTCCTCTGTGCTAAGCTACTGCTGACTCCCAATGCTAACAAAACATGCAAACACAGCGTCTACTCTTACTCGTCATTTTGGTGGAAAACTGTTACTTCAACTGTATCTTCTGAGCGGTTTGACAGATGATACAGGGACAAATCTCGCCGCGCTGCCGGGGCAGAGGTGAGTTTGTTTGTGACCGTTTGTTTAGGATATGCACTATCCGAGCATCATGTCAACCTGTGAAATATGATTTGTTGTGAATATGAAACCGCTTTCACATCAGCACCCGGTTGCCTTAAAGAGGCAAGTGGAAAGTGTTTTTCTGCCTGAACGCAATTTCAGCAAATGTTGGTTGGTTAGATCTCTGCCCTCCATAGTTACCGTTGCCACGCCGGTGGAGCTTTCTGCTCTCACAGTATTTCTATAAGAGACCTGGACGAGGCCTCATTCAGTCTCTAAGCTGCACACGCAAACCAGGTTGGACAAATGTTCCGTGTCCATCGGCCAATAGAGCGAGTGGAGACCAGTGTCCCCTTTACCCCCCCAGCCTCAGCCCGGCTCGCTTACAGAGACAAAAATAACCCTGCTTCACAACTTTGAATGGAATAAGAAACGACCGGCTCCTTTAATTGTGGCTGCATAACCCAATAAGCCAAACATAAGCTAAATCTTTGCCTTGAACCTCTGCTGTGTTAACACTCGAGGTCTGAAAACAGTTGTATTTAAATATGCTAATGAGCAACCTCAGCTCAGCGAAAGGTCACTATACACCCGTATGTTCTCTATGCATTATCTGTATTACATTTCAATAAAGAGTTTGATTGCACCCATTAATCAAGTGAGACTGGATTCATACTGACATTGATTTGCGTTTGTCATGTTGCTTAATATACTACATGAAACTACAACAGTATTTCTTACATGTGGTACCTTCTTGTTTTGTATTTCGTTGTCTTTTGGAGAACAGTTCATACAGATATTGTTGCTGTAATCGTTTGGTGGTGCCTGTTGCATCATATTCAGTATTAAATGATGACTTACAAACAATGACGGATAAATCCATCATCTGGAGGCGGATTGTTTGTTGGCACAGCGGACGGTCAAGTCTCCCCAAGATCACGACAAACGGGTGAAAACGCAAGAACTCAAATATAAACGTACATGTTACATATTAGACGCTTCCCTTTCTCACCTTCATTCCTGTGGTCCAGTTTGCATTTCCCATGTGTGGTGGTCGCACATCCCTCTGCTGGTGGGCAAGAAGGTACCACATGCATGTTTTCCAGAGGTTCTGTATGTATTTGGTCTTTAGTGGACTGCTCCTCTCCACCCATCCACACACGAATGGTGGATTGCCTGCAGACTGCTTCCTGAATTGACGTTTCCATGGCAACATTATTGTGGTTGATCCAATTCTTCACCACTATAAAAATACCTCCAGAGCCAGAGGGGGAAGAAGCGCAGGCCTCACTGGCCTCAGTTAAGGTCAGAGGTCATGACCCAACAATAAGAGCGAGGCGGGGCAAACATTGCGTCCACGGGAGAGTTCCAAGAGGCTTGTCTCACATTCACTAAGAAGCATCGTGATGATCCCCAAGAAGGCATTTCATAAACCCCATCATGTCACACATGGGGGGCGGAGTCCTGCTCTACCAGAACGCCCCAGCAGGTCACCTCTGAACGATGAAGGTGCTGGAGTCAAAGCTTGGACTTGGATCTGATGGGGATGCTGTGACATGACCTTTAATCCTCAAACCTTCCATGTGGCGGAATTAATAACAACCTGTAAAGAGGGGGGGGGGGCAAACTTCCCCCACAGCGATGTGAAGAGTCATGACCCGTCATCACAGACGCTTGATGTCAGTTGTCCCCCCAGAAACCAGCTGACCTCTACACGCAGGTCCAGGTAGGTTTGAACTGCTTTTCTCCCTCGATCATGATTTAAAGTGTATTTTGTATTAAATCAGTCTTTGTTCGCTGGGATCGAATCCAGCCCCCGCCCACCCCCCCGGGACCCTGTCTGAAGGACAAGCGGCTCTGAAGCTGGATGGATTGATCTCGTTTGAAAGATATGCCCCAGAATAAGAAGGAAGGGGCGAATGCGTTTTGACGGCATTTAGATGATGTGTTGTGATTATAAGGAACAGGCCCGTGCCACATGGGGCACACCCTGCAGAGCTGGCCAGACCTGCCTGGAATGCGGTCTCAGGTGGGGTGGGAGGGGACGCGTACGCTAGTCTCGTTTCAGACACACTGCATGAGAGGACAAACCGTGGGAGCCATTCGTCCAAGCGAGACCTCCAGGTAAGAGCTGCCTGATTGTGTCGCTTTGCATCGCCTAGAAACAAGACGCAGCTCGTCTCCCCTACGTGAGCTACAGAGGCTGTGTTCTCATGGTACTACTCCGCTTCCGTGTGCGTTTCTATAACCGCTGATCAATATGCCATGGAGCCGTGGGTAGTTATTGTTATTAACATTTAAGATATTCATAACAAGTGGACCTCTCTCTCATCGTCACAATGCTACGTGAACTTGCTATGGATGCTACATGATGATCCACAGTCCAGCCAGTAGTTGAAGGTCCGTTGGTCTCTGGGACGTTGGAGAAGGTCTGCGTCAGACGTCGCCTGGCACAAAGACACAGACCCCCCCCCGTGCTCCTCTCCTGGAATCCGGTGGGATGTTCAGGGTAGCGTTTGGCGCCCTCATGGGGCCTCACTGCTTCTACCATAGCGGCCTGCAAAAATGACCACAACGCCACATTGGGAATCCTCAACTGCCACGAGGGACAATCGAGAACTTCCCCCTTTTCCCCGGATTGGATGGTGCGCTGGATCACCACACGCCTCCAGCGAGAAGAAGAGAAGGAAGCGTGTGCGTCGCCGGCTGGGGTTCACTTCAGGACCACTGAGCAATGTGCTCCATTACAAGCGGTTTCCTGCATTCGCTGGGGCCCCTCGGCCCCTCGGCCCCCAAGCACCTGCTCCGAGTCTCTCTCGCTGCAGGTCCTGCTCTCAGGAGAGATAATCAGTGGTCATTACGTCCAGCTGTGCTCGCTCGTTACCTGCCGGCAGCGTTCCCTGGACCCCCCCCCCCTTCCCTCCGCCCCCTCCGCCCTGCAGCTGAGCTAACCACGCCCCCGCCACCACAGTGTGATAACTGGTTAAACTGGTCTCTGCCCGGTAGATGGCGCACGCTGCTGGTTCCCCCGCAGCTGCCAGCCGGCGACGCTGGTGGCATTTGAGACAGCGATGGAGGATGGTCGGCGTGTTTGAGGTCAACCAGGAGCACGAGTTCTACCATCTGACGTGCATGATGAAAGAAGGCATGCGTGCTGCCATCCAGGCCACTACGGAGACGTCCGGCCAGGTGAAGGCGACCAGTTGTACGATTAACGCAATACAATGTGCATATTAATTCCCTCGTAATCACTTCACCTTTTGCACAGGATACACCTGCAGCCGAGGAGTTCAAGGTGAAGCAAAGTCACGAGGCGAGTGCAGCTGACGACACGAGCTTTGTCTTTGTTCACATCCCATCCAATTGCGGTTATCTAGTTCTCACGCGTTCGCACGTTCATTTCGTTGTGAGGATTGCTGTGTCAAGCTGCTTAAAAGCCACGTGGTGACGTTGAGTCTTTGCCTTCTAGGGGTTTGAGATGCTGACATTCGCAGCATCGGCGTTTGCTAAAGTGAGGCGTTCAGTGGACGTCACCGGTGAGGAGTACGTGAGCTCCTTCTGCTCAGAGGACTGCTACCTGCAGTTTGTCAGTAACTCCAAGAGCAAGGCTGATTTCTTCATCACGTGAGCGCGACCTACACACAACACCTTCCATGAGTACTCCTCCCAACTCAAGGTTCATCTACACCCACGATGCCTTCACCCTAAAACTCCTTCCTCCAACACCAACGCTCGCTCCAAGCCGCTTACAGTGCGTTTCAGTCACTGCTCAGTCCGCCAGCACCTCCTTCTGCAATAGATTTTAATAATCTTTAAGGATATAAGCTTAGTACTGTGCATTTAAAAAAAACAAATATACTTTTTACAGATCAAATTAACAAGAAAAGCGTGCATTTTCCAAAAAGGGTTCAAGGCGATTCATCTCTTAAAAGCAGCTCCCGTCTTCGTGGATCATCACGCCCCGACGGGGCGCCGAAGGGCCCAAACCTCAGTGTATTTTAGATGATGTCACTCATTTATCTTTAAGGAGTGATTGGCCGACTGCTTCTTAGACCAGAGACGAGCGGAGAGTTCAACCTGTGTTCTGTTTGGTGCTCTTGCTCCAGCGGTGGCGTTCATGCCATCACACGCCGTGGAGCATTTGTGTTTCTTGTCTAGTGGCCATGTCGTTCTGTGGCTGTAACCAGTGAAGAAAGCAAACACGTGCTGTTGTCCTTGTAGGTTTAAAGGGGATTTACCACGTCGGTGTGCGTTCCCTGTTCTTCACTTTCCATTCTTGATTTTAGGAATGACAAGAGATTCTTCCTAAAGACCCAGAGCAAACGCGAGGTGAGGTTCCTCCTGTCCAACCTGCAGGCGTACATGGACCACCTGGAGAAATACCCCCACTCCCTGCTGGTGCGGTTTCTCGGTGAGAGCAGCCCGGTGGCCTTTGTCGTGTTCGGTGAGATGTGCACGGGCCGAACTTAACCAGGGTTCTTTTCACTCCCCAGGTGTCCACAGGATTGTTATTCCCAATCAAATGAAGGTAGTTCATCGATTTAATATAACAGACAATAGGTCAAAACATCACGCTTTACCCTCACAGTACCTGTCTGTCCTCCAGAAGTACTTCATTGTGATGCAGAGCGTGTTTTACCCTGACGACAGGATCGACATCAGGTACAGCGTCTGCCAGTGTCACGTTACTCTGCGTCTCTGATGAACTCAATGACCTCAACGCTCCACAGATACGACATCAAGGGCTGCGAGGTGGGGAGATGGACCGACCCCGACGAGGGCGGAAAACAGACCCTGAAAGTGCTGAAGGACAACAACTTCAAAGGACAGTCCATAGCATTAGGTGAGCTGCTCACTCTCCTCACTCTCTAAAGACACCCGACGCACACTAAGCGGAGGTCCTGCCCCCCCGTTGCTTTAGGTCAAGAAGAATCCTGGTTTGCCGGCCAAGTGAAAGCGGACGCTGCTTTCCTTCAGGGGATCCGCGTGCTGGACTACAGCCTCCTGCTGGCCCTTCAGCCGCTGCACGCCGATGAGCTGGAAGGGAAGCACTCTTTTGCAAACCTTGTTGTTCGCACCACAAAGTAGGTGTTCCGTGTCCCTTTGAGCAGCTGCAACCAGAGCGCTGGGCCTCTGCAAAGGAAAAGCCCCCTAATGCCCCGAAAGAGCGATAAACAGACCAGACCGCTCTCTGCGATCTGCCCCACAAACACGTGATTACCATGCAGGGGGGGGGACTGTGTGCAGCTTGGGTCCTTCCAAAAGCCTTTCAATCAAAGTCATTACCCGTGATGTCATAAACCGTGTTGTCTTTACCCGTGATGTCATAAACCGTGTTGTCTTTACCCGTGATGTCATAAACCGTGTTGTCTTTACCCCAGAGTGTGTTCCACGACACAGATGGACCCTGGGTTCAGTGATCTGTTTACCCCCCTCTGACTGTGTTCTGTGGATTCCTTTTGTCTTTCCCAAAGGTCTATGGACTTAGATGACACTCCCGCCGGTTCAGACCCCCCCAGCCCTCCGGCAGCGGCAGAGACCATGGCGGCATCAGAGGCGCCCCTCCAGGAGACACACGACTCCGAGCTGCAGGAATTCCTTGAGCACCACCGCAGGCTGCTGCCCGACTGCAAGAACGCAATCCACATGGTGGACGGGCCAGACCACCGCTACTTTGTGGGCATTATAGACATCTTCACTGTGTACGGCTGGAAGAAGAGACTGGAGCATGCGTGGAAATGTGTCCGCTACCCAGGCAGGGCCTTTTCCACCGTCCGGCCCGCCAAATATTCCCACAGATTCTGCCAGTGGATTCAGGACCACTGCCAGTGACACAGAGATGAAACCATCGGCACGCATGTGTCGCCGCCGCGCTTCGGGGGCTCCACCAGGACGCCATCACCGGCATCTGTGCACAGGGATGTCTGTGTAATAAAGAGAAAAGAATTGAAACCTTGCAGTGATATTGTCAGATTTTGGAGAGGAGCTCCCAGTGTTGATTTATACTTTGGTTTTGTACATTGGGAAATAAAACAACTTTAAATACCTTGAAAATGTGTTATTTTGTGTTTAGTGGCCATGTCGTTCTGTAGCTGTTCTGAGGAGATGTCACTGGGGGGGGGGGGCACAGTGTGGCTTGCTGGACGAGTCCTGACCTCCAGCAGACCTCCAAGCTGCAGAAAGAACCACTCTGACTCCCCAACGGCCGACGCAGTGCAGCAATGTGGCTGCTGCTCCTCAGCTGCTACCACAGCTTGGTCCTCCCCAAACAGAACGTCCATCCAAAATGAAGACTGCAGATAGAAATGTCAGAAGCTGACAGACAATCAACTAGAAGAGGCGGACAGTGTCCACCTCAGCAGCAGTTCCACGGTGTGCACAGGGTTGGTGCATCTGCCTCCTCTCATCGGTCTGCAGAGACCATGCACCTGATGAAGAGGAGCGCACTGCGATGAAGAGGTCAACGTGCCCGGTGGGCGGGACTAGAGTCTTTTTGGACGCTGAGCAGGAGGAGGGGGCTGACCTTTGACCTTTGAGGCGGTTGCGCAGCGCGCTCCCGCGCAGCAGGGGGCGGTGTGCTCCCCGAGCTGTGTGCGACTCTCCCTTTAACTGTGACCTGAGCGGAAAGGCGCACGCGACTTTTTGAGCCTCTTCGGCCGCCGTCGGCGCGTCGAAGTAAACATGGAAGCGTCCCGGACGGAGTACTGCACTGTGCGGGACCAGAGGGACCAGCCTGAGCTCCTTTGCTACTCGCGAGCAGAACACGGACTGTCCAACATCTGGTGAGAGGAAGCGCGTGTTACACGTGCGCGTCAAGGCGAATATTGTGCGCTGTTATGGATCGTCCAGATGTTGAAAGTGCTCATCAGTGAGGACATGGGTCATAGGTCATAGGTCCAGGGCTGGACACAATAATGTGAACAGAGGGATCATTCAATCCAAAGTGACGATCGTCACGTGTGTGTGTGTGTGTGTGTGTGTGTGTGTGTGTGTGTGTGTGTGTGTGTGTGCACGCGGACTGATCTCATCACCGTTTTGTGAATCTTGAGTTTGACAGATGCAGCCGACGTGTGGAGCACGGAGCACACGGAGGACACGCTCAACCAGTTTGTAAGTTTCTCCCCCCCCCCCCCACCCCCCATGGGGCTGCTTGTAACGACCCCTGTTTGTTTAGAGACAGAGGTTCGCCGTGGCGTCTACGGAGGACTTCATCGTGAAGCTGAGGTGAGGCCGCGATCCGTCGTCCTCTGGACCTCGAGGCCGTCCTCCCAGCCTCGTCCACGGCGTCACTTCTGTCCGTGTTCCCCCAGGGCGGCCTGCGGACGAGGACAGGCGTCCGTCGTGGCGCACGGCCCCAGTGCGGTGGTCCGGGTGCGCTCCGGGTCGGGTGAGCAGAGCGTGGCGCTGTGCAGGCTGGACGGCCCGCGGGCCGCGCGGGAGCTGAAGGAGCAGCTGTTCAGCATGGCCGCCCGCCTCACTCGGCCTGACCGTAAACGCTCCGCTCACACTCTGCATCACTCGCCACCCTGCTGTTGGTGTTTCATGGTTGAATCTGCTGCTGCACCTTCATGCAGCACAAATCATATCCATCAGCACTGTAGTGATCATCCATGTCGTTGTATCCTCTAGATGGATCCCCCTCTGCCAGTCCAGTCAAAGGTCACCGAGCGCCGCCTGCAGGTACGCGTTCAGGGCCGCATGCCAAAGGGCCAAGATATCCACCACATGAATCCAGATGTATTCCAATCTGCAGAGTGTGTGTGTGTGTTGATTTTTGTTCCATCACTTTATGGAGATCTCATTTGTTTCTGTAGAGTTTAAACCGCAGCAGCAGAACTGGACTCCATCAAAGGCGATGAAGAAACGACTTCCGGGTGCTTCGCTCATCAACCCCGGAGCTAAAAGGTCCAACGTGTCCAACGTGTCCAACGTGTCCAGAACAAATGTTCCATATCACATCACAAAAGCTCCTGCTTTAGTTGTCCATGTCCCCGACATCTCTGAAGGTGTCTTACGTCTTATCTTAGGACGCATTGCTTCATGCAGTACTGCTATTCTATAACCTCAATGAATGATTTTGTCTTTTTCCATACTTGCTAATGTAGCAATGATTTACTTTTTCCTGCTGAATCGTGTGTTCTGGTTTGTGTGCAGGAAGCTGCAGGCGACGGGCGTCGCCTTTGCCGAAGAGGATGAAGAGGACGAAGAGGATGAAGACTGATCCTCCGGACGACGTTCAAACGTGATGTTCTTTTAACCCGCAAACGAATATTATGACATTTTTATTCATTCATCCATTCGTGTGTCTACTCTTAACGCAAAGCATATCAATAGAAACTGGACAATGATAGTTAATGTTATTTAAATCTGTCAATAAATGAACTGCTGAGTTTTATATCGGGTTGAATTTAATGAAATCTGAGAAATAAAGCTGTGAAAATGTAAAGCTAGTGGTAGTGTATCTGTTGTAGAAGAAACAGACTGTCCATAACTCCGGTATTCTTCAGGAATGTGGGGACGTGTTGATGAAACACTCTCAGGGGTCAGATGTACAAACTTGTGTGTAAAAGCAGAAACGGTCACACAAACAGATACTGGTTGATTGGTCTGACGTCGGTGTCCAGATGCTGTTTTATCCAAATGACAATAGAACGATGCTTTGCGTCATGAATCCATATGAAATGTTGGATCTGTGATTATTGATTATTATTGATTAGTCTGTTTCAGGATGATCCTTCCAGCTCTATTTAATCACACAAGGATCTCCAAAGATATTGATGAGTTTTCATGTTTGTACTTTCATAATAAAAGTCAACTATTTCAGTTTAACTCGCACCAAAGAAAGAACAACAATCTTCTTTTATTACCTGTTTAATGATAATCGTTTCCAAGTAGGAAAACCTCCCACGGCCACAGTAACGATCACAAAATCAGAGTGTTATAAGTTGTGAAAGAAGAAGTGGACCAGTTTGGACAGGAATCAAGTGCTGCTAGCTGATGTTCCATAAAACACGTCCTCCGCGGTGTGTTGTGTCCAGGGTCCGCCTGTGATCAGGGTCACAGTGCAGGTGTTGATATCAGACTGTTGGACTGCTGATAAAATAATGGAAGTATTACTGATGGTTCACAGGGTCCATAACATAATGTGTTAAAAGCACAAACAGCAGCATTCAGTGTCAGAGGTGAGAGAAGGGAGGCACAACAACGCGCACATTCACAAAAGGCCAACAGCTCCACGCACGTCCCGCTACCCAGGATGCATTTCACTTATTGCAGAACAAACCAAGTCATTCTCTGTCCGCTTCAATATCCAAAATAAAACTTTCTTCTTGCCACAGAAAAATAGACTGTATTACACGACCAGTGGTCCTCCTCTTCCATGAGGCCCCCCGGGGGGCTCCGGGTGACCTGCGCTGGCAGGCGGTCTCTAACATGCCCCCCGTGAGTAAAGGTCGCCGAAGCGCCCGACTCGGCCATCTTTGAGATACATTCCCAAGAAAATACATAAGAAGGAAACATTCTGGGACGAAGGGTAAAATCCACATGCAGGCGCTGCTGCTGCTGCAGCGTCTCCTCCTGCAGGCTCCTCTCCTGCACCACCTGCCTCCACCCGGGGATAGAAACACACAGGCTGCCTACGGAACTACTGCTCCCAAGTGGTGCAGACAGTTTGGGTCCTCTTCAGGGTTTAACCAGCAGGCCTCGGGGCTCAGTCAGACGGGTTTGGGCTCCTCTCCTCCTCTCCTCCTCTCCTCTCCTCCTCTCCTCCTCTCCTCCTCTCTACAGGGCTCATTCAACAGAGAGTGTCTGTGTTGAAGGAGAGCTGCACCTGCAACGACACACAAGTCCACTTTACGTTTAATGCTTATGAGGAGAAACACTGTGTGTTACATCACACCGCCTTGCGTCGCCGTGGGGACCAAAGAGGAGCATCTCCTGTGATCCGACCAGCTGGAGTCAAAAGGAAGCATCCATCGTGTGTCATCTACACCTGACCCACCCAAAGCACTGCTGAGGGGGGCCGCGAATCCCTCAGGCCACATGTAGTAAAAAGCCTCGTCACAGCGTGTGATTCATCTGCACTCTGTCTGCCCACTGAGACACGTCCCCACAGGACAGACACGTCCCCACAGGACAAAGGCTTAGTGACAGAGTCCATCACAGAGTGGGTGGATGGCTCATGTGTACAGAATATATATATATACACATATATATGAGGATATATATTATATATTTATATATATAATATATATCTCTATATATCTCTCTATATATCTCTCATATATATATATATATATGAGATATATACATATATATGATATGATGCTAAATGAATAAATAAGTATCTTACTTATTTGTCACCATAAAAATGACGGACATTAAATATATAAATGTACTTGTGTGTTTCTGTGTATTCTTCTACACATTTCATATTATCATTTACTTATTTGATTAATCACACATTTAGTCATAGTTTTATGATTGTATATTTATTTATTTATATAGACTTTAGTTTAAAATCAACCGTCCAACATTGGAAAGTATGATTTTTAGTTTTTTCAGCCTGCAAAACAAATATTAAAATGAATTTAAACCACAAAAGATTGTGTTCTTAATGACTCGGCCATAAACACTTGAAACACTGGTCTGTAAACGTTAAATGTCAATGTGGACATTGAGGTACGCGGTACTTATGGCGCTGCCCTTCCTGCAGCGTGAGGAAGAAGAGCGCGTGAGCCGCTCACCCTTTCCTCCTCGAAGCTGATGAGGCCTTCGTCGTCGTCGCTCTCCAGCTCCTCCGGCGCCTCGGCCATCAGGGCGCCGAGCTCCGTGTTGGCCGGCCGGGACTTCAGCAGGTCCAGGATGCGCTGCAGGGGGGAACGTCCGCCCCCGGGGGGCGACACCGCCTGCTGCTCCAGGTTATCGCTCTGTTTCTTGGCAAAGTTGACAAACACCTGAGTAGAATAAAGGGGTTTATTTGATCCGGTGCTCCTCGTCCTGCACGGAGAAGATCCACAGTTAGGAGCTGACTCACATTGTCCAGAGTGGTCTGACTGACAGAGTACTCCTCGATGCCCAGCACCTCCACCACCTGCTCCATCTTACTGAAGACCTGAGCCAGGGAGATCCGCTCAGACTTCAGCTGGTACTGGATCTTGGTGTGGTGACGCTCCTGCAAACACCACAGGAGGCTCAAAGGCCGAGGAGACTCACCCGACCCCCCCCGCTCATCGCAGAGGGACGAAACAGAGCATGAGAGGGGCAATACCCATCAGGACAAACCCCAGCATTAAGGGACAGAGGCGTGTTTAGCGCGCGGGGCGGAGTCAACAAGGCGAGGGCGGAGCCAAACAACACAGCAGGACGACGTGTTAAATCCCACTCAGCCATACCTCTTCATACAAGGGCTCTAGTTACGTGATCATCATCAGAACAATGGACACTAATCTGAGCCATCATCAGAGAAAGCAGGAGTCTACCTTCAGCACGGCCTCGGGGAAGTTCCTGTTGAAGAACCGAACCACCTCCTTCACGTTGGAGCTGATCTTGGTCCTCACTGTGATCATGTAGCCATCCCCAAACCTGCAGCGTCGTCACAGCACGGCGAGGGCAGACGTTAGTTTAAAGGCGCCTTTCCACTGGCTGTGAACAAGGTGACTGAAGGTGCAGACAGAGCGAACAACGTGTGGCCTCATCCTGCAGTGATGTGATCCCGTCTCCACTTCGCTCCAACTCAAACAGGCTTTTAAGCAAATCACCCAAAAGTCAGACGGGTTCAGTAGCCTAATAAATAAAGTCCATCTACTGGAAAAGGTTCAATCCCCGAGACCGAGAATGTTATGAATGTCAGTGATGGACAGCTGTCCTCTGACCCGTAGTGTTAAAAGGAAGACTAGTACAGTTTATTGAACAGATGAAACATGTGTCCTCCCGACCTGTTCTTGAGATGCTGGATGCTGCCCAGGCATTTGAACCGGCCATTCACCATGATGCCCAGCCGGGTGCACAAGGCCTCGCACTCCTCCATGCTGCAAAAGACCGCAGGAGAATGCGTCATTGACCCCTACGGGGACCGAGGACAGAACAGCAGAGAGACGTCTCACCTGTGTGACGTCAGCACTACGGACCGGCCCGTCTTGATGATGTCCAGGATTAAATTCCAGAGGAATCGCCGCGCCTTTGGGTCCATGCCAGTGGTGGGCTCGTCCTGCAACAACCCCCCAAAAACACACAGTCAGATGCTAAAAAGCAGGTGGTGGGTTCAACGATTGCAGCTGGTGTGGAGCGTCACAGCGTGTCACTGGTCCTGTGCCCTGCAGGGGGTCCTACCAGGAAGATGAGTGAGGGGTATCCAATGAGAGCGATGGCAGTGGAAAGCTTGCGTTTGTTTCCTCCGCTGTAAGTCGCTGCAGGCTTGTCAGCATACTTGGACAACTCCAGCTTTTCCAACGCCCACTGCACCACCTGGAGGGGCCGAGGGACAACACCACCCGTCATGTTGACAGTGTGGGGGTCTGAACTAGTGACGCCTGTGGGAAACTCCTGATGACAAATACTCGACTAAATACAACTGATGTTGTATTTATTTGTAGGAAGCAGTGCGTGTGTGTGTGTGTGCGTGTGTGTGTGTGTGCGTGTGTGTGTGTGTGCAAGGCTCACCCTCCCCTGGTCTTTCCATGGAATGCCACGGAGACGCGTGTAAAGCTCCAGATGTTCTCTGGCCGTCAAGTCGTCAAACAGAGCATCAAACTGTGGACAGTAGCCGATGCTCTGCTGCACACGTAACAGGTCCTTCAGAATGCTGCACGCACACACACACACACACACACACACACACACACACACACACACACACACACACACACACACACACACAGGACAGGACGGTCACAATCCCTTTGACTTGGATGGTTCTGCTGTCCATGCGTCCGTCCTGCCTCGCTTGCTGACGGGTAAAGAAGAAGCCACGAAGGCGGACGTGTTTTGGCGGCGCTGACCTGTTTCCGTCGATGAAAGCCTCCCCCCCAGTGGTGGCCTCGTCTCCCGTTAGCATCTTGAAGGTGGTGGTCTTCCCCGCTCCATTGACTCCCAGGAGTCCGAAACACTCGCCAGGCCGGACGCCCAGACACAGGCGGTCCACTGCCAGGATGCGGCCCATCTTCCTTGATTTGTAAACCTGGAACCAGCAACGGAAACCAAGCGTGTGTCTTCATGGGAATCATCAGGTTCTAACTGGTTGGTGGAGCGTCTACTGGTGTGCACATTTCTTGGAGGCCCAACCGGGAATCTGCGTGTTATTTTTCTAACTATTATTAATTAAACCTTTGTCAGGTTCTCGATCTTCAGCATGTCGTCGTTGGCGTCTCCTCGCAGCACTCTTCGTCTCTCACAGGCCACGTCTACATCGTCATCGTCGATGGGCTGTGAGCTGACTGGCACCCTCCTGGACTCACACACACACACACACACACACACACACACACACACATATATAGAATATAAATTAGTTTCAATAGTGGATCGAAGGGTAAAAAATGACGATGATTATGGTCGTTACGGTGTGAAGTGTACTTTTACAAATGGAATTTGATCTCAACCAGAGAAGATGGAGAGGGATTGGTGATGGCGGCTCCACACACACACACACACACACACACACACGCACACACACCTCACAGACACACTTCACTCACGGGGGCTTCCTGAGGAAGTTGTACTGGCAGAGGATGGTGATGAGGAAGCCGACGAAGCCTTCAATCGTCATGGCAACGAGTCCTCGAGTCACAATGTCCCACTCGAACGGAGACTTCATCTTGTCAAACTGGCCTGAGAGCAGACATTCACACCCGTTACCCTCCGACTGGTTCCCGAACAGAGGTTTCTCTTTCAAAAGTTAAAAAACATTCATTTATTTTTATTTACAGTTTTTTTCGGTTGCTAAACGTCAGCGGGAACAACTGGAGTCACATGAAAAACTCTGACTCCATCTGCAGCACCAACAGTCACCTGAGCTCAACCGCTCAGGACACTTTGAACCACTTCAGTGACGCAATACAAAGTACGATTGTCTTCAAAGAAAAGAGTCACATTCTTTCACAGGACTTATTACAGTTTATAGAACATAACAATTCTTTAAGGTAAATGAAAATTAGCAGTTTGCTTCAATAGTCTGTAGTAATTTACAGAATTACAGTAATGAGAAAAAAAGGTAGAAACTAAAAGTACAGACTGATAATGAACAAATAACTGAGGGCTGATCCTGCCTCTCTAGCATCAGGACACAGGTTCTCATCACCATCACATCTAATGTTCTCTCTCCATCAACCTGGGGAAGAATATATATATATATATATATATATATATATATATATATGTGTGTGTGTGTGTGTGTTCACTAACAAGTCACCTGCTCAGCCTTTCAGCTGAATAGAATCATCCGTGTTTTAAAGGCACATTGCGTGTTGAATGTGTGGTTCAGTTCTGACAGCAGTGTGTTGCATTTGAACAAAGTGCAGTAAATCCACAGTGTTGTGCAGGTTGTGGAGACGTCATGTGATCAGTGTGTAGAGTTTTGAACACTGTGTTCAAGCAATGAAAAGCGATCTAGAGTTCGGTCCTCATGAACGGCTGCTGTGCAGACTGGAGTCAGAGTTTTGCACACGTGACTCCAGTTGTTCCCGCTGACGTTTAGCAACCGAAAAAAAACTGTAAGACTCAAAGCAAGAATGCAACGTTGTGCGTTTTAGTGCTGCTTGTTGTGTTTGTAACCTTCTGTCCAATCACAGTGGAGGAAAGTGGGACAACTAGTGAACTAACAAGACCTCGTTTCATTATGAGAATGTTGTCCCTCCATCGTGTCTTAAGCTGTTTGTATTGTTTTACTGTGCACACTTTACTTCAGAGACAGAAATCCTTGTCGGACCACTGCGTCCTGTAGTACCTATTTTGGCGTAGTACTCATTGATGTACTCGTTGTACGCCATCTCCATCAGGCCGTGGCCCAGGTTGTAGTTGGGGAAGATTAGGAAACAGGACTTCAGGTAACTGTTGACTATTTTCAGATCCTGCAGCAGATGGAAATAGTAAATAGTAAATAAACCAAAAGGACCTTGATGGACGCGGCTACAGAACGAGCGCTAGCAGGTTATTGCACAACGCTCCGGACCCGTTTAGTACTTAATGAATGTACGTTTGGCGAGTTGAGTCAAACTGACCTTATCGTGCTCAAAGAGCTGCAGGAGGAAGGTGGCAACGGTGGCCGTGATGCCGATGAACAGGTTGATGACTATGAGGAACACGTAGGCCGTACTGGGCACCTCAAACCAGAAGGAAGCTGGGTACATGATGGGAGTGATGGACCACCTGGAAGAAAGAGCAAGCAGCTGAGCAAAACCCCGCAGGACGTCCCAAGCTCTAACCGGGACCACCAGGAGGCGCTCTCGCTTTGACAGGAAGACTTCCATGTTTCAGCTTTTAGAACCTCAAAGCAGCTGCATGTTGTCAAATAAATATCTTATTATCAAGTACCAATAGGAGTACTTTGCACATATTTTCTACTCAAAAGATAAAGAGGAACTCATCGTGTACTACAACATGTTTGTCACGTGTCACGTTCTGTCACGGTCTTCCTGCTGCGGTTGTTGTCGTGTTTTGTTCCCCTTTTCATGAACTAGTATGAATACTAGAATGAAGGTTTTTGTTTCTTGTTGACTTGTTTTCTATGAAATTAGACTTTAGTACCAGAGGAGTCGCCCCCCCGGTGTCTGTGGCGCGTCTGTGGCGCGTCTGTGGCGCGTCTGTGGCGCGTCGGTGGCGTGTCGGTGGCGCGTCTGTGGCGTGTCTGTGGCGCGTCTGTGGCGCGTCGGTGGCGTGTCGGTGGCGCGTCTGTGGCGTGTCTGTGGCGTGTCTGTGGCGTGTCGGTGGCGTGTCGGTGGCGTGTCTGTGGCGCGTCGGTGGCGCGTCGGTGGCGCGTCGGTGGCGTGTCTGTGGCGTGTCGGTGGCGTGTCGGTGGCGCGTCGGTGGCGTGTCTGTGGCGTGTCGGTGGCGTGTCGGTGGCGTGTCTGTGGCGCGTCGGTGGCGCGTCGGTGGCGCGTCGGTGGCGTGTCTGTGGCGTGTTGGTGGCGTGTCGGTGGCGTGTCGGTGTATTCTTCTCACCCGTAGAGAAGAAAGAGGGAGAGGACAGCAGGGAAGTTGGTCGGCGAGGTGTAGGCCGGCAGGTCGAACACAAACAGAATGATCACACAGCACGTGGCGGGTACCAGGTAGTTGAGCTGAGAAGAGATGATGCAGAGGCCACGTTCAGTACGTTCACACACACACACACACACACACACACACACACACACACACACACGGTTCCCTCCTCACCATGTCCCACATGTAGTTGGCCAGCCAGTAGATGACGGGGTCACAGCCGCTGACAAACTGAAGGTGTTTGGCCTTTGTGGATTTCTCTGCCACCAGAAAAACCACAAAGCTGGCTGGAACAAAGGACATGGCCACGATGATGAAGATGGCAATCACCACATCGGTACCCTGGAGCCTGCAGGAGGGATGTGAAAAGAGAGGGGGGGAGACAAGGGGAGGAAACACAAACATCCATAATGATTCATCCTGCGACTAAAATGACTTCATCATCTAGAGGATCAGTGTCGTCCAGCCAGAGATTTCATTTGTGATCTATAAATCATTGTAAAAGGTCCTTCGGGCACCGAGGGAGGAAATGTCCGCGTCACGGAGGAACTTACAGGTAGTCCAAAGAGAGGCTGGCGCTGGTTCTGTTCATTGGGTGATTTGTCAGCGTGAAACCTGTAGAACACAAACACCACATGACACAACAAGGCAACACGCGCGCAGGTGACAGGGAGCGCAGACCCCGCCTCCCTCCACGCCGGCCCCTTATTACCGTAGGCAGCAGGGTTGCCCTTGGCCGCGGGCAGGTTGGCGCGCAGGATGGCGTTGTTCAGGACGTTCAGGTACGTGGGCATGCTGTGGTAACCTTTGTTGTTGTACAGCACCTGCACACAGGCGATGCTCCGTCAGAGGAGGCTCGCGCTGCACCCGCCAGCTTCTGGGCCACTTCACGCCGCCCGCCTTACCTGAGCAGACCTGCGAACTGCTATCTTGCGAACCATTGGAGGGATCTTCCTCCCAAAGGACGCTGGGATGGATTTCTGGATGTTGCCCACTGTCAAACCACCATATCTTTGGAGAGCAAAGTCAATGGAGAGTCATTAGAACAAATGTACAGGTAAACCGAAGAAGGTCCCAAGGGGATGCTCGGAGATTATCCAGATGTTTGCATCTCCTGCTACAGTGACGCTGAGCCATCGCCGATGCTACGCTACGCTAGCGGCCACACAGCGTGGTTTCACCTCCGGCCCGTCAGTAACACGCAGCTGAGCATCAGTTATTATTTTAGTGCGTCAGATGAATAACTGCAGTATAAATTAAAACAAGTCCTTTAACTACTGTTCACATGACATCCTGCCACAATGTAACGTTACAGCCGCGACGGATTTCTTTCTCCTGTCAGGCGGCTTTGGAGCGCAGCACGAACGACGGCCCTGCGAGGCCGCTGGATTGTGATTCACTGCACTTGTATGTGTATTTCCACCACTTCGTAAAATATATGTAACATGCAGTTGAATTACGGTAGTCTGCTAATATCGTAAATTTACAGCTTTAACTGTTTATTCATGACATTGGCCGTTAATTTACAAGCAAGGGATGGAAATTTTACTGTATGTTACAGTTATTATGGCATACTGTAAGATACCGTTAGAAATGCACCGTAAATTTTACAGTAAAATACAGTATCCATCTGTTACGTAGAGAGAACCCCGCTGTTCCTGCAGGTGTCTTCTCACCTGTGCAGGCGCAGCCTGTCTGACGTGAAGAGCAGATACTCGGAGACGTTCCGGCCTGTGATGTCCACCAGGATGTCGCCCGTGACCACCTTGGTGAGGGGGGGGCGTCCCCCCACTCCACTGGGGCAGGAGAAGCCCGTCCCCTGCATGGAGCAGGTACAACGCACCGGCTCGTGGATGGACAGGGGGAGCGTGGGCGGAGACGTCACAGGCTCTGGGCACACGGAGGAAACACCTTCTTTAGCCTTCGCCCCGTAGCAGCCGACGGTAATAACGTGCAGCAGCAACGGGACGTCCCCAGACGGCGGCTCGCCATCTGACTTCCTATTGCCTCTCATGGCTTTCAGACCCATTTTCTCACAATCCTCAGAGGCTCCCTCACTCCTTCACACGCGTCTCAACGCTTTCAGAGATGCCCGATGAATCATTTTGAGGCTACAGCAGTGACTAAAAGTAGCATTCTGTTTTGAACTTGGATGACAACTATGGTCATTTTATTGAACTATTTCAACAGAACGGTACAATGAGCTAATAAGAAGAATGGGAGTTGAATAACTGCTGGTGAAATGCCTCGTTATATGTTCATACCTTCAGCTTCTGTTGCACCGCGGTGGTCTGATACAGACTAACATCTGGTTTACACCGGTCTCAAACCTCTGGCTCAGCCAACAACGGCCTTTTTTAAACTCGTCGAGACATGTTGGGTCCTTTGAGATGGACTCACCGTGGACGGTGGTTGGAGGGGCCACTGTGAAGTTCCACAGCCCGTCCTCAAAGCGAGGATCCGGGTCATCGGACGGCGCCGGTGAAGGAGGTGGGGGTACGAAGTTGGAGAGAGGGACGCCCTGGGTGAAGGAGTCCAGGCACATGGAGACAAAGTAGCGGGCGGCCAGGGTCTTGGAGTTGTTGGCGCTGGGGTTGAGGGTCTGGGCCAGTTGGTCCAGGGTGCTGTTGAAGGGGGTTTTCAGGACGCAGGTGGCCCCCACTCCCGAGGGCAAACGGAGGGTGTTGATGATCTCCTGTGGGCTGGCGTCTGGGGACACCTTACTCCTGAGGGGGGGGCAAAGATGCTGATTGACTTTTCTTTTCTTCTTCAATCCCCGACGCCATGTAATACTTTCAATGATCATTGATTGAAGTAAGAAAAGATTTAGGGGGGGTCATGTGGTCTTTTTTACGACATCATCACGGCAGCGTTTCTCTGACCGCGTTGACAGACGCACATCTGTGTATCGGTGAGCGCCGTGTGCGTGCGGCCGTACCGGTACTGGGGTCTGTCTTCGTTGGCATAGGGGATGAAGTTGCCTCTGGGTTGGGTGTAGTTATGGTACTGAGAAGGGGACAGAGTCAGCGGGGGCAGATCTCCTGTAAACGTGATGGACGGAGAAGATCACCGACCTGTTGTTCATGTTAGCATCAACATTTCATAACAATAGAGCACTGTGAAAAATAAGAAAATAAAAATGTCTACATTAAGCAGCAAGTAGCACTGCATTCTTTCATGAGACTCATTTTAACTTGGAATCAAGCAAACAGCTTCACATCTGTTTTTGTTGCACAAAGGGTCAAAGGGTAAAGAATCCTGGTTTAGAATAACAAAGGCAGCACAGCAAAAGGTTTCCAGAGGGATCACAGGGACGTCTCTATGCAGAATCTCACCAATCTCGGGCACGGATAAGGCCACGGTCATGGCCACGCAGACGAAGAAGGCGGGAAGGAGGATCTGAGAGAAGAGGCCCTTGGTGTTCCTCTTGGCACAGTGGAACCGCTTGACGATGAGGCCGTGGAACTGACTCAGCTTCAACCACCAACCCTCCAGCTTGAGGCTGCTCTGCCCCTCCAGGACCTCGGGCTCTGGGCACAAGGGGTTCTCTGCATCCCCTGGAGGTCAGGAGGTGGGAGAAAGGGGTCAAATGGATGATGTGGTTCTGTGTGGACCGCAATTAACAACTGTCCGGCGCTTCAAAAGTTTAACTTGAAATCAAACGTAATTGCTGATTTGTAAACGCGAGTTCTCAAGGACACGTCATGTGACCATCAACCCCGGCTGGGGGCTCAGTCTCTGACGCGGCACGTCTGGCATCTGGTCGTCTTACCCCTCAGGCTGGCACAGTCGGGCTCTTGGCCGTTGTCAAAGAGTGGGCAGTAATCTCCATAGAAGTCTGCGTACAGCCCCCCTTCGTCCCCCCGCACTGAGCCGATGGACGAGGACGATTTGAGGGAGGACTGGCTCTGACTCAGCCTGGAGCCCTTCACCAGATTACTCAGCTCCACCTCCGGCCTCTCACTCTCCACTGAAGGTCCCGTCTCCCCCTGTGGCGCCCCCTGCCCTCCTGAACCCACTGAGGGCTTCCCCACTGGGGAACCCTTCATGTCTGCCAGAGGACAGAGAGACAAGGACAGGATTCTAGAATCTACGTCTAGAGTCAGAGCTGTAATTCAGTCAGTTGACACCAGTATTGTTGGGAAAGCCACGACTAATCGATACCAGCTAAACACTTGAGTGGCTCTGTGGAGCTCTGGAGACACGAGAGAGAAACATTGTCTCACCAGCGTCACTGTTCTCCAGGGACTGGTCCTCCTCAGACACTTTAAGGAAAACCTCCTCCAGGGTGGTGTCCATCACCCCAAAGCTGGTCAGAGCCAGGCTGTCCAAGCTCTGCTCCAAAGCCTGAGGAACGCAACACAAATGACAGTCGAGTCTAAAGAGAGCTGTCGTCACATTATCTGGACACTGTGGAATTTACGTGGCAGTATATTGTAAAACACGCTAACATGCTCCCGTCGCACACTACCGCTGCCTCTGCAGCCACGGTGGAGCCTCTGGGTTAAACATTTACAGTTCATCTTAAACTTATCTATCAGACACGGTTTTGTTTACAATGATAATAAGCATTCATACAGAATAGAGAATGTGTTTGTGATTACATTGGTTCCCAAAGCACGAAATTGTTCACTTTTCGTGCAGAAGAGCATGAGGAGGTTTTCGGGTGTGCATGTTACCTGGAACAGCCTCTCGAAGCAGCCCTTCTTCACGGCCTCAGAGGGAAGGACGTAGGACAACTCAGTGTTGGAGTCCGACACCAGCAGACACGAAGCCACAAACTGGCGAATAAACTGGGTGACCCGAGCCTCTGAGCAAGGGGACAGCGAGGAGGATGGAGACAGAGAGGAAGGAGGCTGCAGCTGGCTGCCTTGTCCTGGAGGATGGAAGGAAAGCACACAACGTGATGGATGCATTCAGGAGGCTCAGGGAATTTACGGGAGAATGAGACAGTCATTTTAAATCTATTGCATCATTTTTACAGTAAAGGCGTTTCTGACGTCCATGGAGGATAAACATCCAGCAATAGATTATTCTGAATATACACACGTGGTTACAGGACAAACACACAGCTACGGTTTGCATGCAGAAAATAAATAACGTGTTTAAGATTGGGAAAACATGTAGAGTGAGATGTGGGTCCAATAGGACCACGTCTGATTAGAACAGGTCTGTGTAGAATAAGACTGGATCAGGTAGAATAGGAACAGACCACTGTACCCTGTCTGAAATAGGGTTACAAATATTACATATTGGGATCATATCCCAGTATACCGGGAGACAAAAAGACAGTTTTTTTATTGTTGTCATTGTTTTTGATGCTGAAATGGACTAAAATGGGGTTGAAATTGGGTCAATTTAGAACCCATACAAAGAAGGCCACTCACCTCTGCCTTCACTCTGCTTCTTCACCAGCGTCAGTTTGTACCCGTCTCCGTAGGTGCTCTTCAGGAAGAGTGGCGAGCCGCAGCACTTGAGTTTTCCGTGTGAGATGATGGCGATGCGATCTCCCAGAAGGTCTGCTTCGTCCATGTGGTGGGTGGACAGCAGTATTGTACGACCTGGGGCAGAGGTACAACACGTACTGAAGCAATAAGGTACGAGAGGCTGTACTTTATCATCCAATAATAAGTTTGGGGTGTTGTTAGCAACCCTCCAACATGATTGAAGATAAAGTACTGCCTCAAGTAGCTGCCTGTCAGCACAAAATAGCTGTAGCCACCAAACGTTGTGTATCTCATTTCAGTCGTCTAGAGAACAAATTGTCCCCGTACGTTCACGTAAACAGCATCGGGTCTACTTGGAAGATCTCGCACCATCTCATTCATTCACATTGCTCATGACGTCCACTTAATTGTCCGGTTGTGAAAGTTCTCATTGCCCCAAACCCATCAAACCCATCAAACCCACCAAGCCCACCAAGCCCACCAAGCCCACCAAACCCACAAATCCCATCAATCCCACCAATCCCACCAAACTCACCAAACCCACCAAACTCACCAAACCCACCAATCCCACCAAACTCACCAAACCCACCAAACCCACCAAACCCACCAGACCCACCAGACCCACCAAACCCACCAAACCCACCAAACCCACCAGACCCATCAGACCCACCAAACCCACCAAAGCAGGTGACAGCACATCAAAGGTTACGTGGAAAGTCAGCGAGTCCTTTTCGGATGGATGGGTCAAACGAACACAGGAGACCGCTGTCAGTGTCCCCTGGGACACCAGAAGTGAACGTAAACTCCTTTTGGGTCCATCACGGAGAAAATACCACTAGTCACGTTGGGACAGTTGCTATGTGACATTGCTTTAGGTGTCAAGTAACAAGTACAAATACTTTGTTACTGTACTTAAGTAGACATTTTGAGTATCTATACTTTACTGGAGTATTGATTTTCAGACGACATTTTACTTCTAGTCCTTACATTTAAAAAATAGCCTCGTTACTTTTACTTCAGACTTGTCGTTCAAACACACACAAAAACAACTATCCAGATAAATGGCGCCATCCGTATGGAGTGAACACCCTATTGGTTTTCTCCGCGATGCGCCTCCAGATCAGAGTGACGCCAGGTGCAAAAAGTGATCGGTGGCCGGTTCCTTTGCGTTTGAGTCCTGCCTTCCACCCACCCTGACATCAGGCTTTAACACAGATCTAAAGCCCTAAGCAGCAGCTGCCCCCCCTCGAGATGTCTGGAAGGGTTCAGTTTGTATTTTGCGTCAGATCACGACAGAAGTCATTTAAGTTAGGACGGGTCCTTTACTAAACAAACCAAATATGTTGTGGTCTTTAACCGTCTCCTTATATGACGTCATTTCTGTCTCCACATGCTGCGCTACATGTGTCGGTGTCCGTCCGCCACCCCCAAAAAAGCCCCCAAAATAGGGGTGAGTCCCCACTCACCCTGTTTGTACTTGAGGATGAGGTCCCAGATGGCCCTGCGAGCGTAGGGGTCGACCCCGGCGGTGGGCTCGTCCAGGATGACGGCCCTGGAGCCCCCGACGAACGCGATGGCCACAGAGAGCTTCCTCTTCATCCCGCCGGATAAAGTCTGCACCAGGCTGTGCCGTTTGTTGGACAACTCCAGGTCAACGATCATCCTGGACACGCAGCAAAGCAACAATATTCACATCAGGGAGCGGAAGGACGATCCTAAAGGATCGACAACGGACGGACTGAAGACAGAACAACCGTTACAATAACAGCCAAGATGAATAACTACAACATCCAAACGTGTGTGTGAGCCATGCGAGGAACCTACGTTTGTCTATCTGCACTACAACACAATAAATACAGTATAATGCACATTTAAACAGTACTAATTAGAAAACATTCTGCGCTGCAATTAATCGTTGAAAATCTGCCCTTTTGGCCTATTTTTGGCCTATTTACATGATTTCTTGTAAAAGACCGAACTCCTCCCAGGGATTGAACCCGATTCTTTTCAAATTCGCACAATGTAATCTCGAGGACCTTACCTCTAAAAAATGCATTTTGCCGGAAGAAATTCCAAACTATGTGTGTAGGGAGCATTTTCGAAAAACCACCATTCGGCATGAAAATTGAAGTTGTTTTAACTCGACCATACTTTATCTAATCTGCTCCATGTTTCTCATATAGCATGAACTTCTCACCCTGTAGACATCCATGAGATCATTTTTAACCTTAGTCATAGCGCCACCTGGGGAGAACAGGAAGAAGAATGTTTTTTCTATTTTACACCCTGCTCCTCACAGGTTATGCTCCTCAAAGGTTAATCTAATCCCTCTCAAAATTTCTTAGCAGAGAGGTAAGACCTTGATAATGCTTCACTGTGAATATTATAAGAATCGGATAATCGGTGGCGAGAGCCGGCAGAGCTGATCCTTCAACAACTAAACCGTTGTAACTCTACTGGACATCATCGGATTCTTTCCAATTTACTCATGTTTGATGAGACTCTGGGCCTGAAGAGATGTAAAGTTGAATCATGTCGTAGCGCCACCTACTGGTAACAGGAAGTCACCTTTTCTAGTATCCAGTAAAAAACGAAGGTGGCATTTTGAGAGGCTTTAATTTCTAAAATGGTACCTCAGAATGTCCTGGTTATCACCGAGTGACACCTTGTGTACTCTCTGCCTGAAGTGGAAATACGGTGCAACTATTAGTCGTTTCCTTTTAAATCTAATCTAAAATTGATCAGATGTAGTCTTGTGATGGCTCATGTATGGTATTTTGAGAGGCTTTCATTTTGGAATAGTGCATCAGAATGTCTTTCTTATCCCTGGGTTTTGCCTGAATTTCCATGAACAGAACTCACTTGTCCATCTCCTTGCGTATGTCTTCTTCCGCCATGCCTTTGAGCCTGGAGTAGAACCACAGGTGCTCCTCCACACTCAGCTTGTCAAAGAGGACATTGTGCTGCGGACACATGCCCAGGTTCTGTCGGATCCGCTCCATCTCCGTGCGTATGTCGTGACCATATATGGTGGCAGAACCAGAGGTGGGCGGGAACAAGCCGGTCAGGATGGACCTATGACGATTCAGCGTGGGCGGTCGGTAGAAGTAGCAGCGGTTAAACAATTTCCCCTTGTTGTTCCCCTGCACATATTGTTTACTGGAGCCTCCAACATAAGTGAACGCAGTTAAAAGGGCACAACATGTTAGAATGTATTTATTTATAACCAGTATTTGTGTCAGCAGTAATCGCTCACATGGTTGTGGTCTTGCCAGCGCCGTTGTGTCCCAGGAAGGAGACGACCTGGTTCTCATGCAGGTTGAGGCTCAGCTTGTTGAGGGCCAGCTTACTGCCGGTCTTGTACACCTTGGTCAGTTTGTCGATACAAACCACCAACGGCAGGTGGCTCGGCTCCTCCTCAATGCCGCGCATCTCCTCTGGGGCGATAAGTGGTGCACAAAGACAGGCTCTTCTTAAAGCTGTTGCCAGGAAACGTTTCACTGTGCATTAAAGCAGCGATGAGCCCTTCTGCAAAGCCTCTCATTCCACTGCGTCAGCCGCCCGCCCTCCTGGTCCTGGTTCTTTCCTGCCTCTCTTCCTTCCCAATGTACCTTTCTGCAAACCACACGTGTGGTGGTTCAGGGTTTCTTTTGCTTTCAGTCAGAGCAAGCGACATAGCAAATGAGCCACTGTGGTGAAACGAGTACAACCGGCGCGCAGCTCTTTGAGAACGGGATGGCTGGAGGGGGGGTCACCTAGGAGGCAAAGGCTGTTAACATTGTTACGTAACGTTATGTAAGAATGTCCGCTTGGGCCGGCAGTAGTTTATTTACGATACTTAGGTTGTTAACATCGGTGCGCTTCCTGTCAGAACCAATGGTTTCACAGTGTGAGCCAGGTTGCATTGTGGCTTTGTGTGGCTGTAAAGGAAAGGCCATGTTTCCTAAGTACTAAGCTGATTCCTGACCAGTCACTAATCTAACGGACTAACAGTCCTTATTTGACGCTTTATTTCTTTATTCTTTTCATTGCACTCACTCACATAACCATGGACGGCTTCTGCTGGCCTCCAGCTTCCTGTTGAAATGTGATTTTTGCGGCGTCTCTTCGTGCATAATTCTGATTAGATTATCGGTACTTATACCAATAATATAAAACACTTGCTTAAAAAAACCTGCTGGGACTAATCTCTACAAAATAATATAATAATGCGTTGTTAATATCCAGAGTAACGGGGACTCAGTTCCTGAAAGAAAATCTTTCTAAACGTACTCTCTCAATGTTGTAGCATCACAATGTTAATACTTTTCACCTTAAACTAGCTGCTTTTTATTGTTTCCAAATGTGCTATGCTAAACTAATCCAATCTAAGCTAATCAGCTGCCGGTTGTACCTAGAAATATATATTTTTAAAGATTTTAATATTGGTTTGGACGTGTACAAATGTTTAGTGGTAGAGAATTGTTGCCAGAAGTCACACAAGGAATAAAAGTCCCGGTAGTGTTGATCATATAACTTTCACTGTTTAGGTGAATCTATAGAACAAGAGCGTTTGTCTGTACCAGATCTCCGCTGGTCCATGGCACATGCCTGGTCTTCCTCCATCACACTGAGCCGGGCAGCCCCGCCTCCACACCACGGCCAGTCCCAGGTCTCGACACGCCCACTGCCCGACCAGTAGGACCTCTGCAGGGGGAAGTACCAGGGACGGGGAAGCCCGTACATTCCTACGGGAGAGGAAAACACCTTTGATTTGTCTCCATCTGAAAGGTTGGTCGGTGAGGACTCATGAGCAGAGGTTGTTTACCCGGATGCACAGCCTCGATGTACCAGGTGAGCACCCCGTACACGGCGGCGTCGATTATCAGCATCATCATGGACAGACCCAGGTTAAAGTCATCGCCTTCTACTGGAGACTGGCTGATGGTCCTCCACTGGATGCCAACGCCTGCCACCTCGTACAGAGCAAAGTACTTGGAGCCCAGGCCGAATGCCGTGGTGGACATCAGAGACTGAGGGGGGAGGGAAGTATCAGCTGCACTTTTCCCCACAGTGACAACACATGAAGAAAACAGTTTGACCCAAAAGGTGGTAAAAAAGAGGAAAGGCCTTACAGCGATGCACTTTTCAAAGGCAGTGATCTTGTCGTGGGCGACCTCCTCCCTAATGGCCACATACATGTAGGGCACGTAGCTGAGGAAGTAGATGATTCCTCCACAAGCTGAAGCCAGCTTGGCTTTAGAGTAGATTACCGACACCAAAAAACTGGAAAACAAAGGAAAGTTACACGGGCTTCTCCTTCATCTCGTTTCATGAAATCACTTATAGAGGACGCACAGTGGAAGAGTGGAACGGTGACATTAGGCTACTTTAAAAAACACACACATATTTCAGTGTATACATTTATGTTAACCTACAGTTGACCACACTGGCTTCATTTGAGCTGTGGAAAGGGACGCTCGTTTGATGGAACAAGAGGTCTCACCAGAACATGATGGTGGCCACAGCGTAGATGGTGAGGAAGAGCCAGATGATGAAGGGGTTGCTGTGGAGCAGCACTCTGCCGTACTTCAAGATGGCCGTCAGAGCGGTGACCGAAATGGAGAGCTGGACGAAGCCGGTGATGAACCAAGCCACCCAGTGGACGGCGTTGTTCAGACCCATCATCTTCATCACCTGACAGGTGGCATGAGGGTTAGTGTGTTCTGCAGCTGCACCTCTGGGGGGTTTGGTCATTCAGTGGCGGTGGGGGCGTTTTTACTTTTCATAAACTAAAATAGTGTGATTCAAAGGAGAGCTGCAGGGCTTTAGTATTGCCCTCAGGTAAAGGAATAGACACACACACACACACACACACACTACATTACTTATTTCGGTCAATAATTGATCTCATATTCATGTGTATGTTAATTGACATTAGTATACTTTATTTATTCTTACTAGTTTCTTGCCTTTACCCTCCATTTTAATGTACATTTTATGTTTATCATAATATAATGATATAGTAGTGGTATTAGTAGTATTGTTGGGTCTGCGCATGGGATTTACAAAAATATAGTGATTTAGGGTTTTATGGGGATTTACAGGGATCTGGTTATTTAATCGCACATTTTGAAATTCATTCATTACGATTAAAAGTTTGTTTTTCTTCTTAAGACTAAATCTTACAAGCAATGAGTAATCACTAAAGTGTGTATTTTGGACACTTTGCTCTCAACTCTCCATCATTTGACGGCTGTGTTTAAGGTGCCAACAGTCTCCCCACATTCAGCAGGACGTTTTCAAACCTCGGTCCTTTAGGGACACAGCGGAGGTCCTCTGCAGACTGTGTGCCGCGCAGGGTACATGTAGAGATGGAAGTAGCCTAGCAGCTAGCTTAGCCTATCGTAGCGGTGCGTAAAGTGGTCTGTTAGCCGCTCCCCCCCTACGTAGAAGAACTGCTCTGCACAGTTCTTCTGCTTGTTTTATTTCCAACGCAAAACGTGATCTGCATCTTCAGCTCCCGCCTCGCTCTCTTCGATCTAACAGCGTTTTCATTTCTGGGGGATCAACTTTGTTTACTTCCAGCACACCGTAAGTAAGCAACGTTGCGTTAACTGCATTAAAATATTTTATCGCATTAATCGCGGCCACATTAATCGCATAGATTAACACGTTAATATTGGCAGCCCGAATTCTTTATAAATGATTCTATTAATGGTCATAGATATCTTGCAAGGAACCACAGTGACACAAAGCACCAAACATGGCTGACATGTAACCAGAGAAGGTGGTGGCAGACACACCACCCGACAGTCTCACCTCCTTGAGCCGGTGCTCCTTCTCAGCCACGATGTGCTGAATCATCATGGCTACGGAGTAAACCCAGGAGATCACCATGCACAGAGGCATCATGTGCTCAATCACAAACAGAAAGCTGAAACGGGGAATCGTCATCAAATACTCACACGTTCACACGGTACAAACGTGCAGCACACATGTTACACTACATGGCATTTAGCTGACGCCATATGACATCATATTTGTATGAAATCTCAACATGATGACCTAAAGAAGGCCACCAGCAACAGCAACTCTTACTCGTCTCGGGTGTAACATGGGTACGGGAACATCTGGACGTAGTTACCGGGCTCCACCACATCGTGGCCCACAAACGTGTTGATGATGGCTCTCTCAATCATATCTGGGGAGGGAGACAGAGAGAGTAACCGATGCTGCTTCTCTTCTGTCAACTCTTCACGCTCCCGTTTCCGATCGCTCGGATAGCGTCCCAGCAAAGTGAAGCAATAACATCATCCATTGCAGCAACTTGATACTAGGGAGCCTCCTACTGTCTGCGTGTCACAGTGTCCTTGGGAGTCACCCTGACTACCCGTATGTGACACCTATAACGGTCCAGCTTCCCTCCTCCATCCATCCAGCCATCGTTATGTGTGGCTGCCTAACCAGTTTAGGGCTGTGGAGCGGTTGAGGACGCTAAACTGGGCTGACAGATATGAGGCTTTCCCACCTACAGGCCATTTAAAGCGATGAATTAACCGAGGTGCATGTCTGTGAACTGTGGGCGGAGCCAGAGGAAACTAATGCTTGTCAAAGCTGGTGATTACCTGTCAAATACAGCAAAGCATATTGTATCATAATCACTCTTTTAGACTTTAGGGCGTGTAGGATGGTTTCATCTCGTGTCCACTTACTAGGACATTCTATTTGCCTACATGGTATCGAGGTGGAGGCAGAGACGCCACCACCACCACATGAGGTAAATCCTCAGATCAGCTCTGGGCCGACTTCACATTTAGTCAGTTGGGCTCAACGTTCTGTGTCAGATGAGCAGCTTCCCTGTTCTCTTCTTATGAAATAAAAGGCCGTGTGAGACGATGCTTCTCTTCTCTCAGATTCAAAATACATTGTGTCAAACCTTAAAGTCGGGCCTCATGGACCTGTGGACATATCTGTCTACATCTGTATACATCTACATACACATCTGCAGACAGAAAGGTCGACCTTTTTCAGATTCCAAACAAAGTGGACGTCCACATGTGACCGTGTGAATAATGCATCACATGTTCAAGCTGCTTTCATCAGTGGTGATCCGGCACCCAGGAAGGCGTCGCCTACCTTGGATCCAAACAAAGCCGTACAGGAAGTAGAATTTCCCCCCGGTGTTGGGCCCCGGGCGCCAGTAGGCCCGTCGGATCTCGTTGGTCTTCTCTGTGAAGCTGGAGTTTTGTCTGATTTTGTAGAGAACATGAGGCGGCAGGGAGCCATCTTTGTTAGTCTGGACAATCACACCTAAAGCACAAGGAACATATGTTAGGTCCAACTTTAATCCACGCCTGCTGTCCTGAGGGGGGAGAATGGACGTGACCCCTCGCACTCTGGTCCCGTCCCTCCAACTAGAGGGTGCGATCCATCCGAAACAGAACATCGGGTGCTAGTGTAATTTAATGAGGCAGCACGATCGCAGCGGGACGACTCACTGGCAAACACGGACACGTTGTCCCGGTAGGCCTGGTTCAGGGTGTAGTTCACGATGCTGTCCTCGTCAGGGAAGCCCTTGAAGACGTCCACGCTGACCTGGAGGCCCCCGGGGCAAAGACACTTATCACAAACTACTGCTAAGCGCAAAGGGAAAAGGGAGTGGCTCTATTCGATGACGTCACAGCCTTGGTCTCTACATCCCTGCTACTTACTGTTCGTGGACTCTCAGCAACCTGGAGGTCATGTGACATGGCCGACTCACTATCGCGCACTTTACCAACCTTAGACATGAAGCGCGTCCAGCCGCAGGCGGCGTTGTCGATCGTGTCCAGCTGCCCCAGCAGGGTGGAGATGTTTGGAAGGCTGTAGTTGCCCTCCATCAGCCCCTGCACCAGCTCGCTGTCTGTGCCGTTCAACAGCTCCGGGTGCTGCTGAAGCTCTGATGACAGCTGGGGGGGGAGAAGAGGAGGCAGCGTTACATTAGACTCCTGTCAATCAATGTATGGACACTGACGAGTAACGTAGCGAGCGCACCTGCCGGAGCCACACCAGGTGCTTGTGCAGCCGGCCCTCCTCCAGGAAAGTCCTGAGCTGTGCGGAGATGTTGAGCCACACGTGGGTGTAGTGCGTCACGTTGCCAACGAATGCAAACGTCTCATTTGCCTGAGTGGCGAAAGATGGGAAATATTAGATTTTGTTCATTACATTTGGCATGAACGCCGCCATGTGTCCTCCCTCCATCTCTATTCCTCCCACGCCGCACGGCTATCTCAAGCATCTGCTCCCCCACAGAGGACCGGGGGAGGCTTCATGCTGGAATCTAACGCATGAAACCATTCCCTCATTTCACGCCCTTATTTTACATTATATATTATAGTGCTCTTCATGCATCTGCCAATAAATCTGCATATGCAGCGTGATATGGAGACTAATTATGTATATTTGTTTATATATGCTGTTTATATATAAATGAAAACAGAAGGTATAAAAATACAATAAATAATAATTCTAATAGATTATAATAATAAGAAAAATATAGAATTTGATCAAAAGCAGGCCGCTGTAGTTTTTAACAGCGTTCCCTTAAACAGGAAGAAATTTGGGATCTATTTTCAGCAGTAATGTGATGCTCCAACACGTATTTGATGATGAGATGTGTATGTAGGACAGTGTGTGTGTTAATGAAGTAACAGCGTCATCATACAGCACTGGGCGGGTTCCTTCGGCCTCCGCATTGAGCGCAGCTTGCTAACATGCTAGCAGCGCTGCTCATACACCAACCTACTTGCCTTCTGAATGACTTTATCCACCTGGGAGCCAATGGGGGCGTAGAGGATCTTGGGATTTGTAGTCATCAAGTGAACCAGTAAACCCAGATTCCTCTGTTCTTTACTGGTGAATCCAAGAGAACTCATATTCCCTTGTTTCAGAGCCTCCGGCTCGATGATCCTACAGCAGAGACACAGGTCAAAGGTCATTACGGCAGTGTAATTTCATAGACTACTAAAATAACTGAGCAGGGCAGGCTGCAGCGTGTCCTCCGCTCTGCAGAGAGGCTGATTGGCTGCAATCTGCCGTCCCTGCAGGACTTGTTCGCTTCCAGGTCTCTGAAGCAGCTAAAAAGATGGTAGCCGACCCCTCTCACCCCGGACACGACCTGTTTGTGCCCCTTCCATCTGGCAGGAGGCTGAGGTCCATCAGGACTAAGACCTCCCGCCACACGAACAGTTTCTTCCCGTCGGCAGTCGGGCTCATCAACAGAGCCGGTCCCCCACTGACTGACTATAACATCCCACCGGTCACTCCCCCTCACACTGCACACGTCACTTTAACTGCAATTCATCACTTTGTCGTCACTTTGTTACTTTGTCTCTTGTCTGTTACTTGTTCGTTAGTGCACTTTATGCTTATTTTTCTTTTTAACTTTTTTAATATTTAAAATGTTTAACTTTATTCCCTTGTTTTATACTAACCCATAGCCTTATTCTACTAACATTAACATTAGCATTTCATTTTACTTTATTTTATTACTTGTGCACTGCTGTCTTGTCTGTCTACTGTCGCGCACCAACCGCCAAGACAAATTCCTTGTATGTTTGGCATATTTTGATTCTGATTCTGATTCCTGAGGACAAAGCGAATAACTTCACTTGGCTCTTATTTTTATAGTTTAAGCAAAAATTTCCCTGAGGTGTAATTAGCAAAAGTTGATTTGCTAAATGGATCCGGACCCGTTGGGGCCGAGGGGAGTGTGGACACCTCACTAACACTAGTTCAGAGACGTGCAGGAGGACGAGGGGAGTGTGGACACCTCACTAACACTAGTTCAGAGACGTCCAGGAGGACGAGGGGAGTGTGGACACCTCACTAACACTAGTTCAGAGACGTCCAGGAGGACGAGGGGAGTGTGGACACCTCACTAACACTGGTTCAGAGACGTCCATGAGGGGAGTGTGGACACCTCACTAACACTAGTTCAGAGACGTGCAGGAGGGCCGAGGGGAGTGTGGACACCTCACTAACACTAGTTCAGAGACGTCCATGAGGGCCGAGGGGAGTGTGGACACCTCACTAACACTAGTTCAGAGACGTCCAGGGGGCCGAGGGGAGTGTGGACACCTCACTAACACTAGTTCAGAGACGTCCAGGGGGCCGAGGGGAGTGTGGACACCTCACTAACACTAGTTCAGAGACGTCCAGGGGGCCGAGGGGAGTGTGGACACCTCACTAACACTAGTTCAGAGACGTCCAGGAGGGTCCTGCCTTTCATTCAAAAACTCTGCTTAATGCAGGTGGTAAATGGTTCTTTTATCGTGATCACAATGACTAAAGTCCAGGGAAAAGGCTGTAAAGACGCGCATCTGTTCTCTCGTGAACCACGCGGCCGTTTGACGACGTTTCTGCTGCTCCGTCGCCCCGGCCGGCTTCACCCACCTGTTGTGTCCACACAGGATCGGCTGCAGTCCGGCCCACAGCTGCACGAATGCAGAAAACTGAGAGTGAGGGTTCTCCACCTCCTCCGTCGCTTTGCCTCCTCCTCCTCCTCCTCCTCCTGCCTCTGCCCCCTCCGGCCCCTCCTCTGCCGGGATGTCGGTGGTGTTGGCGCCCCAGGTGGTGGTGGTGGTGGCGTTAAGCGGCCCGGTGGTGTTTGCGGTGGAGGCTGAGGCCCGACCGGTACACGCTCCTTTGGGCAGCAGGCGGGCCAGGCCCGAGAGCAGGTCCACGTCCTTCAGAAGCCGCTCGACGTGAGCCAGGTCCTTCAGTAAGGCCCCCAGGTCGGACTGAGAGAGCGGAACCAGCGAGCTGTACTGTTCCAAGTGGAGCTGGTGGAGAACAAACAAATATAATGTGATCCAAATTCTCTGTTATACAAGAATGAATTCCCCGTGCCGTCACCTTTTGGAATCTGGATAATCATCACAATTAATAATACAATTAAAAAGGTATTGCACAAGTTTACTCTCACGCTGCGTTCAACTGGGACTATGGAGCCCAACAAGGTAAAAGATGTTTATCAGTCATTGGGGAGACGAGCTGAACGTTTCTGGTCACACACAACATCCGCCAGCGGCTTCATGTCTCCCACTCGCAGTTTAAAGGCTGTATGAGAACGAAAGATTGTGCGTGTTTGTTTTAAATATATCTGTTGTATCTGTGAGGAAGATGAGAGAGGAAGGAGTCGTTCCCAGAGCTGGAGCCCCAGACTGCAGGAAGCCTCCTCAGCCCTCTACACGTCAGCTTCCCAGCTTCATTCATCGCCGCGACTCACCGCCCATTAGTTGCATGAGCAGGGAGCAATGGGGGCGACTAGGGTGCTGTCCATTATCTGTAACTACAATGCTCAGAAAGGTTTGTGACGTAACCACCAAGCGGAGGAGGGACAGAGGAAGGGCAGCCTGCCCAATGAAGAACATTTACAGGTGCAGGTAACGGAAATGAAGCACTTTGAGGGCCATAGAAGTCCATTAACCAGTGCAGTGATCCAAGGAAAGTCCCATTAGGGACATCCCGAGACGTGCAGGCCTCCCCATTCATTTGTGATAAAAAAAAGAATAGTGACGGAGGATCCCTCCTACATGCCGGGTCAGGGATCCTCTGCCGTTCAACTTCAGGTTCTGACTGTTTCCTGTGCCGATGTGAGAGGCAGAGGACGCATGTGTCCACACTGCACAGCCCTCTGGGGACAATTTGTGCTTTGGAGCTTTGCCAAATCAAATCAAATTGAATGAATGTCTGTTCTGGACTAAGCACAGGCCGCTCAAGGGGGAAGAACAACGGCTGTACGAATAACCAATCGCTTTTTTGACGTCACACATTTCTGATGTACCTTCTCACTGACAATCTGCGTGTCGAGCTGCTCTCCCAACTGCAGGCTCATCAGCCTGAAGCGCTCTGACCTTTGACCCTGCCCTCCGCCGCACATTGCGCCGTGATAGGCCTGCAGCAGCGGCTGCTGCTTTTCAGGCACCGGCAGGACCTTCCTGAGGTCGTTGGCCCCGCCCTCCCCGCAGGTGAGGGCCTGCAGCATGGCTCCAGTCAGAAGGGAGCCCTGTGAGAAACAGATCACAACGTCTTTGTGTTTCCATCACTCGGTCTCCATACAGCGGCACTTTTTGGATGTGATAGCGACTGTTGGCCTCATCACCCTCTTTGTGAACATGAAGGTCCCGGCGAACTCAAAGAAGTAAAAAAAACAACAACAACTAAAAGTGTTTATTTTGGGAAGACGAGGCCACATGTACGTCATCGGCGCGGAGATGAGCTGCTCTGCTACCAGCCCAGCAGAGGGCGCTGCTCCGTGTGTGGTGGGCTGGGTAACTAACTGCAGTCGAGCTAGCGATTGCCACCACAAAGTGGAACTTGGTGCCACACGTATACACGCAGATAAAAGTGTGGGTCCAATGAACGTACCTCCAGGTGATTAATTATCTCTTCAGGTTTTGGGATGGTGTCTTTTGTCCCCTGAAGCCAACTCTGGGCTCCTCCTCCATCTCTGAGAGATGTACCGAAGATAAGCCTGTACACCTTCAGGACACACACACACGCACACACACACATGACACGGACATGAGTGACAACTCAAAACTGCTGGCTATGTTTGATGGCGCTGCAAAGAATCACTCATTTGATTTGGTTTCCCTGACAGAATAAAACTGAGATCACAAGTTCAACAAAACATGAAGAAAAACATCAGTAGGATGTAAAGTGATTACATGCAGGTATTCACAACCAAAACATTGTGGGACAAAGGAGCTTAAAGAAATAGTTTAGTGCAAAACAACAACTTTGTTGTCCCCAAGCCGGCAGTCGGCCCTGGTTTGGGACGAGGGAAGTTCATCTGAGTTCACCATCACCTTGTGCCACAAGCCTGGCAAGACTTCAGCAGCCCCCCACCGTACTGAACAACAAAAGTGCCCCTTTCCTCATCCATCAGTATTTAAAATAAAACTTACTCTCTCTGTCATCAATTCCCCTCAAATGTGTTTTGATATCGGGGCATTTACTTGAGTTATTGTGAGAATTTTGCCCCGACGTGCTGCGCGTCGCCCACACGCCCGCATGTCACCAGTGTGATGCTGCGTATGCTTCACGTCTGTCACCAAACAGCAAAAAACACGTGTGTGTGCTGTCAGCTTTATCGAGATTAAGTCACTCTTGATTATTTTGCACAGCATTGTTTCTCATTTACACAATTTGCAGCATAATACCAAGAAAAGAGAGACTCCAAAAGCAGAGGACCTGCAGCAGCGCGACCGAGGAAAGAAGACTGGAGACGCTGCGAGAAAGCGATTCGGGCAATGCGAGTTTCTGCAGCGTTTTGTGACACATTTTAGCGTAAGAGGACAATTCAGCTGGACGTCATGGGCGATGTGAAAGAACGAGATCTGGGATGTTTTCAGACGTACTGATTAATCTCCTCGCTAATCATCAACCAACCTCTGGTGCTAAGCAAACAAACGTGATGTTTACAATGTTTGTCTGTTGCGTAGCAACAGGGACGATATTATATCTATATATAGATATATGAAAGTTTAATGTTAGCGTTCGGTCGGGGTGGGCTGCATCTCGCCCCCCACCTGATTGAGCAGTAAGTTTGAAGTACAGCCTCTCGTACCTTATAAGTACAACAGGCACTGGTTGTGTCTGTTTCTGCCTGTTGGTCATTATTTATTCAGTTTGAGCTTGTTAACACAAATAAATATATAAGTTGGAAATATTATTATTATTTTTAATTTCATGAATCGTTTTGGCGACGGTGCCCTTATGTTTTGGTCTGAGCACCTGCCCCCCAAATGTCTGTGCACGTGCCTGTCAGCCCTATGATATAATATGATGTTACTGTTATTTGGGGTCCGATGTTCCCAGATGGTTTGCAGAAGGCCACTCCTTCCACTCCTTCCACTCCTTTCACTCCTTTCACTCCTTTCACTCCTTCCACTCCTTCCACTCCTTCCACTCCTTCCACTCCTTTCACTCCTTCCACTCCTTCCACTCCTTTCACTCCTTTCACTCCTTTCACTCCTTCCACTCCTTCCACTCCTTTCACTCCTTCCACTCCTTCCACTCCTTTCACTCCTTTCACTCCTTCCACTCCTTCCACTCCTTTCACTCCTTCCACTCCTTCCACTCCTTTCACTCCTTCCACTCCTTCCACTCCTTTCACTCCTTTCACTCCTTCCACTCCTTCCACTCCTTTCACTCCTTCCACTCCTTTCACTCCTTCCACTCCTTCCACTCCTTCCACTCCTTCCACTCCTTTCACTCCTTCCACTCCTTTCACTCCTTCCACTCCTTCCACTCCTTCCACTCCTTCCACTCCTTCCACTCCTTTCACTTTTCGGTAGCTGAATATAGGGAAGCAGTAAGTCACGCCCCAAAACAAAGCCCTGTTATATAAAGCTTTTAACAATGTGGGGAAGGTTGTATAAAACAGCTGAAACTGTTTACCTGGAAGCTTACTGGTCTAATCATGCAAGTCTTTTCAATCCAGAATCGTAGTACAAAAAACTATGGGTTTCAGTGAAAGAGCCCTGAGTGTGACGACATACCGTGTTGGCTATTCTATACGGTCATTGCTACCTTGATCTTATAGCAGCCTCCTTTTATACCGTCAGATTAAAGGATGCCTTCTCGGAATCCGCTTTGACCTTCGACCTACGGATCTGTCTTTGTGTGGATTCAGTGTTCTTCGTATCTCCAAGCATCCCTGTATGTGTGCGGCGGCGGTGCCTCACCTCCCGGAGGCTGACTGGAGCGTTGAGCAGCAGGCTGCTGCTGGAGTTGGACAGGGAAAGGTTCCTGACCAGGAACTGCTGGAACACCGGCGGGTTCTTCAACACGCTGGCCAGCGTGAAGCCTGCAACCCAAACACACGCCGTCATTTCACTGCAGCTTTCTGTTAGTACATGCATACTTTATTCACTAAAGAACAGCAACGTAACGATGAAGAGGCTGGCAGACCATCGGTGGTGAACTTATACGTCCATTCCTCACGGTTCAGTCTCTCTAGAGTATTTTTTGATTGCATTTCAAATAATAAAAACAACTCATTTTTATGTAGACTGCTGGATGCATTCAAGATTTATGGTCACTGTCTTGTGTTCTATGTTTTCTATAATAGCCAGGACATAAAACATAAAAGCCTGGGTGTTAATCACCCCATCCTACGACTTTAATTTGACATTTTTCTGGTTAATGCCCTCAAAACAAATGATTGCAGCACATCTCCGTGAGCCCTGGGGGGTAAAAGGGACCTCTGTTTGCTGTCACGGTTTGGTTATGCCTTTAGGTGGAGAACTGCAGCATAGACATCGATTTCCAAGTCTTATTCACATTGTCTCAGTGAACATTTCACTCATTTTTTGATGTGCATTTCTGCATTTGTACTGTGTGCATGGATAAACTATCACTTATGTTTTATTTGTGTCCTCGTGTAGACAAAACACACTTTGGATGACTTTTTTAATTATAAAATTACCTTTTTAAACAAAGAGCATTTCAACAATGCTTGGATGTTTGGATAAAAAACACCATTTAAACTAAAAAAAATCAAGGATGATAAATTTCTTAAATCAAGATAAAACTTCTTTGAAGTAACATTCAGTATCAGCAGAACATCCCATGACACGCTGAAGCAAACTACATCACATCAGGGCTGCTGATGTCTCTTCAACCCTCCCTTCTCTGCTGCAAGCTATGTTTTCATTGGCTAGCGCATCGCTGGAAGTTCCTCGCTTGGCGAGCCGTGACGTTAAATGGACTGTGCTTCGGACCGCTTGCATACTCACTGGGGATCTAGACAGATCTAGATCCCCAGTGTTTGTCACACCTTCACTGCTGTTGAAGCTGTAGTCCGCAGGCAGACGGCTTGAACTGAGACTCTCCAGGTGCTGCTGCAGCTTCTCGAGCTCTTGACCCAAACCAGGCCGATCGGATGAGAAGAGGCGGTTCTGTTCAACCACCTCACTGATCCTGTGCAGCAGCTGGGTCACACTGAAGGAGAGAGATTCACACATGTGGACAGTGAACAGTGTTTCCCACACACAGACTAATCTGTAATCTGCAGAAAAGACAACAAAATTAAAATAGCAACGTTATGGTGCGAAAAGAAAATACATCTGGATATATAGAAACGCAGAGTGCTCTGAAAGAAGTGCTTTCCGTGAGGATCAAGGATTTATTTAATAATCCTGGTAATTTGTGTCTTCTCATATGTTCTCATTAGTAATTAAATCAAGAGGCATTTAAATTATCAAACAAACAGGCCAATGGTTCTTCATGGACGGTGGAGCGATTCCAGCGATACCCGACTACTAGAAGATGCTATAAAATACAGCACAATGTATGCGATGCAAGTAGCAGAGGCATGCACTTGTACTCCATTGTGCCTGTTGCGTAGCAGAAATAGAACCTGGTTCAACTTGTTTGCATGAAGACCCGACATGGTTTAGTCACCATGTAGCCCTTTGTGTTGGGGCTGCGCTGACAGACCATCTCCATTCAAATGAATGACATGGCTACATTTTTATCAGGGAGAGTCCTTCTGAACGTTTGTTCTCGTCTCAAGTGTCTGCACAGACAATAATGGACGAAACAAATGATTCATTCAAGACAAATAATGGCTCTGCAAGGACCAGTTAAGTGATTCCTGATCCAGGCTACTCACGTGGAGTTCTTGTACTGCAGGAAACCAAACTCATCCCTTTGTCCATCTGGGCACAGCGACTGCATGATGGGAATAATGCCGGCTGAGGTGAGTGGGGCTGAGCTGTAGAAGGCTGGACACGAGGGAGGAACAACGGGGACAAAAAGGAAAAGAGACAGAACCACAGACACAGGAAGAGGCAAAGAAATACCCAGGATGGAGAAAAAAAGAGGATGAAGACCAAATGGGACCATGAGGATGAAAAAGCAGAGGGAGAGATATTGTGTTAGATTTGGAGAGAAAGAGATGAGAGCCTTGAACGGCAGCACGGCAGCTAATGGCTGCCACATGTTACAGCAGGGGCTGCCACCTGTCAGCGCAGAGGCTGCCACATGTCAGCGCAGGGGCTGCCACATGTCAGCGCAGGGGCTGCCACATGTCAGCGCAGGGGCTGCCACATGTCAGAGCAGAGGCTGCCACATGTCAGCGCAGATGCTGCCACATGTCAGCGCAGAGGCTGCCACATGTTAGCGCAGATGCTGCCACATGTCAGCGCAGGGGCTGCCACATGTCAGCGCAGGGGCTGCCACATGTCAGCGCAGGGGCTGCCACATGTCAGCGCAGACGCTGCCACATGTCAGCGCAGGGGCTGCCACATGTCAGCGCAGAGGCTGCCACATGTCAGAGCAGAGGCTGCCACATGTCAGCGCAGATGCTGCCACATGTCAGCGCAGGGGCTGCCACATGTCAGCGCAGGGGCTGCCACATGTCAGCGCAGGGGTTGCCACATGTCAGCGCAGAGGCTGCCAGATGTCAGCGCAGAGCACGCGGGACACTGATCATTCTGCTGCACATAAAGACAATGCTGTTTTTCCTCATCCGTCTCAAAGTGCCGGCTGGACGAGCCTTTTAACAGATAAATAAAAGGAAACTTCAGCTCTCGTAACCACGGTTACTGTGCTACTTAGGCTCGTCTGTGTGTTTGGCCTTGTATGTATTCAAACACACAAACACGTCCTGTTGTCCTCCAGCTCACTGCGTCTGTCATATCGTCCACATTAACCACTCATGCTGGACAGCAGTCATGTCTGGTGCATGAATAAAACTTTTCCATCCAAAGAGATGTACGGCCTCTTGGTGCCGTCCACAGGCCTCAGCAGTTTATACCCTGGGACCAGTCCTATGCATCTGAGCCAGCTGCATCATTTCTGTTTCCGGGTGGATGTGATCTAACAGAAGAACTTGAGGGTTGATTAACTACAGCATTCATTTACAAACTGATGAAGTGTACAAACACAAACTGTGTGAGTACTGGACGTTCCATCAGCTGTTTGCACTCTTGGCTGGGAGTCAGATTATCCCTGGTGGACGTAACAGCCCAAGTGCTGAGTGAGGAACCAGCAGGCAGCATCAAGCAGTTATTTAAGGGCGTTTTATGAAAGTGGGAATCACAACAACCACGAGTCCCTCGGTCATGAAGCCACGACGCAGGAATTCCGAGGAGATAAAAAACGGGTCTAACAAACATTTATCAATTGATACTTCAACAGCATTCATCCTGGTGGTGGGCTTGAATGATGATGAAGTGGGTCTCTGAGGTAGCTAAGCACATCAGCTCGTTGACATCAGTCCTCTCTGACCAGCGATCCGTGAACATCACCGCGTGAAACGGGTCCGAATGCATCAGAACAAAACGACTCTGATTAGATTGGTGAATTAAGCCAGCTGTTCACAGACTCAGTCAAATACTTATCACACAACAGGCGAGTGTGACTTCCTTAAAGCCCCTAAAGAGGGAACTGTCAGGGTAAGGAAGACATACTGCGCCATCACTGCTTCTGAGACTCAAGCCCGGCGACCGAAAACAAGGCTTTTGTATCAAAGCAAGTGAAGGAGCAAATAAGTCTGTAAAGGATGAGAGCGGGAGGAAGTGTTGACAGCACATAAACACAGCTGCTTCCCTCCAGAAGTGACTTACGATTCAGGCATGTATCTGCCACATACTCATGTGACTCAATGTTAGAATGGAATCGTGGACCCGGGCCGCTCTCAGATTGGGAGAGAGGAGCTGATGGGACACGACATTTGTCCAGGGTGCCAAAATCATCATGTTTGGAAGATCTCACTTTACAGATTTATAAACTGTAAAGACGTGTGATTTTGGGCCACACAATAAAATACAATGAATTGAATTGTAGACATATCTGATTAATACAATGAGCGAGGGGCGAGGTGTACTGGTGGAGGAGGACAGCCGTCCTTGATACATGGTATAGATCAGATATAAACACAGACAGAAACACACACAACTACAAAACAGATCAACATGTCAGTATAATGTAAGCCAGGATCAGGTGTGGGGATAGAATTAGCCTTAGTGGTGAAACTTACAAACTGGTCCATCCAACAGGTGGAGAACATGCATCATGCACAGAAAGACAGCCGAAAAAAGAAAGAACAGCAGAACACAAGACAAAGAAGCAGTCAACAACAATGACAAAAATAAATCAAAATAAAATAACAACTACAACATGAACAGTAATGAACTAAGGCAGTGGAAGAGTCCTGACAGCTAAATAAAGGACTCAAAAGCTTCAGCACATGATGAGAGGCACATCACAGGTTTGTAACAGCAGCAAAGCTGTTTGTTTGCGAGTCACATGTTGGTTTTGTATAAAATAACGGGATAAGTGGTCCACGCTGAATGACCTCTGAACAATCAGTTTGAGACTTTAGGACAATAAATACGATCTATCAGAGCTGTAAACAGACGAGACCAAATCAAGCACTGCGTGCTCATCCCTTTCAATTTGTCTGTCTAGAAGCTCCTTAAATCCATCAAAACGTGCATCCATTGGCTTCTGCTTGTACTCTTTGACAGCACAGTGGATTTGATTAGTAGGATCCGTCCCCTCAACGTCTCTGTTTGTGTCGTGCTTCGACTGCCTACCTTCTTTGACAGGCATCGCTGGCTTCTTCTGCCTCAGGCCCAGAAGGATGAAGAAGAGGACCAGCGGGATGAAGATCTCAAAGGCCAGCACCCACTGAAGGAGAGGAGGACGAAATGGAGCAGATTATTGCCAATGGAAGCAGCCCAAAGCTGAGTGTAGTTTCAGTGCAGTGACCCTGCTGCCGGGTCGACTTCACCATGAAGCCGCTTGTCAGATCCCATCTCTCTGCTCATGGATCTCACTGTGGAACAGATTGAGTTTGCCTACTGTAACAAAGTCATGCTTTACAACAGGGAGGGAGCGTGAAAGACTCCATCTGCTCCGGAACGCCACGGCAAAAGCCTTTGGGTGAAGCTTCCTTAGTGTTCACAATGAAACTACGAGGAGACAGATGTTTTCTAAATACTGCAACCTGTATGCTAAAACAAGCACCTCCTCACGGGCCTTCATCATCACCTCAATATTTATATATCCGATCAACACCACAAAGAACCATGTGAGTTTGGACGCAAATGGCGAGTGACGCCGAGAGTGAAAAGTGGCAGGTTCCCTTTTCAGTAGAAATGAGTCGGAGGACGTAGACACACATTGTTTCCATCGATTAGTCCCCCAGATTTACAACTTCAGTGGGGGGTGCGAGGCGCTAGATTCTCAATAAAGAAGAGAAAAATACATTTACGGCAAACTGCGAAGATACTCATTTACATGGGATTTGCATGGGGAAGAGGAGGCTACACGCCCAGGTGAGATGGCTTTGGGGACCTGCAACTCTACTGAAAATATTGGCCTGAAATCCATTTTCATTCCTGATGTAGGAAAAACACTGCCAGCAACTGGACAAACAGAAGTCTGCCAAACCAGGAGAGCAGGTATTAATAGATTTAAAAAAGGGAACGATTATGTGTGAGTGAGTGATGGTGGTTGAGCGTGGTTTATACTGGGAATCCTTCACACACACAGTTACAGCTGCAGGGGCCCACTGGGGTTAAGTGTCCCAAGGACACATGGACATTGAATAGCAGAGATGGAGCCTCTGATTTCCATTAGCAATCTAAAAACACTGGCACGCATCACACACACACACACACACACACACACAAAAGCCTCTGATTCTATAATCATCCATATTCATGGTTTATAGAGCGTCACGCAGTTTAGAACAGGGCCACCGGGATGTTTGTGATCGATGAGCAGCAGTGTGCTGGCTGAAAGGATAATGAAGATTGGACAGAGACGTAAAGCGGTGGTATGAACGTTCTGAAGGCAGCGAGACAATCGTATTTAAGAGACCGCAGCCAGATGAAAGACTAACAATGAAATGCTTTCTTGTGCTTATTGGATAGAAAAAGACCAGCTGACCCAAACAGCCGAACGACCGCTGTGGACAATGACCACAAGAAAATAACGAGAGAGCCAGCGTGAGGAGGCTTAGTAGATGTATGAGGAGGGACTAAGCTTCGGTTTCTGTTCATTCATTTAGATAAGAGCTCCACACACACACACTCCTTCACTGCACACACACACACACACACACACACACACACACACACACACACACACACACACACACACTCTACAGCACACTGCTTCACTGCACACACACACACTCACACTCTGCAGCACACTGCTTCACTACACACACACACACACACACACACACACTCTGCAGCACACTGCTTCACTGCACACACACACACACACACACACACACACACACACACACACACACACACACACACAGACTCTGCAGCACACTCCTTCACTGCACACACACACACACACACACACACTCTGCAGCACACTCCTTCACTGCACACACACACACACACACACACACACACACACACACACACACACACACACACACACACACACACTCTGCAGCACACTCCTTCACTGCACACACACACACACACACACACACACACACACACACACACACACTCTGCATATAACATATGCTTAAGCGCCAATTGTGATTCTTGTAGCACAATTTCTAAAACTATTACCGTAATACGTATAGCAAAACCACTCACTGAGTTTGCAAAACTAAAAGCACAAACACTGCTTTGCACTCAGTTTGCAATTTTGTAACACACACTTTGCAAAACTTTAAACAAAACTCACTGCTTACACTCAATTACCAAATTTCCAACACACTCCTAGCAAAATTATACACATGTATGGCTATCATTAACACTATTTTGCCAACTGTCTGGCACACTTTCACGTGTGAAAACTAACTAACTAGTTAACTAGTTCACTTGTGCAACACGTGCAATCAGCCTAAGCACGATAAATAAGCCACAGGTGAGCTGTCTGTGTGGAGTACAATGGAAGGAGCAGTAAGAGTGAGAATCAGAGGAGGCCGAGGGAGAGGACGTGGAGGTGAAGAAGTTGGAGGGAGAGGACGTGGAGGTGAAGAAGTTGGAGGGAGAGGACGTGGAGGTGAAGAAGTTGGAGGGAGAGGACGTGGAGTTGAAGAAGTTGGAGGGAGAGGACGTGGAGGTGAAGAAGTTGGAGGGAGAGGACGTGGAGGTGAAGAAGTTGGAGGGAGAGGACGTGGAGGTGAAGAAGTTGGAGGAAGCGGACGTGGAGGTGAAGAAGTTGGAGGAAGAGGACGTGGAGGTGAAGAAGTTGGAGGAAGAGGACGTGGAGGTGAAGAAGTTGGAGGAAGAGGACGTGGAGGTGAAGAAGTTGGAGGGAGAGGACGTGGAGGTGAAGAAGTTGGAGGAAGCGGACGTGGAGGTGAAGAAGTTGGAGGAAGAGGACGTGGAGGTGAAGAAGTTGGAGGGAGAGGACGTGGAGGTGAAGAAGTTGGAGGAAGAGGACGTGGAGGTGAAGAAGTTGGAGGGAGAGGACGTGGAGGTGAAGAAGTTGGAGGAAGCGGACGTGGAGGTGAAGAAGTTGGAGGAAGAGGACGTGGAGGTGAAGAAGTTGGAGGGAGAGGACGTGGAGGTGAAGAAGTTGGAGGAAGAGGACGTGGAGGTGAAGAAGTTGGAGGGAGAGGACGTGGAGGTGAAGAAGTTGGAGGAAGCGGACGTGGAGGTGAAGAAGTTGGAGGAAGAGGACGTGGAGGTGAAGAAGTTGGAGGGAGAGGACGTGGAGGTGAAGAAGTTGGAGGAAGAGGATGTAGAGGTGAAGAAGTTGGAGGAAGCGGACGTGGAGGTGAAGAAGTTGGAGGAAGCGGACGTGGAGGTGAAGAAGTTGGAGGAAGAGGACGTGGAGTTGAAGAAGCGAGAGGGTTAGAGAAAGTTAGAGGAAGAGGACAAGAAGGAGCAAAAAGAGGACCAGGAGGGGAAAGACGAAGGGTAAGAAGAGTAAGAAATAGAATAACTGATGACATCAGAGCTACAATAGTGGACCATGTCATCAACCGTGGGATGAGCCTGAGGGAAGCTGGCCAACGGGTTCAGCCTAATTTGAGCCGCCACACTGTGGCGAGCATCATGAGGACATTTCGAAATGAGAATCGGTAAGTACTTTGTAGCACTGCCGTACTCTAATGAGAACCACAACAGTACCACACATGCAAAAATACTGAAATTGTTACAGAATTGCTAGACATCCAGATGTTGGGGGCAGAGGAAGAATGTTCACTCCAGAGCAAGAGACCCATATAGTGAACATGGTGATTGCCAATAATGCAATGAGACTGCGCGAATTACAGCAGCGCATAATTGATAATGACACCATCTTTCAAAATATATCCAGTGTAAGCATTTCTGCACTAAGTCGTGTACTTGCGCGCCACAGAATAAGAATGAAGCAAGTTCCTTTCGAGAGAAACACAGAACGTGTAAAGCAACTGCGATATGATTCTGTGCAGGTAAGCTATAGTGTCATTGGTTCTGAATTTGGACGTGCATACCGTAGTGCTGTGCGTGGGCCTGATGTGTTGCATTTGTCTTGTCCAGAGAGTGATGGAACTAGAAGCAGATGCCATGGGACATGAGCTACTTTTTGTAGATTTGGCCGGTTTTAACCTCGGTAAAACCAGGAGACGTGGCAGGAATGTTATTGGACACCGTGCCATCATCAATGTCCCAGGACAACGTGGTGGTAACATAACCATGTGTGCAGCTATAAGCCAGAATGGTGTTGTTCACCATCATGCAAACATAGGCCCGTACAACACTGCACACATTACTGCATTCCTGGACACCTTACATGACATTGTTCAGAGACCAGAGCATACCCCATATGTCATCATATGGGACAATGTTAGTTTCCATAGGGCTGCTTTGGTCCGCAACTGGTTTACAGACCACCCTTCTTAAAGGCACTCAACCTCCCTCCATACTCTCCACTCTTAAATCCCATGGAGGAGTTCTTCTCTGCCTGGCGCTGGAAGGTGTACGACCGTCATCCTCATCAACAGGTAGCCCTTTGACAGGCAATGGAGGAGGCATGTGGAGATATTGACCAGGCATCATGTCAGGCCTGGATACGGCATTCAAGGAGATATTTTCCCTGGTGCTTTGGATTGGAGGATATCGCATGCGATGTGGACGAAATTTTGTGGCCGGACCCGGAAAGACGACACGATTTAGGCTGATTGTCTTTTTTTTTTTTTGTGAAATAACTATTTTGTGTTCTGACTTTGTCTTGGTTTTGATGAGTGTGAATAAACACCAATAAGTTTGGATCCTTGTATGTTTACATTACACTATGAAAAAAGTATGACCTCAAATTGACATCTGTACACAGAGAAAGCAAAATGAATACAAAAAGTGTTTTGCATTCATTCCATCAGTGTGTAGTTGGCACATTGTGTGCTTAGTAGATGATGGCTTGTGTTTACTGTTTGATACGAAAACACCATTTTTACAAAGGTGTGAAGAGTTATTCTAGCTGTGTTCGCTTTTGCAAGAGAACTACAATGTTTTGATAATTGGGTGAAAGGTTTTCTTATTTGTGTGTAGAGTTTTGCAAAAACAGCCAATAGTTACAAAAAATGTGCTAATGCAATCAGAAAAACTGTGAGCAGGCTGATCATGACTCATCATGCAAAGGGCTGCATGAGGGAGGGGGTTCAGACTGAGGGGGAAATAAATATAGACCAGTGCCAAACCCTGAGCTTGCAAAATAAATGAAAGCTCATCTTAATGCCAGGTAGGGAATGTGTCCTTACCCCAAGTGAAGGAGTTCAAGTACCTCGGGGTCTTGTTCACGAGTGAGGGGAAGATGGAGTGGGAGTTTGGCCGGAGAATCGGAGCAGCGGGGGCGGTATTGCACTCGCTTTACCGCACCGTTGTGACGAAAAGAGAGCTGAGCCGGAAGGCAAAGCTCTCGATCTACCGGTCAATCTTCGTTCCTACCCTCACCTATGGTCATGAAGGACGGGTCATGACCGAAAGAACTAGGTCACGGGTACAAGCGGCCGAAATGGGTTTCCTCAGGAGAGTGGCTGGCGTCTCCCTTAGGGATAGGGTGAGAAGCTCAGCCATTCGCGAGGAGCTCGGAGTAGAGCCGCTGCTCCTTTGCGTCGAAAGGAGCCAGTTGAGGTGGTTTGGGCATCTGGTGAGGATGCCCCCTGGGCGCCTCCCTAGGGAGGTGTTTCAGGCACGGCCAGCTGGGAAGAGGCCCCGGGGAAGACCCAGGACTAGGTGGAGAGATTATATCTCTGCACTGGCCTGGGAACGCCTTGGGATCCCCCAGTCAGAGCTGGTAGATGTGGCCCGGGAAAGGGAAGTTTGGGGTCCCCTGCTGGAGCTGTTGCCCCCGCGACCCGACCCCGGATAAGCGGTTGAAGATGGATGGATGGATGGATGGATGGATCTTAATGCAGGTTTGTGCATGGAAGTACACAGAGGGACAGAACACTGGAACAAATAACATTTTGGCCTTTTACAGTTATAATTATTTTGAATGTTTTTGTAAAGTCTACAAGAAATTGCTTTTACTTTAAAATCTCACATTTTCTTAATGGGTCACTTGGTGTTAAATGATGTAATTATGTATCCTCATAATGAAAATGTTATGTTAAGTAATGTTAACTAAACGTATGCTACTTGATTGTAGCACTTGGCACAGCAAAGTTAAATCTACTTGGATAATACCAGGGAACGTGACAACCTTACGCACTCTGGGTGATGGTGGAGGAGAACTATTTCTCTTCTGGGACACGACGGTGCGGGTGGGAGGAGTTTCAGTGCTGGGGCTTACACACCTGCGCCTCATCATAAATTAACGTTTTTTTCTGCCCGCAGAGTTGCCACCACGCTCCGGTCCCGACCAGCCGGCCTCCTCACTCCTCACGTATTTTGTTCAATAAACCACCATTTGAGTCCCGGTCTGCTTTTGGGTTCCTTCCCGAACTCTGACAGGCCATCATGGACCTAGCAGATCTGGACGCCGTTCGCAACGCTGTTTCAGCCCAAGCGCTAGTGGACATCATGGGCAGCCTGCAAAGCCTCTCGGTCAGCATGTCAGCAATACAAGATCGACTAAGTACCCCAGCCCATCGGGAGAGAGAGACATCGGGGCATTTTCACGGCTCGTCCCGCGGTCAGAACATGCTGGGAAGGAGCGGCCAACAACGCGTATACTGCACCACTGAGCACGGCAAGTGAGACAAGACTACCCGAACCTATGCAACTGGGACGGTGTCAACTAGAGGAGGAACACCAGCGCCGGAGAGACAGCAACAGCTGTCTATACAGTGTCTGCAGTTCCAGACGTTAATTGATTCTGGGGCTGATGACGGCTTTATAGATTCCGAGTTTGTGGAACAGCTGGGGCTCTCCACAGAAGAGTTGAAGGAGGCCATTGAAGCAACCGCCTTGGACGGCAGATTACTAGCCAAAGTCACCACTAGAACTGGACCCGTTCGCCTACGGTTATCAGGTAACCACTCTGAAGACTTGTGTTTTTTTCTCATCAGTTTGCCTCACATCCCCCTGATCCTGGGCCACACCTGGCTGGTAAAGCACAACCCCACCATTGACTGGGCAACAGGTAGGATCACCAATTGGAGTTCAGCATGCCATGCCAATTGTCTTCTGTCTGCCTGTCCTCAGTCTGTGTGCGGCCAAGAGACCGTCAATCAACCTCCCAATCTTACACCAGTTCCTGCTGTTTAATAAACAACGTGCACTCTCACTACCCCCTTATGGTTGTGCCATCGAATTGATACCGGGCAGCACTTATCCTACAGCATCTCTATGGCTTCTCGCTATGGAGAAATACATCAAGGATTCCCTTGATGCAGGCCTCATACGTCCCTCGTCGTCCCCCCTGGGGTCAAGCTTCTTCTTTGTAGGAAAGAAAGACCGCACTCTGAGGCCCTGTATTGATTTTCGAGGACTCAACAACATCACTATCAAGAACAAGTACCCTCTGCCCCTTATGAACACCGCGTTTGACTCCCTTCAGGGATCCACCATTTTCACAAAACTGGACCTCTGCAATGCATATCACCTGGTAAGGATAAGGGAAGGTGACGAATGGCTCACGGGATTTAACACGCCGATGGGTCACTTTGAGTATTTGGTGATGCCATTCGGTCTCACTAATGCTCCCGCAGTTTTTCAATGCCTGGTCAATGACGTACATGGGGACATGATTGGACGTCTCTCTGAAGGTAATACAGTTGTACTCACCATAGTGGACCGAAGTACATTTGTGCATTTCCTTCCACTTCTCAAGCTCCCCTCAGCGAAAGAGACCGCAGCAGTGCTGGTCAAGGAGATCTTCTGTATCCACGGCCTACCCAATGACATAGTGTCCGACCGGGGACCGCAGTTCACTTCAGCGGTGTGGAGGGCGTTCTGCATGGCCGTGGGCGCCACAGTCAGTCTCTCGTCTGGGTTCCATCCTCAGACCAATGGCCAGGCAGAAAGGGCAAATCAGACACTAGAGACTACGCTGCAATGTTTAGTCTCTTCTAACCCGGCCTCCTGGTCTCCCCAGCTCCCTTAGGCGGAGTATGCCCATAACTCGCTCCCCACTTCTGCCACAGGTATGTCACCATTTCAGTGCATTTACAGTTATCAACCTCCCCTGTTTCCATCCCAGGAGAGAGACCTGTCTGTGCCTTCGGTCCAGGCTCACATTTGTTGCTGCCATCGGACCTGGCATCGGGCCAGGGCCACCCTGCTCAGGACTGCTCTGAACGCTACCAACTACACGCCAACCGTCGCCGCACGCCTGCCCCAGCCTATTCCGTTGGTGACAAGGTATGGCTTTCCACTAAGAACCTGCCGTTGAAGACCGAATCCCGGAAGCTGACCCAGAGGTACATTGGGCCGTTTGCGGTGAAGTACATTGGGCCGTTTGCGGTCAAATTGTGGAGGCTGATTGCGGGGCTGATTACGGATTTCTACCGTCGTCGACCCGGGGCTCCGGGTGGTCCGCCAGGAGGTTGGTTGTCGGGGAGGAGGTACTGTCACGAACCCCTCCTCGTGAGTCCTGCTGGTGGGAGGAGTTTCAGTGCCGGGGCTTACACACCTGCGCCTCATCACAAATTCCCCGCCGGATCGTTAAGTCACTTGTGCGTGGATAGCCCCTGTACGCTTTTCTGAACTGGTTGTCTGCGCTTTACATGATTCTGGCCCGCAGAGTTGCCACCACGCTCCGGTCCCGACCAGCCGGCCTCCTCACTCCTCACCGTATTTTGTAGAATAAACTACCATTTGTCACCATCGTTCTGTGTCCCGGTCTACTTTTGGGTTCCTTCACGAACTCTGACAGACGGAGGAGTTTAACCGGAGGAAAGAAGCTTCATGGAACGGATCCATTGAGGTAGGTTAACGTTATACGTTTAATTAATGTTGAACCTTAATGTCGACTCCTCGGTCAAGTCGGTGTTTGAGCGTAGCATGAGCTGGTCTTATGGGGGGGGGCTAAAGTAGCTAGTTCAGTTACCGTCAAATGAGAGAGATGTGAGAGGACAGCGAATCATAGGTAGTCAGAAAGAAGCACACTGAATATAAGTTATCACTTTGTGGGAATTGTTGACTTTAGAGCAAGTTTAAACATTTAGCATTTAAACTTCTGATTCTGTCATGAGTATTAAAATGTTCTCTTAAGCCTCTAGCAAACTGAACTTAAGTTTAAGTTCTCCTGGTTATTCCTAATTTCCGTAATTATGTGATAATTCAATTTCAAATTATGAGTGCTCAAACTGATAATATTTGTTTACGTTGGCTATTCCCATACAGACGATAAAATATTAGTTTTGTAACTTATTTCTCTTTAGTCTATATCCAGCTTAAAGTAGAAAAGCCAGATGGTTCTCTGCGTTTAATGCCAGACCTTTCAGCACTTAGTCTCAGACTGATTCCCCGTTGCCGACCTTGCCTGTCTCGGGCTTCCTCGCCTTGGAGATGGTTTTGTCCTTCATGATTGAAGGAGATGGAAGAGAACACTTTGTTGACACCTAAGCAATAAAACTTTACAACATTAGTCCTGGAGCCACTATGCGGTTCCTGTTCCTGCCTGATGATAAAATCCTCCTGGCCATCTGTTTATCGTAAAACACGATGTGTCAGTTCAAAAGGTCATAAACTCTCTGTCCACTAAGACACAACATTAATTGAGTTCACGTTTAAAAACGCTGAAAGCAAGTGATGTGTTATAGTGTTTATTGATGGGACTTTACACCTTTACATGCATTTGATCTATTTAAGGATCTTTTAAATTGATTGCAATTGCATTTCCTATCAAATATTGATTAAATGACTTTGTCTTCTTAAATATTCTATTGGCAGCATCAAGCTGTCGGAGAACGATGTGTGTGGTGGCATTCAGCTACTGTAGCTTGGACATATTACAGTTAAAATAGCTCTATCATGCTGCGGAGGTTGAGCCGGTTCATGCCTATGTTCAGGCCAGGTCTACCGCGAAGGCTGGAGGCTACGAGGATGCGGCCTACTGAATTGAGACACAGCCTGTATCTCCACACTGGCCCGGGAACGCCTTGAGATCAGTCTAAGAGGAGATCTAGAAATGTTAAATCAAGATATATAACAAGTCATCTTAGTTTAGACAGGGGAGGTTGCATGTGTCCGACTGTTAAGCCCTCTGAGAAAATGTAATGATTTGCGATTTTGGGGAATACAAAATAAAATAAAATAAAATGATTTGAAGTGAATTGAATTCTCCTTAGTTTTCTTGTGTATGAAAGCAGAGTAGACTGTGCTTTTGTACTAATTAAAGCTCAAATATCAAATCCACTGACTTACTGGGAGCTGTTAAGTAATCATGTCTTTATCTGCACAGGATTATATGGTAACCATGGTAACCTGCACATGCTTGCGATGTGTGGAGGGCTGCATGTCTGTTGTAGCTGTCCAATAAAAAAGCAAGACATTACAGGCCTCTTTCTCCCATCTATTGTTAAGACTGCTCAAAATCACATCTATTTGTTTATTCCAGCTATGAGCTCTTTGTCGCAGCAGATGAATAAACACATCCAATTCGGTATGCTGGCAGAATGACCGGCTCTCTGTCGGCAGCATTTGATATCCACACATGGCCGTCTGGGTCATGCATGACATGCTGATTCAGGTGATATTCTCTGTAGGTCCACCGGCTCAGAGTATCTGTGTGGTTTGTGTCGCTTGTTTCCACTCGTCAGCATCAGCATCACGTCTCGGAATCAAAGTCGATTCATCTGAACATCACACAGATTTTGCCCGTACACCCAAACAGTGTTTCAGACGGCGAATACGCAATACATTTCACTACCGATCCATCACTCAAGTCAACAAGGCTAAAACTGGGTATGGAGGATCCAATGATCTTTATAACACAAGCCGTTGTGAGGCTCCCCTGTCTCCTCTGTTGACTTCATCTAGACTCGGTGGTGTGTCTCCCAGGAGGAAGGAAAGAAGGAGCTCTCAATAATTCATAGCTGTGTGAGTTCGACCATCACCAGCTTACTCAGCAGTGCACTCCCCCATTGGGCTGGACCCACATGCAGATAGATGTGGTAGATAGATATTAGTACATTGTATAACAGTTTACCTTAATCTTGTATTGATCTGATTACTATTGTTTAATAAACCCTGTAATACGTTGCTCTGTACCGGTACCGATGCACCTGTGACGTCTAACAGAGAATCCGGTCTGCAGTGTAGTTCGGAGAAGTATAACATTGAGCATCACAGGAACCCTTTTGCTGAGATGAACTTATCAGAGAATAAAAGGCATAATTAGTGAAGGTTAAACACCTTGAAGGGCCCTCCGGAGAAAGAGCTGCAGCACAGACACCTCACAGGGTTTGTAGATAAGCTCTATTGTCTCCAGTCCCGAGTCTAAGAGAACCAGGGAGTCTATTAGACGTCACCGGTTGTAGTTATAATTAATTTAACTGTCAGTTAACCTTCTGCTACAGATTTGCACTCTCTCTAATCTGTCAGCGGCATCATCCTTCATCGCCTCCCTCCCGTTCCCTACTCTTCTTTCCTCATGTTAAGTCCTGCTACAGTAGTGCCGTCTCTGTACCAGGTAGAGCTCAACAATATGGACCAAAAACCAGGCATATTCTACGGTTGACTATTTGCTTTTACAAAGGTTTTTTTCTGTAAATGACTGATTCTGACATTGGTATATTTTTTTAGGCCGCAGTAAACGGTGCCCTTCCCTCTTTATTCTGGATTTAGGCCAAACACACTGCTAGCTGCTGCAGCTGAACAGTGTGTCATGTAGCAGTATACTGTCTTATGCAACCCTCCACCTCCCCTCGTCTCCTATTCAGGGGAGTAGGTGATTGGTTACTCAGTTACTGTATGATCGTATTAATCGTACACGCTTGAACAGATCATGTGCGATAACACACATCTCTCAGGATGTTCCACTGGTTGCTTGACGCCTCACAAACTGCTCCGGTAACAGGCTCGCTCGCTTCCTCTCCAGGACGGAGCAGTAGGATCATAAAATGCACAACTTGTGCAAACAAGCAGCAATAAAGAGCAGTGTGAGCGCTTCCGCACCAGGTACGGTCACATCACAATGATTAGATTGACATAATAGATAAATATGTAAAACCCCGTCATCTGCCAAGCACGTTATGGATCAGCTCCTGTACTTTGCCAACCACGTCTCTGAGCACAAGCAGCAAACGGCACCAACATTTTGTTGCTTTGCTTCAAAGTGTCAGCGGGTTTGAGAAGTGATTTGTGAAAAGAAATCCATCAATAAATGAATAAATGTGTTTGAGGTATTCATTGTATCATTGCAGGTAATTATTAACTGACTTCCTTGACCTTGGACCTGAGGCTTGCAGACCAAATAGATAACGTTCAGCATGTTCTGCTAATTCATTGTGTTTGAAAAAGACAGGAAGAGAACCTTTAATCAGAGAACTGGTGGTTTGGCTCCCGGCTCTGCTAATGTGTCCTCTGGCAGGAATGCATTGAACGGATGATGACATGACAAAGAGAAGTCTGAGTACAGCCTATCTATCTAAACGCTATGCTGGTCTGTGTTTGAGATGAAACATGCACACGCACACACATGTTGGCACATTCGTCACAATAGTTGAAAATCTGCTCTTATGTACAGCACATGGTAACCTTCAGTTAAGCTGACTCCACTGCTCCACCCGTCAGCTGTAATGAGGCCAAACAGAAATGACGCAGCTGTTACTATTATTGTGACGGAGGGTCCTAATGCGGCTCTCGTGTCTCCTCAGAGTTGGACGTCTGAAGGTAGATGGGCTAAAAATAGCTCCGCCCACACAGACCCCTCCATCGGGACGCGATGAACCCGGGGGATAAACGGCAGGCCAGCGGTGGAAAACAGAGCGTCACTGAAATAAGGCGCTGTCAGGGTCGGCAACACACAATTACTCCTGAATACTAACGGTTGATTTTAAAGTGATGTCGTTGCGTAAGAGTGATAAAGATGCCGTGTGGTTTCTATAAACCAGGGGTAGGATTCCCTCGGCGTTTTTTGTCGTGTTAAATGCAGGGATTTGAAACACACAGTTAGCAAAATATTTTGGTCAGAGTTAAAACAAACCAACGTTAATGATTGTGAGGTCAAATACACTCAACCATCCATCCTGATTCCAAAGAGGGGTTGAGGGAACAGACACGATTTCCCCGATCAACAGACATAAACCTACAGGTAGTTCAGTGTTTGAGCAAACAACCATTGAATAGATTTTCTGATGAGAAGCACAATGTGCTCGGAAGCAGAGGCTCATCAACGGGACAGGATCTCAACTCAAGGTTCGCTGGTTTTACAAAGCGCCTTCAGGTACATGCTGCAGTCCTTTTCACACCTCCACACCTGCCGCATTAAGTGGAAATAGTCCACATTGAAATGGCACAAAATATCTGGTAAGTAAGTGAGGTTAAGTACCTTCAGTCAGGACGGTTTCGTCAAAGTTCCACCTTGGGTTTACTGGAGGGGATCGGCTTAATGGAAGCCACCTGCAGGTGTTGGGTTCCCTTGTGTGTGTCTGTGTGTGTCTGCCCAGCTGCTCTCCATCATATCACCACTCCACAGCAATCTGCCCCTTTCCCATCCGCTCTTCAGTGGTAAACAACGCGTGCTGGGCTGTACGAGTATTTTAAAGTAATTTAAAGTATTGACTAGTGTTGCACGGTTTACCGGTACTAGAAAGGTACCGCGGTACCCATACGTTGAAAACAATACGGTTTTGAATATTTTTAGTACCAGCACTTTAAAAAAAGCAGCAATTGTAGCGCACTGACTGTCCCGCTTCGTGTCGGGCCGCCTGCACACATCGACTGAACAGCTCTCACACATGTTGTCAGGGGAGACGCGCCCTCACATAGCAGACTGCTCACCCATATACAGCCTAACACCATTAGCCTTAGCCTAGCTTAGCTCGGGTGACCAGACGTCCTCTTTTACCCAGACGCATTTTTTAGGTCTCGACAAGAGGAAATGTCCGAGTATAAGAGGACGTCTGCTTTGTCTTGTGTTGCACTTGCTTGATGTTTGACTGTTTGGAAAATTGTTGACTTGCTAGTTTGTCATAAACAAAGTAAGTTTAGCCGCTAGCAGACATCTTGTTAGCAATGTTAGCAAGCTTGTTATAAAACGCTAGCATAGTGATGCTTGTATTAAGTGCTCTCGAGTCGGCTTCTTTGTAATGTTATAGGGACACTTTTCACTAAACCTTGGAGTGAGACGTTGGGGGGTGAAGCTACGGCTGACGGGGGGTGTAAGTTACGCTACGTGCAGCGAATCGGGTTATAGATGCGCGGTTTAGATGAACCAGCGCAGATTCTTTTTTTTTGCGTAACAAATTGGATGTGTGGCGTGAGTGCGTGCGAAAACATGGAAACACGCGTGTCACACGGGGAAACCGTGAGAGTTGGCAGCCCTGTAGCTTTGTTGGCTAGCTTGACAGTCAAACTTAACACAGTCAAACATCAAGCAACACAAGACAAAGCAAGACCCCAAATTAGTTCCTGAATAGTCCAGCAGAAATATATACATGCAACATAACCTACAATTTCACTCATGTGGGCCGATATGATCATGAGGTCAGAATGCACACAAAATTGTACAAATAATACACACTTGATGCAATAGGCTACATGTTTGTGGAGCCTGAGGGTGGATCTTCACCTAATCCTTTTTATTTTTAGTTGAGGAAATATGAATCTGAGAATAGCAAACTATGCAAGTAAATAAAGCATTGTTCATCCCACAGACAGTCAAACAGATACCAGGTAAAAAAAGGAACCGATGTTTTATTTATTACTATCATAGATAAATATATTCAATTATCCTATTTGTGGTATCGTATCGTAAGTATCGGAACCCGTAATATTTTGGCAGGTATAGTATCGAAGTCATAATTTTGGTATCGTGACAACTCTAGTATTGACCTCTCTTGTCTACGTATGTGCACACAGTGTTTCTGGATCATCCTCCTGATGAGGTCATGACAGCACACCCTGATGAGGTCATGACAGCACACCCTGATGAGGTCATGACAGCACACCCTGATGAGGTCATGACAGCACATCCTGAGCGAACCGCTGCAGCTGCCCCAAACCACCACCTGTTTGACCACAACTTGCTGCCCACCATCTTCACCACCATCATCGTCATCACCACCATCTTCACCACCACCAACATCATCACCACCATCATCACAAACACCACCATCTTCATCTTCACCACCACCACCACCACCATCTTCACCACTATCACCACCATCATCTTCACCACCACCACCACCACCATCTTCACAGCCACCAACATCATCACCACCATCTTCACTATGACCACCATCTTCACCACTATCACCACCACCATCATCCTCACCACCATCATCCTCACCACCATCTTGACCAATACCACCACCACCATCTTTACCATGACCACCATCATCATCACCACCACTATCACCACCACCATATTCACCACCACCATCATCCTCACCACCATCTTGACCACCACCATCATCACCACCATCTTCACCACCACCGCCACCATCTTCACCACGACCACCATCATCATCGACATCATCAGCTCAGATGGAGACAGCAGGTGCTTCGCCCAAATACCGCAGCCTGGCACGGCGGGGCACGTGTCAACCGACGGGGTGTCTTACCGGTCCCCTCCTCTTCAGAGAGATGTTCTTCCACAGCAGGAGATGGAGCTGGTGCAGGAATCCCATTTTGCTTCGGTCCCGTTGTGTCACTCAACGGAGCAGATTAGCTCGCCGGTACCGGCGGCGGCCTGTGACTGGATGTGAATAACCGGGGATTCTGTGCCGGTGCCGAGCATTCCGCCCGAGCCTGTTGTTGCGGTGCTGAGATGCGCAGGTTCTGCTAACGATCAGTATTAAGAAGCTCGCGTTTCTCGCTTTGTCGCAGTCGTAACGGGACCGACTGGTTCCCGTCTGTCATCCTCTGCGGTCCGAGCAGCGCGGCGAGCTGCTCCTCCGGTTCACTAGTGCACCAGGGACGCGAAGGGGACGCGCAGACAGCCGCTGTTAAGCTCACCGGAGGAATAAAACCACTTCCGGCCTGCCCTTTAGAAACAAAAGCCCCGCCAGCTCAGCGATGGACCAGGGCTTGTAACGCCTGCACCGTTAAATATAATAAAAAGCCCTCTTATTTTAATAATGAAATATCAGTTGTGATTTTGTGAGTAGAATCAAAAGCATTCAGTCATTTCATGGGACTACGTCAGCCTCATAAAGGGACGGGGAGCGACCAACAGATGTCCCGTCTCTCGTGTCCCGTCCAGTCACACAGCTGCTATTACCTTTATCTGCTTTATCTTCCTCAGAAGGCCTTCACACGTTATGCAGTCATCCAATGTTTAGTTATATCTATAAGATGCTAAATAGATGGTTAATGTTGTAATATCATGATTATACGTATAAGTATATTCAAATATCTGACTTCATTCATACTAATGACCATAACAGTCAAACTCCACTTTGTCCTGAAGGAAGATGTGATGTCGCCGAGAATTTGTTGCCAAATGCAAAAGACAGGGTTGCCTGTTTAATTTCTATAAACCAGTAACTAACCCGTAAAAGTATTTATAGGGACTAATCTTTTGTTTTGCATTACTGGAACCACTTTAGTTCTATTTGGTGCACTGGTAATGACTTTATGTAAAATGACACACAAAAAGGCCTGTTGAGGCACTGCAGCATTTCTCATCCGCTTACGTGACATTTGATTGATGCCAAACACTTTGGTACTGACTTAAAGATACTGCAGGGCCAATAGTGATATGACTTGTAGGTGCCTGTATCTGCTAACACCAGACGTGGGAGTCCGTTGTGTAATAGTGAGTGTCGGGGGACGGTTGTTCCTTAGTTAAAGGGGTCATAAAATGTTGTGGAGTAAAAAGCATTATTTCCATTTGAAATACAGAAATGAAAGAATACTCAAATAAAGTATAAGGAAGATTGTACTGAGTTACAGTGCATTGATGTGCTAATATAATGTCGGTAGCGCTTCTGGCTGTATTGATGTACTAAACCCATGTTACATGCCGGTTTAAAAGAGACACTGGCAGCACTCAAGGCTTGTGTCTGTCCTCTATGTTTGAGTGTCCTTTACAAACTGACACATCTTTGGCATATGGAAGCACTAATATTGCAAACAAGTAGAATATCCATGAGTTAAGTCTACTTTCACAAAAAAAGAGAGTTGTCAGGGTGTGATGCACGGGGGTGTCAATAGACAGTCAACAGTACACAATAGATCTAGACAAAATGTGTTTGGAGAGACATTTGTCCGACAAGAGACACAGCAAACAAGCAAGAAATGCAGAAAACGCCTGGTTTTCATTTTAAATTGTTGTTTCACTTTATTCTGAAAGTCTGGCTTCCTGTCTCCATAAATGATAGCGGAATCGTGTAAAACATCAGGACGAGATGTTGTCAATCAGTGGACACTGGAGGACCACACAGGACAGAGGACAGTGACACCCCCAAAGCTCCAGGAACAGATGCATTTCCATGTTATTTGACTTGTGTAACACATTGTTTTGTAGCAGCGGAGAATGATTTGGGTCACGTGTCTGTCGGACAGTGAGCCTGTGAACATGTTCCGATGGAGCTCTGAGGTGAGACCTGTTCTCAGCAGGAACCGGAACGTTCCGTGGTTGCCGTGGTTACCGGAACGTTCGTCTTCATACTCACATTGGATCGGTCAGAGAAGCAGACATCTCTACTCTCCCACGAAACCTTCAGACAGATTCTCTGCCCCCAGAAGTCCACCAGAGACCATCTGACGAAGTGTACAGAACCTTCTGCAGCACAGAAGTGAGATTTATACACTTTTAAAGCCACTGTTGTTTCATGTATTTTACCGTTGACCCCAGATGTTTATGCTAATCTTTGTGTCATATTTTCAATGGTTAGTGCAACTTAAACTACTGGAAACGACTTGTGGGTTTATCTAAACTAAGGCAACGACTTGTGAGTTTATCTAAACTAAGGCAACGACTTGTGAGTTTATCTAAACTAAGGCAACGACTTGTGAGTTTATCTAAACTAAGGCAACGACTTGTGAGTTTATCTAAACTAAAGCTGCTTTCTCGGTTAGCTTGATGGAGCCGACCGTCAGCATTTTAACGTTAGCTTGAACTGAGAAATGCTATAAAGATATTGTTGATATCTTTTTATAACTTCTACGTGACACTATGATCAATAAGTGGTGCACGCGTGACTATTTATTCCATATTTCAATGGGTTCACAATTCCCACGTTTCCTTCCTCCTAGTGATGTTTTTTATTTATTAGGAAGCTTTTTTACACCGAACCTCGTTCAGAAACCTTTATGAACACTAACACACTGAGCAGCAGACAAATCAACACCCACAACAAGATATGTGTGATCCACGTTACCGACCTTTACAGCTTCAGATTGACCTTCTTTAAATGTAGTCTGTGTGAAACTGGTCTGAATGTAGATGCACTCTGGACTGTGATAAAGCTTCCTGACTGCTTCATGACGTGCACATATTCATATTTACAATAAACAACTGATAGACGTCTGAATCATATTTCACATTATACTGTTGGTGTTTACCCTCAGATGGCCCGACGGTGCAGCTACACCAGCGTCCAGATCCCGGACCCTCACCGGCCCGGCATCCTGCGGACCATCCTCAGGATCAGAGGACCGGCCTCCCTGATCGGCACCTCACCCGGTCCCCCACCTGACTGCGACCCCAGCAGCTGGGATACTGCCCCTCCATCCAGGAGCTCGGTAAGGACACCCACAACCTGAAGCTGCTATGATGCCGTCACCATCTCACAGGCAAAGGCTTACTTCACAGTGCATTCCACGATTACTTTTATACAAGTTTACAAATAATAGAAAATAACTAAACTAAAAGACTGAAGGGGGCAATTTTGGGGAGTGGGGTGAGGGACAGG